>NC_068938.1:133515279-133856495 GCF_016801865.2 Culex pipiens pallens | reverse complement strand
AGATAAGAGATTATTCGTGGAATATTTTTTTTCCTGCCAGTATGAGTATCCTAGTACAGAATTTTCGAAATCAAACTCATTCATGATGCTGAAGACCATTCTTGGAACGATCTGGCCACTTTGGAACCGGTTCCAGGTTCCCTGGTATAATCCGTAGTTCGGGAAGATAAGAGATTATTCGTGGAATTTTTTTTTTTCCTGCCAGTATGACTATCCTAGTACAGAATTTTCGAAATCAAACTCATCCATGATGCTCAAGACCACTCTTGGAACGATCTAGCCACGTTGGGACCGGTTCCAGGTTCCCTGGTATAACCCGAAGTACGGGAAGATAAGAGATTATTCGTGGAATATTTTTTTTCCTGCCAGTATGAGTATCCTAGTACAGAATTTTCGAAATCAAACTTATTCATGATACTCAAGATCAATTCTGGACCGATGCGGCCACTTTGAGACCGGTTCCAGGTTCCACAGTGAAACCCGGAGTACGGGAACATATGGTGTTGTTCGGGGAATATTTTTTTCCGCATGATACTCAAGACCAATCTTGGAACGATCTGGCCACTTTGGGACCGGTTCCAGGTTCCCTGGTATAACCCGGAGTACGGGAAGATAAGAGATTATTCGTGGAATATTTTTTTGCTGCCAGTATGAGTATCCTAGAAATCAAACTTATTCATGATACTCAAGATCAATTCTGGACCGATGCAGCCACTTTGAGACCGGTTCCAGGTTCCACAGTGAATCCCGGAGTACGGGAACATATGTATCCTAGTATAGAATGAAATTTCATTCATGATACTCAACACCATTCTTCGAACGATCTGGCCACTTTGGGACCGGAACCTGGAACCGGTTCCAAAGTGACCAGATCTTTCCAAGAGTGGTCTTGAGCATCATGGATGAGTTTGATTTTGAAAATGTTGTACTAGGATACTCATACTGGTAGGAAAAATATATTCCACGAACAACACCAATTCTTCCCATACTCCGGATTTCTCCGGGTAACCTGGAACCGGTTCCAAAGTGGCCAGATCGTTCCTAGATTGGTCTTGAGTATCATGAATGAGTTTGATTTCGAAAATTCTGTACTATGGTACTCATACTGGCAGGAAAAAAATATTCCCCGAACAACACCAATTCTTTCCGTACTCCGGATTTCTCCGGAGAACCTGGAACCGGTTCCAAAGTGGCCTGATCGTTCCAATATTGGTCTTCAGCATCATGAATGAGTTTGATTTCGAAAATTTTGTACTAGGATACTCATGCTGGCAGGAAAAATATATTCCCCGAACAACACCAATTCTCTTGCCAATTCTTCCCGTACTCCGAATATCTCCGGGGCAGGAAAAAAATATTCCCCGAAAAACACTATATGTTCCTGTACACCGGGTTTCACCAAGGAACCTGGAACCGGTCTCAAAGTGGCCGCATCGGTCCAGAATTGGTCTTGAGTATCATGAATAAGTTTGATTTCGAAAATTCTGTACTAGGATACTCATACCGGCAGGAAAAAAATATTCCCCGAACAACACCATATGTTCCCGTACTCCGGGTTTCAACGGGGAACCTGAAACCGGTTCCAAAGTGGCCAGATCGTTCCAGAATTGTTCTTGAGTATCATGAATAAATTTGATTTCGAAAATTCTGTACTAAGATACTCATACTGGCAGGGAAAATATATTCCCCGAACAATACCAATTCTTCCCGTACTCCACATTTCTCCGGGAACCCTGGAACCGGTTCCAAAGTGGCCACATCGGTCCAGAATTGGTCTTCAGTATCATGAATGAGTTTGATTTCGAAAATTATGTACTTAGATACTCATACTGGCAGGGAAAATATATTCCCCGAACAACACCAATTCTTCCCGTACTCCGGATTTCTCCGGGGACCCTGGAACCGGTTCCAAAGTGGCCACATCGGTCCAGAATTGGTCTTCAGTATCATGAATGAGTTTGATTTCGAAAATTATGTACTAGGATAGTCATACTGGTAGGAAAAAAAATATTCCACGAATAATCTCTTCTCTTCCCGTACTCCGGGTTATACCAGGGAACCTGGAACCGGTCCCAAAGTGGCCAGATCGTTCCAAGAGTGGTCTTGAGCATCATGGATGAGTTTGATTTCGAAAATTCTATACTAGGATACTCATACCGGCAGGAAAAATATATTCCCCGAAAAACACTATATGTTCCCATACACCGGGTTTCAGCGAGGAACCTGGAACCGGTCTCAAAGTGGCCGCATCGGTCCAGAATTGTTCTTGAGTATCATGAATAAGTTTACACTTTCACTGTGATATGAATCTAATAAATATTATCACATAATATTTCAATCTTCTGTCAAGACAAATCGTATGAAACGAGTTGAAAAAAAGTTTCTTTATTGGTTCGCCCATAACTTAGAGTAAATGGCTCTATTTTGACTTTTCATACAAGGAACATCATTTGGACATCTGTCCCTATCTTTGGCTTTCTGAATTTTGAAAATCCGCCCTCAAGGAGCGAAGATATAGCTGATCAAAATCGACTTCCGACTTTTTTGAAAAAAAGTTGTTTCATTGATTCTTACATAACTTAGGGTAAATGCATCTTTTTTTGACTTTTCAAATAAGGAAAATTATCTAGACATCTGTCCGCATCTTTTGCATTTTGAATTTTGAAAATCCGTCCAAGGGGAGCCGAGATACAGCTTGTCAAAGTTGGACTTCCGACTTTTTTCGCGAGCTTGGTAGTCCGCGGGATAATTTTCTTCATGGGAGTTTAAGTGTTATTATCAAATTTTATAATTTGGTGCTTTGCCTCTGTCGAAAATTTGACAGCTATAAATGATGATTTCATGAAAATATTTGTGAAATATTTAATAAATATATAGTTTTAGGAAGGACTTCAAAATTCTTAGGATTACAAATCTTTGCGATCTAGTTAATGGGTTTATCAAAAATTAAAAAGAATGTAATGTTCCGGTCATAAATGAATTTATAAATGAAATTCAATGAATCGATTAGGCCAATGCAAATATTTTTCAAAGTTTTTTTCCCTCGGCTCTGAACGGGGCGAGGGGGGGGGGAGGGGCAAAAATATAATAATAATCAAAATTGGAACAACAAGCCATATTTTCAACATTTGAAAAAAGTGTTTAAAAGTGCATTTTACACTAATTCTGTTGTTTTCCAATCATTAGTTTTCCAAAAATGTAAGATTAAACAAAAACAAATTTCGCAACAAAAAAACTTTTTGCGGTATGTACAGTACAACGAATTTATTTCAAAAATTCAATAGATTTTCGAATAAACCCAAACATGCTGAAAATGAATCTAAACAAAAGAGAATGCGTTTTAAATTCAGTTCAGCTGATTACACTTAAATTTCCATTGAAATTTTGAAGTTTTTTGTTTTTTTTTGCCTCCTGATTTTTTGGGCCGATTTTTAGATACCAGCCTTAAATAAAATACAATGAAAACAAAATAAATTTACTTAACCTCAATTATCAATGTTTTTTTTTTTAACTGATTAGGGTAATTCTCTACCAACTCACGCGAAATCGGGAAAGGTTGGCCCGACCCCTTTTCGATTTGCGTGAAACTTTGCCCTAAGGGGTAAGTTTTGTCCGTTTTTTGAAAAAAAAAACACGAAATTTTAAAATGATTTTTTTTGTTCTAAATGAAAAAATGACCCTTCTGGGTCAATGTAGATTTGAAAAGTACATTAAATTTCCCTTAAAATGAGATGTTCAAATTTTTTTTACAGTTGAGTAACGGAAAATGGAAGAATTATTAAAACTTTTTGGTGTTTTTTTTTTTCCGATGAAAAATACGTTTTTTCGGAATTCTGAGTACGCCATTAAATCGGGCGTACAATTTTACATAAAAGTGCTTATGACACCAAATTTCCATCTGATTACCTTTTCAGGCTGCAAATTATTGAAAAACACCTCTTTTTTCGCATGTTCAAAAATTATAGGGGTAGTACCGCCCCTCCGTCACGAGATATCAAAAAATGGACCTCGGATTCGTGATCAGGAACAAAAGATACTCCTTAGGACAAACTTTCACGCAATTCGAAGAGGGGTCGGGGCAACTGCTGTGTGAGTTGGCGGAGAATTACCCATTAACAAAAAAATACAAGGAGCTGCTGAAGACCATCAAAACAGGCAAATTTAATTTGAACAATTTTGATTCTGGCATAAATGTCATCAAGTTTTTTTTTGAGTTTTTTAAAGTATTTGACGTATTATTCTGATTTTTAAATTTCGGAAATGTAGTAGCGATCCCAGAAGGACCCGGTGGCATTTTCGAGGCGAGATTTGTCTGATCACGCCTTCCGTCGGACGGGGAAGTAAATTTTGACCCCGGTCTAACATAGAGTTTAGGTCGTCCAGGTGTAGGAGTCGTCTCCCTGGGTCCTGTCTCGGTAGAGTCGCTGATAGGCAGTTGGACTCACAATCCAAAGGTCGTCAGTTCGAATCCCGGGGTGGATGGAAGTTTAGGTGTAAAATGAGGTTTGCAATTGCCTCAACAATCAAGCGGACACCTAGTTTCGAGTAGGATTCTCGCAATCGAGAACGCCAAGGCATTGCTGTAGAGCGAACAATTTGATTTGATTTTTGAAAATTTACAGGTTTTATGAAAAAAAAAGACCGTTTTGCTCTCTATTTGTTACGAGGAATTTAAATAATTAAAAGCAGATTGCTAGAAATTATAAAAGTAGAAAGAAAAAAATATAAAAAGGTTGTTCAAAAGGGTTCAAAATAAGATACAAAAAAAATCTAGTTTCTCAGAAACTATAATACTTTTTATTTTGACAGACATGACAAAGTAATTGTTATTTTTAAAATACAACTTTCATTATTCAGATTCAGGCAATGCATTTTCAACCTTCAAGAAGCAAGAATCCTGCCCACAAACTATTCTACCGGCTAGTCTTGAATAAATCATCGTTCGCTCACTTCGTAACTTAAACGCTTCAAACTTGCTTCAAAAGACCACAACTGCCGCGCATACACTATGCGGAAAGTAGTGCATCTGCGTAGACAACGCTGTTGTCGTTGCTGGATAAACTTTTAATTAAAATTTAAAACAAGCGCTCGTCTTGTGTAGACGGGTTTTTGCCTTCCTCACCTTACTGAGGAAAGGCTATAAAATCACTCGAAAAACGAACTTCTTAAATAGGCCTTGTAGACCCACCTTCACGTATACATATCGACTCAGAATCAAATTCTGAGCAAATGTCTGTGCGTGTGGATGGACGTAGAATTTTTTTCTCACTCACTTTTCTCGGAACTGGCTCAACCGATTTTGTCCGGATCTGTGTCGTTAGATCCGTCTTCAGGTCCCCTGAGTCTTTTTTGAATATCATTAAGTTTAGTTAAGTACTTCAAAAGTTATGCTAAAAAAACGATTTTAGTTAAAGTTCAGAAGATTGTAAAAAGGGTGGTTTTTGTAAGAAAACTGGTCATGCTATATATTTTTAGAAAGGTATTTGAAAGACCTTTAAAATGAGCCTAAAACATCAAAGATCTGATAACCCTATCAAAAGTTATTAGCACTTAAGTGTTATTTATGCACTTTTCGGAGGCCGGATCCCAGATATTTCTATCATAACGGTTTCCGGGTCTGGCATGTGACCCATCATTAGTTAGATAACTAAAAGGCCTTTCAAATGAGCCTAAAACATCAAAGATCTGATAACCCTATCAAAAGTTATGAGCACTTAAGTGTTATTTCTACGTTTTTTGGAAGCCAAATCTCAGATAATTTGATGAAAATAATTTTCGGATGCACAATGCGACCCATCGTTGGATGAGAAATCGAAAGACCTCTTTGCAAAGAAACAAAAACTAAGTAGATACATATTTTCTCATTTATTTTCATTTTTTATAAATATGACTTTCTCCACCCGTGGTCACATGAAATTTCCTCCTGCTGCCTCAAGTTCATCATCGTTTAAGATCTCGCGTATTTTGTAGTCTGGAAGACAATGTTGTATCTACCGCGGCAGGATCTTCGATTGCCGATCTGCAACGGATCGTCCCGGGATAGGAAGTTGTTCCGTCGGTCGTATTGGAAAGTCGATCAGGAACGGACCAGACCGACGATGACGCTGCCGCCGCCATCACTCTTGTTTAGTTTGACCAAAGACACTACAAAGAAACTGGTTAGAAATTATTCAAGTAACTGTAACAAAAATTACCTTTTAGCCTTTTTTTCACACAAAACTTGATCGTCCACTTGAAATTTGATAAAATTAAAAAAATAAATATGTTTTGTTTGGAATTGCTTTTGACAGATGACATTGTGAAGAATGCAAAACAGGAGATGGATTCTGCATTTTTGCAGGAACACTCAAATTGAGAATTGATCAAACGTCAAAATAACCTCTCACTACACACTGACCAAAAATCAAGAGTTCGTTTTCCTACATTTTCAAGCAAATTTTAGAGTTCAAGTCGAGCATTTTAGCTCGAGCCTCGATTCGATTTGGCTCGCGTTCAAGCCTTAATCGACTCGATGCTAGAGCCAAAATTCTCACTAGGTCAATGTTCAAGTACTAAACCAAAAAAAGGTTATGGTTGAACTGAAAAAATCGTATGTAAAAGTGATATAACGAATTCAGTGAATCGTAATTCTTGGTAAGGGTGATTTTATTGCAAAAAATAAAAAAAAATGTCAAGACAACATTTACGATAGATCAACTATGGTTCCCTTGGAACGAGGTTTCAAGTAAAATACTTTATGTCAAGATCGGCCGTGGAATCAATTTTTCAAAATTGATTTAAAAAGCTAATTTAAACCTATTGTGGTCATAAAAAGTGCCATTGTGCTGATAAAAAAACGATTCTCGTTGTAAACAAGAATATCACTAATTTTAGTACAATTTTAGGATTCAAAATAGATCCTATGTTTTGTTACATGAATAATTGTGGTGAGGGAGAAGGGATGTCCAATGTGTTCAAAAAATGACATCCTTTTCCCTCTCCAATAGAGTTATCTACGTGCGCAGGTAGGTGACAGGTGACTCACCACACATAACCTATCGGACGCCTAGAAATGAGCAGAAACACAGGGTCGTTAAAGTGGATTGCTTTGCTGTTTACGTGCGCAAGTATTGCGTATACGTACATGAAAAAGATTGAGGTTAAATTTTGTACCGGCCAGCAAAACAAATGGTGTGCCCTATTGTAAACCATAAATGTGAGGAAGGCACCAACCACCTAAAGGTGGATTAAGTAACGTTTTTTCTGTTGAAACCTTTTCGGAAAAGTTGTTTTCAAAGTGCGGAGATACAGGATGACGGTGTATGCACAAGTTGCATTTAACTATGAGGTCACGAATAACGAGTGGAAATTATACAACCAAACTGGCTAATTTTGTTTTGGTGCCTTGTGTGTCACCAAGAGAAGAATGGATTCTTCAAAATTTAGAGTTGAAAGATTTACTTCAGACGAGCAAACTTATTTTATTACGTCATATGAGGCTTATGCTATGTCAAATCTATCATGAACTGAACACTTATGAAATGGTAACGCTGGTGGTGCTTTATGGACGGTCACAACACAACTAATGATTGTCTTTCTTATAAAACCTATCAAATTCAACCAAATACACGTGCAAACACACTCCTCTCTCCATGCTCTACATTCCCAGCAGCACCTTCAACGAGGCAATATTCATCTCGGCTTGCTTGCAAATTTTGCTCTCCGGCAGCTCGGACGGCTCGTGCGACAGCATCCGAACGCACTCGGAAGCGTTGAACCACGAGTCCTCGAGGGCACTCCGGACGGCGGGATTTTTGGTCTCGACACCCCGCCGTCCGAACTCGGCCAGGGCAGCGTGCAGCTCGAAGCGGGTCGTTCCGATGACGCGGGCCTCAGCTGAAATTTGAGAGTGTTGATTAGATTGATTGATGGCTTGACTTGACACCCACTTTAACGCCTCTTACCGGGACAAACCTTCTGGAACAGAGCAATCAACTCCTGGCAGATTTTGATCTTATTCATCAGTGACTCTTCCGGGATTCTCTTGATGGCGTCCGGACTTCCACCGCCGATGATTTGCGACAGCAAAATCTTGACATCCACGATGTAGTGATGATTTGGGGACAACCAACGCGAGTAGTGCTGAATGTACTTGTTGCAGTGCTGCTCGTTGGTCTTCTCCATGGCCTCAAAATCCATCTTACAGCGATTCACAATATTGAGAATCTTCGGGGTCTCTACTGATCCCTGGCACTTGTTGCAAACCCACTTTCCTTCACTCCAGCTCTTCTCATTCTCCGGCATCAGCATCCCGCCACAGTTCAACTCCTTGTTGAACCCGGAACATTTCATCGCACTAAAGTACGTTCCAAACTCGCTCGGATCCGAACATCTCACGCACGTACACTGGAACAACTTGGTCTGCTTCAGGTGCTCCAATCGACTCCCGGTGTTCCAAAGAACATCCGAGTAGCAAATGCTCAACCTTTCACCACTGGCGATCGGATTCGGCGCCCAAAACACGATCTCACCCTTGTCGGTGAAGCTCTTGGACAGGTTCGGCCGGCACGAGTGCTCGATCATCGACGCGTTGTTGTAGACCGCAACCGACGGCGGTTCCGTCAGCGGAACCTCGTGGCCGTTAACCTGCAGAATGCCGATGATTCGCAAAATCTCGTCCTCGGTCCACTTGTTTTCGCACTTGAAGAACCTGCAACGATGCAACGAATTAAGATCCACGACGCGTCTCCACTGACACCCCCCTTACCGTGGAATCAGCTTGGCCACCCCCTCGCGGTCGTTCCGCCACTGTTCGGTGCCGCGGCGCTGCTCCTCGTGCGATTCCAGCTTGATTAATGCCTGCCATTTGGCCGGATTCCGCTCGGCCAGCAGCAGACAACGGAGCGGAATCAGGCACTGGTACACCGGATGGGGGACGTAGAAGTGCTGCATTGACATCTGAAAGTTTAAACAGCCAGAACTAATGTTATTACCGGTGGCGGCAGCACTCTGTATGGGATCTGTATGGTTTGTTCAGACGTTGCACTGAGTAGAGTGAGAAGATTCAAAATGGCCCATGTATTAAAACACTCAGGGTTATACAAAAAAAATGGAAGTGTGAAAAGAGTTCAGCCATACAATTGATTTTTTGTCTATTGTCTGTTGTCTGTTGTCTGTTGTCTGTTGTCTGTTGTCTGTTGTCTGTTGTCTGTTGTCTGTTGTCTGTTGTCTGTTGTCTGTTGTCTGTTGTCTGTTGTCTGTTGTCTGTTGTCTGTTGTCTGTTGTCTGTTGTCTGTTGTCTGTTGTCTGTTGTCTGTTGTCTGTTGTCTGTTGTCTGTTGTCTGTTGTCTGTTGTCTGTTGTCTGTTGTCTGTTGTCTGTTGTCTGTTGTCTGTTGTCTGTTGTCTGTTGTCTGTTGTCTGTTGTCTGTTGTCTGTTGTCTGTTGTCTGTTGTCTGTTGTCTGTTGTCTGTTGTCTGTTGTCTGTTGTCTGTTGTCTGTTGTCTGTTGTCTGTTGTCTGTTGTCTGTTGTCTGTTGTCTGTTGTCTGTTGTCTGTTGTCTGTTGTCTGTTGTCTGTTGTCTGTTGTCTGTTGTCTGTTGTCTGTTGTCTGTTGTCTGTTGTCTGTTGTCTGTTGTCTGTTGTCTGTTGTCTGTTGTCTGTTGTCTGTTGTCTGTTGTCTGTTGTCTGTTGTCTGTTGTCTGTTGTCTGTTGTCTGTTGTCTGTTGTCTGTTGTCTGTTGTCTGTTGTCTGTTGTCTGTTGTCTGTTGTCTGTTGTCTGTTGTCTGTTGTCTGTTGTCTGTTGTCTGTTGTCTGTTGTCTGTTGTCTGTTGTCTGTTGTCTGTTGTCTGTTGTCTGATGTCTTTGTTTTGTTTTTTTTTCTCTTTAGTTTTTTGATTTGATCAAATTGCTTCTACTGAATGTACCTATATCGAAGGCCACTGACCACCGGCCCCTGCCACACGTGTGCGTCCACCAAGTTCTGGCATGCGATTCTAATCAATTTCAGTGTTATTGCGTGCGTGAGTGTGTGTTTGTGGGCCACAAATTTGCATGCTAACTTGCACTGCCCAGCTCTCCTGGCACAGATTACCCCGTTGATGGGCTGTGAATAATGTGCCTTCCGGAGCGAATAACAATCCGAAGACAGTCCACACGTGACGGAATCCGGAATCCACCACCCGACTCAACCCAATCGCTTACCTTGCTGCCACGGGCGATGGTGAATTTGCATTCCGCCTGGTGACCGGGACGGTCTTGACATTCACGCCGGCAAACCGGCCAACCGCACCGTTCGCACTCCAGGAACTTCTTCTCGACCAATCCCTGCGAGGGAAGAGAGAGAGGGGAAGGAAGCGAGGAAACATTTTGATTAGTGAGTTTGGCGAGCAGTGAATGGAAACGGAATTATCTGTGGAACCGTGTAACGGATTGAAGGACATTAGGCGGAGCCTGCAATCTGAAATTGATGGTAATATATGTACTAGCTGGTTGGAGCAAATCATGGGGTTGATTCATGGATTAGTCTTCCAGTGGTTGTTTTAGTTTAAATTTATCGATTCTACTGATCCGTCCAGTTATGCAGCCCAGACTCGATTATCCGAAGTTCTTGGAAAAGTTTCACTTCGTATAAGCGAATCTTCAGATAATAGAATCACGAATTAAATTTTCTCTACACAAAATTGTTGATTCATCGGCAATGGAAGGTTTAGAAATACCAAACAAATTGTATTATATGGATTCATACAAAATTCAACTATTCATCCCTTGGGCCACAAATAATTCCATAAATCCATTTCGAATTTTATACCCCGACCATTTCGTTTCGTCATCATTGATCAATTCGAACCCACGCGCCAAAAAAGAAACTCACTTGGAGACATCCCACGCAGACGGGGGCCGTAATTTGGGCTGGACCCTGGACCAGGGGCGATTCCTTCAGCACGACTTCACCGGCTTTGATGTCCTTTGTGGCCACCAAGTAGCGTCCGAACCGTTCGTCACTGCAAATCTGCCGGGAGGGAAAAAAACGTAAATAAATACACGGGAAAACATGGCCAAAAGACACACACACAACAGCTGCTAGTGATCTCAAATGAAAAGTCACACACACACGTAAGAGAGAGAGGAAAATGTTAGCAAGACATCATGAGGTGAAAAGCAAGGTAGGAGATCTCCCCAAGAACGTCACTTGGCTTGGCGTATTCGTAGGTATGTACGTAGGTCGTAAAGATAGAGCTGTCGTAAAAAAATTCACCAAAGCATAAAATTATCACCACCGTTACAGCTGCGAAGGCCCACCAGTAGCTGCATTGGTGATCTTGTGATGTATGCTACTGTTGCAGTTGGGATGATCGCAAATTATAATCAAGAAATCTGTGTTTTACCCGTCGGATAAAGAATCAATATGACCCAAAGTATAACATTAGCATTTTTATTAATTTTGAAACGAAAAAGTTGTGTTTGACATTAAAGGAGACGCATGGTAACTCAAAAAATAATAATTTGTAATGTCTGATTTAATGATTTTTGATTGCTTATAAGCAATCAGCGTCGTCGCTTGTGTACTATCTTCTGACACGTCTGCTGTAAAAAGATAGGAGGAAGATAACACAAAAGCGACATCATATTTTTCAAAATTTTCTCTTCTGTAGCTGCCATGCGTCTCCATCAATTTCAAACATGTAATGAAAATCCCACATTTTCATTACATATTTGAAATTGATGGAGACGCATGGTAGATAGCGATACCATGAGAAGCCTTGTTTAGTATGATCAAGCATAGTTTTTTTAATTTTTTAAACCATACATTTCAGCTAAAATCACTTTAAAAATCGTCAGAATTTACACTGAAAACAATGGATAATTTTATTCATTTCCATTGAAACGTAAATTTTACTTTTTTTAATCCTCAAAATAACTTAGGAGAAGTTACCATACAGGGATCCGATCCAAATCCCGTCAAAATTGCTTTTATTCTCTATTCAAACAAATAATCATGCAAAATTTTGTATGTAAACTTGCTTGCTCACTTGCTACTAATCTGTTTACTAATATTTGGAAATTTTTGATTGGTTTCGGGTAGAACAGACACAGAGTAACAAAAATAGTGCATTGATATACAAATTTCAAGCTTTTAATTTCTCTAAAACTTGCTGTCTAGGTTCGCCCCAAATGACGGTCTCAAATTTGCTAAATAGAGATTACTATTTAACCGTCAATTATTTCCAAAGAAAATTGATCATCACTCTAAAATGCTCTGTACTTAGTGGAATCTGACGATTTTTCGCACAAAAATGAATCTAAATCTATGAGCAATTCTCCACCAAAACCGAAAATTGATTTTATTTATATTTTTTGACCTGGTAAAATGGTAAGTAAATATTCGAAAATTTGTAACTTTTGAAGGAATTTTGTAATCGGTTTGGTGTCTTGGGTAATGTTGTAGGTATTAATGAGAGCTATTCAGAAAATAATAGCCACCTAAACAAATTACGATTTTTTATTATTTTTTTCACAATATTGAATTTTTTGCAAATTTCCCAAACTCCGTATTTACCTATTTATTTTTAATTTTGATATGTTTTGGGGGATAAAAAACCGCAACTTTTGAGCCATTGAAAAGTTTTAGATATTGACTTTGGACTTCATTCCTTAAAATATTTTATTCGAAGAGTTCAGAAAATGTCCACGTTTGGCGAAAAAGTGTGATCCCTGCTAAACTTTTCACCGACTTGACATGAGAGAACTTACCGATGGAACTTTAAAAAAAATCCACCAAAGTCGTATGTTTACCAATACAACTTAGACCTCTAGTTGCTGATATACAGCGGATATAGGAAAAAGAAACGAATAAATTAAAAATAAAATACGGGAATGATAGGGGAAATATACCCATTTTAATCACTCTAAGCCGTTCGACCAATTCTCATCACTTTTGCGTTTTCCGCTATTAAATCAACATTTTCAGCTGTATCAACAATGGAGCGTTGCTTGCTCACCTTTATTTGAGCTATTTATTACTTTGGAACAGTCAAAAACGCTTTATGAAAGCTGTAATTAATGATCAAAGTGCTGATAGGCCTCTAAAATTCTTTGTGTAAATATGGGTATTCGGCGCCGTCGCTCCGTGCCATACTTTCATACACTTAGGAGCCCAGGGCGGCGAAGTCCTTGTAGATAAAAAGGAAGACACTAGTGGTTGGTACTAGCAATGGTGGCCGACAGCTATAAAGTCAACTTCGTTTTTTTCGTGCTGATAGGCCGATAATAGAAATAGGCTGAGATAGTTCCCCTGAATTGATTTTTTGTAAAAAAAGGTAATTAAATAAGATGGTTTTTTAATGCTGATGCTCTTATTTATTCACATTTTTGACGAAAATACCTTATATCGCTGTAAAAGCACGAAAACTAAAACACTTTTTGCCCCTATTTTGGGGATAATGCTCCTAGCACACGACCTTCTTTGTGCATATTTTAGGCCTACCTTCTGATTGGTTGAAATCTCGAAGCACGTGGCGAATTTTATTGACGTACGGTTCAGCCCCAGCTCGTAAAAGTGAAGAGTGATTTTATTATTACATTATTTCTAATTTAAGGGGGAAAAGTGAATTATTCTTGCCTATCAAAATGAAGACAATGACACCACGAATCATTCTCAAGTGGCAAACTCCTGCCCGATTTGGTGAAATGCTTAATTTCGTTGAATTACGGTTGATAGACCCAAAATAGGTACTAGACCCAAAATAGGGACAAATACCCTAGCACGACAAGATTGGAACTTCTTACATATGAAAAGGGACAACAATTTTCGGAGCTGTTTGGTTTTTATTAAATATCTCAGGATTTAAATCGAATTTTGGGGATCTGTGATGATCAAAAGATGAGGCATTGTGAGCTGCACAAAATGGCGTTCTTAACTCAATTTGGCCCAAAATGCACTCATAACTTTACAAAGATGAAGGAAATTGTTTCCAAAATGGTACTATTCTAAACAACTTGTAGAAAGAATTTTGAAAAAATGCTGTAAACGAAGCAAAATATATATCGCCTAACAAAACTTCATGGCAATGGAGGAAGTCGTCCTTAGGAAATTTGAAGCTGCAATTCTCTGAAATTTTGTGATATTTATTCCATCATCGTCGTACATTGCTACATCCTTTGATCATTACCAGTCCAACAAAATTTTACAACTCAATTGGTTCATATTTGTAGTAAACATTTGCCGTCTTCGGTAAAGTTCTAAATGAAAAGACAATTCAAAACAAATTGGTTTCCGTAAACTGGGGCGAATCGGGACAGCAGTTTTTAAATTAGGCATTTTAATTAAGTTTTATAATTATCCTACTGGTTTACCAGCCTGGATAATGCGTTAAAGCATTTTTCGATTGCAAATTTTATTTTACATCAAAAATAAAGTCAAACAAATTGTTCAACTTTTTCCCTATTTGATAAAATAAAGTTTTCTACAAATTGGCAACACTGTCAAATGAAAAGATCATAATTATCAAAAGATGGCATTTTTATCCAAAAACAAACCAAAAATTGTTATTTGGCACAGTTCATTTTTTGTGTGAATAGTCTACATGAAAAAATAGGTATTTTTTAAAGCGTAAAAAATTACGGATTGTGAATATTTTAACATCCTTTTTGAATGGATAGCAGCGAAATTGTATAAAGGTTTTGCCTTCCTCACTGAGGTAAGGCTATAATCCTGCTCGAAAAATGAACTTTTGAAAAACAGCTCATAGACCTATATTCATGTATACCTATCGACTCAGAATCGAAAACTGAACAAATGTCTGTGTGTGTGTGTGTATGTGTGTGCGTATTCCCCTTGGTACTCAAAATTCTTGCCAAGTTTTCTCGGCACTGGCTGATCCGATTTGAGTCAAACAAGTTGCATTCGATCCGGTTTGGTGCCCCATACTGCACTATTGAATTTTTTGAAGATCCGATAAGTAGTTCAAAAGTTACGTATAAAAAAGTGTCAGAGTTGCGAATCAGGTGCTGGAATTTTGATGCCGGATCTCACTTATCTATATTAAAACTATGTCCGGATCTATCATCCGACCCATCGTTGGTTAGGTAATCGAAAGACCTTTCCAATGAGTCCAAAACATTGAAGATCTGGCAACCCTGTATCAAGTTATGACCACTTAAGTGATATTTATGTACTTTGTTGAAGCCGGATCTCACTTAAATGTATGTAAACTATGTTCGGATCCATCATCCGACCCATCGTTGGTTAGGTTATCAAAAAACCTTTCCAATGAGACTAAAACATTGAAGATCTGGCAACCCTGTCTCGAGATATGACCACTTAAGTGAAATTTATGTACTTTTTCGAAGCCGGAACTCACTTAAATGTATGTAAACTATGTCCGGATCCATCATCCGACCCATCGTTGGTTAGCTTATCAAAAAACCTTTCCAATGAGTCCAAAACATTGAAGATCTGGCAACCCTGTCTCGAGATATGACCACTTAAGTGAAATTTATGTACTTTTTTGAAGCCGGATCTCACTTAAATGTATGTAAACTATGTCCAGATCCATCATCCGACCCATCGTTAGTTAGCTTATCAAAAAACCTTTCCAATGAGTCCAAAACATTGAAGATCTGGCAACCCTGTCTCGAGATATGACCACTTAAGTGAAATTTATGTACTTTTTTGAAGCCGGATCTCACTTAAATGTATGTAAACTATGTCCGGATCCATTATCCGACCCATCGTTGGTTAGCTTATCAAAAAAACTTTCCAATGAGTCCAAAACATTGAAGATCTGGCAACCCTGTCTCGAGATATGACCACTTAAGTGAAATTTATGTACTTTTTGAAGCCGGATCTCACTTAAATGTATGTAAGTGATGTCCGGATCCATCATCCGACCCATCGTTGGTTAGGTTATCAAAAAACCTTTCCAATGAGTCCAAAACATTGAAGATCTGGCAACCCTGTCTCGAGATATGACCACTTAAGTGAAATTTATGTACTTTTTTGAAGCCGGATCTCACTTAAATGTATGTAAGTGATGTCCGGATCCATCATCCGACCCATCGTTGGTTAGGTTATCAAAAAACCTTTCCAATGAGTCCAAAACATTGAAGATATGGCAACCCTGTCTCGAGATATGACCACTTAAGTGAAATTTATGTACTTTTTTGAAGCCGGATCTCACTTAAATGTATGTAAGTGATGTCCGGATCCATCATCCGACCCATCGTTAGTTAGCTTATCAAAAAACCTTTCCAATGAGTCCAAAACATTGAAGATCTGGCAACCCTGTCTCGAGATATGACCACTTAAGTGAAATTTATGTACTTTTTGAAGCCGGATCTCACTTAAATGTATGTAAGTGATGTCCGGATCCATCATCCGACCCATCGTTGGTTAGCTTATCAAAAAACCTTTCCAATGAGTCCAAAACATTGAAGATCTGGCAACCCTGTCTCGAGATATGACCACTTAAGTGAAATTTATGTACTTTTTGAAGCCGGATCTCACTTAAATGTATGTAAACTATGTCCGGATCCATCATCCGACCCATCGTTGGTTAGCTTATCAAAAAACCTTTCCAATGAGTCCAAAACATTGAAGATCTGGCAACCCTGTCTCGAGATATGACCACTTAAGTGAAATTTATGTACTTTTTTGAAGCCGGATCTCACTTAAATGTATGTAAGTGATGTCCGGATCCATCATCCGACCCATCGTTAGTTAGCTTATCAAAAAACCTTTCCAATGAGTCCAAAACATTGAAGATCTGGCAACCCTGTCTCGAGATATGACCACTTAAGTGAAATTTATGTACTTTTTGAAGCCGGATCTCACTTAAATGTATGTAAACTATGTCCGGATCCATCATCCGACCCATCGTTGGTTAGGTTATCAAAAAACCTTTCCAATGAGACTAAAACATTGAAGATCTGGCAACCCTGTCTCGAGATATGACCACTTAAGTGATATTTATGTACTTTTTGAAGCCGGATCTCACTTAAATGTATGTAAGTGATGTCCGGATGCATCATCCGACCCATCGTTGGTTAGCTTATCAAAAAACCTTTCCAATGAGTCCGAAACATTGAAGATCTGGCAACCCTGTCTCGAGATATGACCACTTAAGTGAAATTTATGTACTTTTTTGAAGCCGGATCTTACTTAAATGTATGTAAACTATGTCCGGATCCATCATCCGACCCATCGTTGGTTAGCTTATCAAAAAACCTTTCCAATGAGTCCAAAACATTGAAGATCTGGCAACCCTGTCTTAAGTTATGACCACATAAGTGATATTTATGTACTTTTTTGAAGCCGGATCTTACTTAAATGTATGTAAACTATGTCCGGATCCATCATCCGACCCATCGTTGGTTAGGTTTGAAGATCTGGAAACGCTCAGTCTCAAGTTATGACCACTTAAGTGACATTTGTGTATTTTTTTTATTGAGAAATATATGGAATTGGTGTCCAAACCCATCATATCACCAAATATTGGTAAAAAGTGAGGAAGGCGTCAACCACATAGGTGGATTAAGTTAGTTTTTATGTACGAACTAATGATGCAAAATTTATTTTTTGGTCGTAGAAATGTTTCATCCAAATCAAACAGTAAAAAAAACTAACTTAATCCACCTATGTGGTTGATGCCTTCCTCACTTTTTACCAAGAATGGGTAATATGAGTGGTTTGGACACCTATTTTTTTAGATCCAGAAAAATAAGTACACGCAGAAAAATATTTTGTAGAATCAGCCTGTACTAGGTTTGATTCAACAAAATTTTTGTTGAATATAATCAACGCCGATTTTGCGTTGAAACAAACCTCGATTTTCTCAATTTCACAAAAACCCACCCACCCACCCACATTTTCAAACTAACAAAACGTTTTGTTGATTCAAATATGCCTTATTTTTCTGTGTGTACACAGATGTAACTTAAGTGGTCATAACTCGAGACAGGGTTGCCTGATCTTCAATGTTGTGGACTCGTTGGAAAGGTCTCTCGATTACCTAACCAACGTTGGGTCGCGTGATGGATCCGGACATCGTTTACATGCATATAAATGAGATCCGGATATATGTGAAAACACATTTTTATACATAACTTTTGAACTAGTTATCGAAACTTCAAACAATTCAATAGCGATGTATGGGAACCTATACCAAGTCGATTGCAACTGGTTTGGTCAAAGTCGGTTCAGCCAGTGCTGAGAAAACTCAGTGAGAATTTTGGTCACATACATACATACACACACACATACATTTGTTCAGTTTTCGATTCTGAGTCGATATGTATACATGAAGGTGGGTCTTCGAGCTTTTAATAAAAAGTTCATTTTTAGAGCAGGATTATAGCCTTACCTCAGTAAGGAAGGCAAAATATTGTCGGATGTTTCAGAGAATTGCTCCATTCAAAAGTACTAACATACTTTCTGAAACCTTTTGATTTAACCTTTGAAGACAAGCATTGTTAATTCTTTGCCAACAATTTAAAAGGCCAATTATCTATCTAGAGATTTGTTTTCTTGTTTCATGGGTCGATTGGGTATTATTTTTTTTAATATTTGTAATATATTAAAAATATTTTCTGGAAATGACATGAATTAATTTTGTAAGTAAGGCGAGAATATAGAATAAATTAGTAACTTTGCCGAACATCCCTAAATACCCCGTAAAACACTATATTACAACGGGAGACCGAGAGCCGCTAGAAGATGAAGCCGGCTCGATTCTAGAATGTTCTTGAGAGCCTCCGAAGACCAAACCGAAATAATAATAAATTTGCTTGTGCAAAAGAAGAAAAAACAACACGTGCAAACACAAAGAAGCAGCCGGGCGCACATACTTTGAATGGGTGGCAAACATTTTTATGACTCTTCCAGTCCTGCTTTTGATGGTCAACGCTGCAGTAGTACATGGCACTACAGCCGGAACATCGCTTCGTGGCCGGTTCGTTGCAGACCGGACAAATTCTTCCTGTCGGCGAGGCCGCCACCGCCACCGTCGTTGCAGGTTCCTTGCCGTCCTGAACCATTTCGTCTTCACTTCTTCACAGCTCACTACAATTTACACTCGGCAAGCAAGTTATTACACCCTGGGCAGATAATCTCCCTTGAAATATCGCTGGGATCGCTTCTTCCGTTGGCGGTTTCTCGATTTACGACACGGTCGTTTCGATTTAGCACACTCCGAGCGAAAAAAAAAGCGCTCTTTATCACTCCGAAAAACTGCGATGAAAATGTCAACCGCCGAAAAAACTGACTGACCTATTTATTCCAAATTCGGAATTCGAACCGTTCTTCACACGTTTTTGTGCGAGCTCTAACTTTGTGCACACGATCACTTCAAATGAGCTCGCTTCCCTGCTGCTGAGACGGTCGCGTGGAAAATCGGCGGAAAACCGAGAAAATTAAGCCGGTTCACGAATACACGGACAACGTGAGCACCAATACAGCTTAGAAACGTGCGATCTAGAAAGTTTTCATGCACGTTCGGTGCTAGAATTTTCACGAGAAGTCCGGGGGTGTGGTTATAAAGAACGTAACATTACGAAAACGTTCAATAACATTTGCGTCATTTATTGGAATGCCTCGCTCCTCTTTACGGGGCTCATGTTTTTCCTCTTCGGGTGGCCAACGACTGATATCAGCAGTTTACTCTACAAAACACACACGCGAGTGGTTTAATTTTGGATCAAAATACACACATTCAGCTGGCTCAGAAGTGGCGGCACGAGCCGCAGGCGTTAAGGTGTTGCACCTAACATAACTCGGTAATTTGTTGTCGCGGTAGCGACGCAGGGATGAAGTTACGGTTATAAATCACAGATTCTTAAAAATATATACATGAATTTGGTCCATACAAGATTTTAAAGATATGTTTTGTTAAACGCGGTGTACACATTAAAAGTTTTTTCTTTGTGAAAAAGAACATGAATCAATATTACCAATATATCAATGTAATACTTTGGTAAATTTTGCCTTCGAAACGAATGGGAAACTACGTTGAGTTTTGTAGTAACTTCGTTGACACTACAAATTTGACCAATACCTCCAATAAATTTTCGATGCAAATTTACCGGAGGGTAGGGTAGTCATCAATGAGACACTTTTGGTTTCCAACTTTCAACGATTTTTCTATTTTTTTCATCAGCATGTTTAAATGAGCTTTCTGTTGCATTTTCTTTCTTTTAATGTGTTCTAACATTGACCAAAATATGAGATCGATCTGACGTCTACAGCCAGAGTTATTCAACTGTCTCATTGTAGACGCACTTGGCAGGAACAATGAGACAGCTGGGGAACAATGAGACACTCTACGAAAATCAATACTTTTCTAGTAAAACATCATGTTTTTGTATTGTTCCATTGCAGGTGACTTGCCTTGGACATTTTAGAGCAATTTTGCAAACATAAAACTTTAATTAACAAAAGTTATACTAAAAAGTATTTAAATTTTGTAAAATCCATATATTTATACCAAATAACTATGTATTTTTGCTTAAATGAAGTTAAAACTCTCTAAATATGCCAAAAATCACTTTCAATTCATGTTTTGAAAGATTTCCATAGAATTTGAAAAGTTTAATGAAGAAAAATCGAAGTGTCTCATTGTTACCCATGGGCTGAAATGAGTGGGGAACAATGAGACAGCCCTGGATTCTGGGTATATTCTAAATTTTGGCCAAACCTAATGAAGGGACATTGTAGCCCAACTCAATCCCTATAGAACGGCGAAAGAAATTTGAAGAAATATTAGTTTTGGTGTAAATGGCAGCTTACGAGCGAAAATGTATTTATTGTCCATAATTTACTTTTACACCCCAGAATCAAACATTTATGAATTACTTTTCTAGGGAGCGTCCATAACCAAAGCCACTATTATGGCAGACGTGTATCCAGTAGACACACCTTTCCCCCAAATATGAGCCTGATTGGTTGCAACTACGACTTGTGAGAGCCATTTTATCATTGTTCCCCGTGTCTCATTGAAGACTACTCTACCCTATTCTAGCTTTCTTTAAAATTGCCCCAAAATCAAAAATGGAAGAACTGCGACTACTGAATAAAAATCTTTTCTTTGTTCTTAAGGATTGAAACTTGAGTATTTAATTTAAAATCTATTTATTACCCCAACATAATTTTTGCAATTTAATCGTGAATCTATTTACATTTCCTGCGACAAAACGGCCTACTTTTCAAAAATAACAAAATGGAAAATTATTACCTTTGAATACACAGCAAAAAATCCGATGGTAAAATCGCATGCACATCCCCTTCGTCAAAAAAGACACATAATATTACACACTGCGTGTACAATTTTTGTAAACACAAAAAAAAAGTTGCAACCCACGGGATTTAAACCCACCACCAACAGTAAGGACTGGTGTATTAGCCGCTCGGCCTTCAGACCGATGAAGAATGGAAAGGATAAACGCATATATGAGCTTGCCGTTTCGGTCAAGTAGGTTTCCCATACTTTTGGGCTACATATTTCAGAGTGTAATATTACATAAAATTTCATAAAATAATGCAAAATTTATTTTACACCCTGATGAACTTTTTTGGAAAATGAACCCATGAGTAAAGTACTCTCGGTAATTTCGGGTTTTATCCTCTCCGTCCGTTCACAGTACCATTTTACTACCAAACCGTACTCTTTATCCTCTCGTATGCCGATGCCCAATTCTGGGTGTAGATTACTACATTTTTTGCTATATACCAATTCTGAAAAGTTCTACTTTTGAGCTCTGAAATGGATGCTGATGATCATGCTCAAATGGATGCTGAAAAGTTGAACTTTTTAACACTAGTATCGAAAAGTATTATTTTTCAAAATTATTTTGTTTTGAACGGTGAATTCACTTAATACATGGATGTTTGACATAAATTCCATTCAAAAATCATTTTTCGGAATTGCAAAAAAAAAATGTTAGCAACTCGATGCAAAACTAGATATTTTCAGCGCTCGTCGTATTTATGAAACTCGGTAAACATCATTGGATCAATGAACGACTCGTTGCAACTTGTTGCATATACTCCTATTTCAGCACTTATTTTGAAATGCCTCGTTTAAAAACTCTGTATTTTTTTAATTTTTTTATTTTTTTCAGAAGCTAGATAAGACCATACTTTCTTCGGGAAAATTTTAGAGGACATTCAGGCCAGTGCTGAAAATGTAAGGGGTCATGCACGAAAATCGGCGACGCTGACACGAATTTTTCATCTCCATTCACCAAATCACAAAACCGTGACATAAACAACCCTGACTGACGGACGAGGCCGACAACGGCCCGAAAACGGCCCGACGGCTCGACAAAACGGCTCGAATTCCGACGGTTTGTCCGACGGAATTCGGGCCCTTTTCGTGCGTATATGCAACACTTTGTCCGACGATCGTCGAAATCGACGTTTGAGAAAATCGACGTTGACGGGCCGTTGTCGGGCCGTTGTCGGGCCGTTTTCGGGCGCCATTGTTATTTAGATTGTCCTGCCACTGTCGGGTGCTCTTGTTTCGGATTTTTTGGTTGATTTGATGCAACTAAAAGAAATTTCATAAGCAAACTCGTACTGTTTATTATTCTTGTCAAGGTATACACAATTGTTGTTCACATTTAAGCCAATTCCAATATATTTCAGCAGGGCTTTTGTGTTTCTTGGTGTTCACTTGCCGGGCTCGGAACTCGTCTTTGGTTCGTTCTCAGCGGCCGTTGTTGGTCCCATGTGGCAGAGCCAGCATTTTTTCATTTTTATCTGAAACAGGTTCATTTTACTGAAGTGGCATGAAAGGCATAATCTGAATGTACCTCTTTCATTTATATGTCTGGTAAGTCCCGCCATGCTCCTGATTGTGGACACAATTTTCACTTTGTAGCTTTTTTCACCATTTTTTCACTGGACTTGGAATCCGCAATAAAACGTATCTGTCATTATTTTTTTCAACGCCTGCTGAGAATTTAGCACGCACTAGATGTCACCTCTCTGACATTCGATCAAAACGCACGACAAACGCTCGAAAATGGCAGGACTCAATCGACATCGAGCAGATAACGCTTCGAATCGCACGACCGCGGGACTGCAGTCCCCTGACAGACGGACCGGGCCGACAACGACCCGAAAACCGCCGGACGGCTCGACAAAACGGCCCGAATTCCGTCGGTTTGTCCGACGGAATTCGGGCCCTTTTCGTGCGTATATGCAACACTTTGTCCGACGATCGTCGAAATCGACGTTTGAGAAAATCGACGTTGACGGGCCGTCGTCGGGCCGTTTTCGGGCGCCTTTGTTATTTAGAATGTCCTGCCATTATCTGACGTACATATTTCGGCTTTTTTGATTTTGTAATGGAAAAAGGTTTTTTGCCTTCCTCACTGAGGTAAGGCTATAATCCTGCTCTAAAAATGAACTTTGTATAAAAACGTCGTAGACCCACCTTCATGTATACATATCGACTCAGAATCGAAAACTGAACAAATGTCTGTGTGTATGTGTGTGTGTATGTGTGTGTGTATGTGTGTGTGTATGTGTGTGTGTATGTGTGTGTGTATGTATGTATGTGACCAACAAACTAGCTCATGTTTCTCGGCACTGGCTGAACCGATTTGACTCGAACTTGTTGCATTCGACTTGGTTTAGGGTCCCATAGATCGAGTTTTATAAAGATTGAAGTTTCGATAAGTAGTTCAAAAGTTATGTATAAAAATGTGTTTTCACATATATCTGGATCTCACTTAAATGTATGTAAACAATGTCCGGATCCACCATCCAACCCATCGTTGGATAGGTTATCAAAAGACCTTTCCAATGAGTCCAAAACATTGAAGATCTGGCAACCCTGTCTCGAGATATGGTCACTTAAGTGATATTTATATAGTTTTTTGTAGCCGGATCTCACTTAAATGAATGTAAACTATGTCCGGATCCATCATTCGACCCATCGTTGGTTAGGTAATCAAAAGACCTTTCCAACGAGCCCAAAACATTGAAGATCTGGCAACCCTGTCTCGAGATATGGCCACTTAAGTGATATTTATGCACTTTTTGGAAGCCGGATCTCACTTAAATGTATGTAAACTATGTCCACCATCCAACCCATCGTTGGATAGGTTATCAAAAGACCTTTCCAACGAGTCCAAAACATTGAAGATCTGGCAACCCTGTCTCGAGATATGGTCACTTAAGTGATATTTATATAGTTTTTTGTAGCCGGATCTCACTTAAATGAATGTAAACTATGTCCGGATCCATCATTCGACCCATCGTTGGTTAGGTAATCAAAAGACCTTTCCAAGCAGTCTAAAACATTGAAGATCTGGCAACCCTGTCTCGAGATATGGCCATTTAAGTGATATTTATGTACTTTTTTGAAGCCGGATCTCACTTAAATGTATGTAAACTATGTCCGGATCCACCATCCGACCCATCGTTGGATAGGTTATCAAAAGACCTTACCAACGAGCCAAAAACATTGAAGATCTAGCAACCCTGTCTCGAGATATGGCCATTTAAGTGACATTTATGTACTTTTTTGAAGCCGGATCTCACTTAAATGTATGTAAACTATGTCCGGATCCACCATCCAACCCATCGTTGGATAGGTTATCAAAAGACCTTTCCAACGAGTCCAAAACATTGAAGATCTGGCAACCCTGTCTCGAGATATGGTCACTTAAGTGATATTTATGTAGTTTTTTTGTAGCCGGATCTCACTTAAATGTATGTAAACTATGTCCGGATCCACCATCCGACCTACAAGTCCAAAACATTGAAGATCTGGCAACCCTGTCTCGAGATATGGCCATTTAAGTGATATTTATGTACTTTTTTATTCCGGATCTAAAAAATAGATGCAATTAGTGTACAACCCCATCAAATCAGTCATTGTTGGTAATGAGTGAGGAAGGCTCCAACCACATAGGTGGATTAAGTTAGTTTTTTATTTAGGTATTTAAAAGCGTTTTATTTTTATTGAACTCTCTCTGATTATTTATAATAACAAGACACTTGAATCGACACTGGTTTCTTGGTGGACAACGTGAAATAGAAATCAAAGCCTGAAAAATGAAATTGACAGAAAATTAGACACAAATAGATGGTTGATTTGAAAAATTCTTACCCAGTGTACCGGCTGATGGTTCTTTGTTTTTCGTTGATGGCCACTTGGGTTGTGCGGTTCTGCGTCAAATCACAAATCTTGACCATATTTTCCAAGCACCGTGAATTCCTTCTGCTGGCAAAACTTCATTGCCCTTTAAAAAATGTTTAATCACACTGTAGCCACCCACTAATCAGCAGAAATTTCACTAATTTTACTAAAAAATTATGAATTTTCACAAGTGAAAAAATGGGCTTGAACAAATTGAACTGTCATCAAATTACGACGCCTACTATTATAAACAAGAACTGCAAATGTCGCCTTTGACATTCGATCAAAACGCTCGACAAACGCTCGAAAATGGCAGGACTCAATCGATTTCGAGTAGATAACGCTTCGAATCGCACGACCGCGGGACTTCAGTCTATCAGGGTCTATCAGGGAAACCCGACTCAGTCGTGAGTGCCCTAGCTCACTGAGCAGCAGCACTGTGTGGCAGTAGTCGACCAACGCTCAGTCGACGTTGCACGCACACACATAAAGAAACAAGTTTTTACACAAAAAGTTCGCATTTATGCGTGGAAATGTAATTTTGAATACAAGTTGTGGTTGTTTAAAGTGTTTTGCACAGTCTAGAACCATTCAATTGTTTAAAAATAGTCAAAATAGTGTTTAAAGAGGATATTACGAGTCAGTCATATGACACGAATTGAGTGAGTGTAGCTCATTTTTCACGTCTCTAATTCTCCAGCAGCCGACCGGCACGAGTCAGGCGGCAGTGGTTGACAGACACAGTAGGCTTACAGTCACATGCTAGCAGTGAACTGACATTTTGGTTTGCTTCATGTGTAGGCTGGGTTGAAAACTTTTTGCAGGCCTGTTCAGGACTATACTTCTGTGGTGTTAGATTTTAAATTCAGTGAAAAATTTAAATTATAAAAATCAAAATGTAAAGGTTTTCTCATACAAATTTGAATTGTTTTGCGTAAAGTTTGCGTTTTGGTTAAATCGAATCGCTCCCAAATTTTAATGGGTTGTTTGGGAGCCCTAATGGAACCGGAAAATGCCTGTTCTGGGAAATTGATCATGTTGAGCATAAGAATGATTGTTTCAAAATCATCACAATTTTGAAACAATTATTGGAAACGTGACAACATATTTGAAGCTATTAAAAGGATAAATCCAATTATGTTTGCAAACTTTAAGAAAATAGTTTGGATTGTAGAAATCTTTTAACTTATAATGGAAAAAAATAAGACAAATATTTAACTTTGAAAGTTTTATGAGTTGGTCGCAAAAGGCAGAAATAAAACAAATGGGCAGATTAGGGAACTAGGTACTTCAAAAAAACGCAAAAAAAGTTCGTTATTAAATATTTAAACGTTAAGCTAATGATTGCAAAACAACAGTACTGGTGTAAAATAAATTTAAAAACACTTGTTTCATTCAAATGTTTTTTCAAAAAACATTTTTGTGATTTTACCTTGCCTTAATTTGTGACAAAAGACTGAAATTCGTATCTAAAATTTTCAATATTCCAATGACTTTGCAGAGCGTTCATTTTAACATCCAAATTTGCTGATTATTGTCTTACATTTTCGATTCGTTTATTCCATGGTGAATTGAAAATTAAATAAAATGTCAGCTTTATCAAGCTAGATAAAACATCCATTGTTATATTAGGAAGGAGACAATTTTGTTCACGCCATTTCCAGACTTTTTTTTACACACATTTATTTTATAATTATGCCTAATTATTGCTAACGACTCCCAAAAGTACCAAACACAGTCTCTCTCATATCGCATTCGCGCTCTGCATACTCAATGAAATTTAACGTCCACTTATCAACTCGAATATGCACACTTTCAAACTCAAACTCTCACATCGGCGAGCTGTGATCAAATCTGTTTCTGATATAAATCCCTTGAATGATAAGGATTGCTTCAAACTCATTAGATTTCGTACTTTCGATCCCAAAAGAATCAATTGACCAGCTCTTATCGAGGAGGTCAAGTCCCCTTACTCTTCAGTGCCCACCCAACAGAAGCAGTATTGATACAGACTGCTTCATTGTATTACACCATGCACGTCTACAAACGCCTCAAGAAACCGGCTTTCGCGTATGTACACAAATAACATCACCAGTTCTGCCTGACTATCAGGCTCATTGGTCGCCGTACCGTTAGCCGGTCAAGTCGTGTTCTTCTACGTCGTCCGTCCAGCGAATCAACAACAATGAGTCAGCACAGTAAGTTAGATCTTGTTTTGGGCCGTCGTATCTTGCTATCAATCTGAACCGCTTGTTTCCATGCAGAGTGCTACTGCGGACCGGGTTACGCGACCCCGCTGGATGCTGTACGGGATGGCCCGCGGGAGAAGCTGCTGTACGTGGTTACGGTGCAGCCGAAGTTGGACGAACCCCACGGAGACTACCTCTCGACGGTCGATGTGGACCCCGACAGTCCGACGTTCTGCCAGGTTGATTGATTGCTGGGTTGATAAGAGGTTTTTTTGGGAACTGATATGATGGTTGCTTTCAGGTCATCCACCGTACGTTCACGAATAGCACCGGGAACGAGATGCACCATAGCGGGTGGAATACCTGCTCGAGTTGTCACTTTGTGGAAGAGAAGGGAAAGGCGCCGCAGCGGGATCGGCTGATCTTGCCGTGCTTGAACTCGGACCGGATCTTTATCGTGGATGTTGGAAGTGATCCAAGGGCGCCGAAGATGGCCAAGGTCATCGAGGGGGACGTGCTGAAGAGGGCGAACGTGACGGCTCCGCATACGACCCACTGCTTGCCCAACGGGAACGTAATGATCTCGACGATGGGTGATGCCGAGGGTAATGCGAAGGGCGAGTTTATCGAGTTTGACAAAAACTTTGAATTTGTTGGGACGTGGACAAAGGGGGAGACTGCACTGTGCGGATATGACTACTGGTATCAACCGCTGTTCAACGTGATGGTAGCATCGGAGTGGGGCGCTCCGAAGTTGTTCCGACGTGGATGGCGTGACTCCGATCTGGACGATCCTACCCAGTACGGGCGGCGTATCAACTTTTACAAGTGGAACGAGCGGGAGTTGTTCCAGACGATTGATTTGGGAGATGAGGGAGTTTGTCCGTTGGAGATTCGATTCTTGCACAATCCTAAAGAAAATCAAGGTTACGTTGGATCTACGCTGTACTCCAAGGTGTACAGATTCTACAAAGATGAAAAGTCCGACAAATATCTAACGGAAAAAGTGATTGATTGCCCGGCCAAGAAGGTCACCGGAGCCGGCAGTGAATACATCAACGGCATGATGACCGACATCCTAATCTCCCTGGATGACCGTTTCATCTACTTCTCCAACTGGATGCACGGCGATGTCCGCCAGTACGACATAACCGATCGCTCCAACCCCAAACTAACCGGCCAGGTGTGGTTGGGCGGGGCCATCCTGAGCGATTCCCCCGTAAAAGTCATCGAGGACAAAGAGCTCACCAAACAGCCGGATCCAACTTTCATTAAGGGACGACGACTGCTGGGAGGACCGCAAATGTTGCAACTGTCACTCGACGGACAGCGCCTGTACGTGTCCTCAAGTTTGTTCTCCCCCTGGGACAAGCAGTTCTACCCGGAAATGGTCAAAGCGGGCGGTACCATCGTACAAATTGATATCGACACGGTCAACGGCGGAATGACACTCAACGAGAACTTTCTGGTCGATTTCGCCAACGAACCGTACGGACCATCCCTGCCCCACGAAATGAGGTAAGAAGTCCTAAGTAATTAATCTGATTGATTGCAACATTGAAAGCGTATTAAACTTCTCCCTTACTTCCTTCCTTTCTTCTTCTTCAAATAGGTACCCGGGTGGCGATTGCACTTCCGACATCTGGATCGTAAACGAATAATTCAAACCTCGGGAGTAAGTTCCGGGCTATCGCGTTACATTCCAAGAGTGCAAGTGCAAGAACGAGATTAAGCCCAGCACAGCAAATAAAAATCCCATTCCCGTTCCGAAAGATTGCGAAACCACCAGAGTAACACCACTTGCATTAGCAGAGATTGGAGCGGCAGTGAAATGGAAGCGATTAGGGTGATGTTACGCATGTTTGAACTATAATGTTACAAATTAATCTGTCGAAAAAAATTTAATAAAATAAAGAGAAAATTATTTCTTTTGTACATATCTCACTGACTGGTCACCTCATAACTCACACTTTACGTTCATACTAAAATTACAGAACTTAAGCTGAAAACAAGGCTGTCAGCCCTGCATCAGGAACAATAAACGAATGTGTCCATGCATGCTTACAGTGCTGCCAGCAGAACTCGAAAACGTATAGCAGTTCATAATACAAAATAGAGATTAGTGGCAACCAAAATTGATACTTTTATGAACAATTCATTTTTTATTGAAGTTTGTTCAAACTTGAAACTTTTTATTAACTAAGCCAAATATTTAAATAAATTTATTGAAAGTAATAAACTTAGTCAAAGAAACAGTTAATGGCATTTGTTTTTTTTTTATGAAACATTAAAATAGGCCATACGAATGATCAATTCAATTGTAATTAATTAATTTTCTCACTTTTAGCCTGAAATTTGTGAGAAATGCAGTGACTGTCAAAGTCATCCTGGGTTTCAACATTCAACGAAATTTACACCTTTGAAAAAACGTTACCTAATCCACCCTTAGGTGGTTGGTGCCTTCCTCACATTTAGAGGGTAATGATATCCAAAATAGATACAAAAGGGCGGACATTTTAGTGTTCTATCAACTTGATTCATTATTCATACCATAAGATTAGGTAGTCAGACCTTCATAATTCAAGAGACTTTTGTGCTTCCGGACAACGTTTTTATCAAAATATTTGAGATCCGGCCTCTAAAAAGTGCATAAATAACACTTAAGTGCTTATAACTTTTGATAGGGTTGTCAGTTCTGCAATCTATTGAACTCGTTGATTCTGAGTCGATATGTATACGTGAAGGTGGGTCTAGGAGGTCAAATTAAGAAGTTCGTTTTTCGAGTGATTTTATAGCCTTTCCTCAGTAAAGTGAGGAAGGCAAAACCACCCTTTTTACAATCTTCTGGACTTTTGTTAAAATCGTTTTTTAGCATATCTTTTGAAGTACTTAACTAAACTTTATAATTTTCAATAGCGACTTATGGGACTGTAACTTACGGGTTGCTCCGACTCATAAATGTCGTTGAGACCTTCTGACCACAAGTGCCTCAAGGTCGGCACGCCTCTAGATCAAGTCGCGGGTAGCTTGGGGAATGCTGGGATACCAATGGAAACTCCAGTGTGTGCAGGTCAGAAACACACTTTATTTCTCCTTCTTCTACAGTGCTTTATTCCTCCCACTTTCTTAATCCTACACTGACCTGACCTTTCACTTCTTCTTCTTCGTCGTCGACCGCAGCACTCTAGCGACGTCGGTACTTCACCTTCCGCTTCCTGCTCTCCTCTCCTTCCGCTTCAACCTCTGCTCTCACCTCTGCTACCAAGTCTCTCTCTCTCTCTCTCGCCTCGCCTGGGATGGTACTGGCGCTCCGGCGCGATCGTCGATGGACCCGTTAAGCGGCTCGTCCTGTCCTCCGCCACCGATGGTTACGGCGGTGACCTTCGGATTACCGTCGAGGGTATCCGGACTCCCGGACTAAGGCACAGGTACGAGCTGTTCGGCTTCTGCGGTGACTCGGATGTAGCGCGAGTCTCCGGATGGTGCACTTGGCCGTAATGGCTATGCCAAAGCACAAGGGGTCCTGGTGGGGAACGTTTGAGGTTAGGGATATCGTGACGGTTGGGTTTTGGGGTTTGGTAGGGGGGGGGGGTCGTTTGAGTACTCGGGGAAGGCTATTGGCGTACCTGGTGTCCTCCAATTCCACACGGGAACAATTCGGCTTCCCCTGAAGCTCTGGGGTGTTACAACTAGCACTATTGTGGCACTTTAAAAGTAACTTCACTTTCGGGCACAGCAGTGGAATTAGCTTTCCTACTGCTCGCGATGGTGTTGTCCGGGAAATAGACCGAGTTCGTGGATCAGCTCGACGATGGCGGTCCTTGCTACCCTTCGTCTCCACCTCTTCCGTCATGCCTTCACCCCTGACCCCCATTCACCCTGTCACGACTCCTTCGCTACCCCACCCGGCAGCTCGTTGGTAGCGCTGGCTGCACACTGGGACGTCGCTGGTATTGGCGCTGTGCTGGGTCCTCGTTGGAGAAAACTACCGGATTCCCAACACCTCCCAAGCTAAGGTTTTTATTACCGAACACTACTACAGACGATCTCGTAGAACTTCACAAGTCGTCAGCTGTGTGCTATCTTGTGACATATACCATTTTGGTCGAAAATGAGTTAATGATGACGTTTTGCTATACTTAACAAACACTACCAGATGCATTAACCCGATTTTGGAAACTTGCTTCCGTTTCCCGGATATCGCAATACACACTTGTGACATAGACCAATTTATCATCAAAATGATCGTGCACACTTGTGACACGTCATACATGTTGTTGGAAAATGTGGAAAAATTTTCTTGTTTTTCACAATTTTATGTTGATACACATTTTCTGAAGGCAAGCAATCTTTTGTTTTTGAAAATATACTGATTAAGTCGGTTAAACTATTGATTTATGTCTATTTTAGTTTGAATGGAAATTCTGTGCACACTTGTGACACGTAGTACAATTTTACTTTCAAAACACACTTGTGACACGTGCTTTTCAGATTTTTGATTACATAATTTACTGTATCTTTTAACTGGTGTAACCAAATTAGTTGAACTTGGAGCGTTTGTTAAGCGATAGTATACGAACCGATTGCTTCAAAAAGTTTGGCTCTACCATTCATAGTTTTGAAAATATTTATCATCAAACTTTAAAAATCGATTTTCTCGAAAAGTACTAGATGGTCGTTGTCACAAGATAGCACACAGCTGACGAAGTGAAGGCCCTATGGTTACAGGACCCCAAGACGGATCGAACGAGACCAAAACGGTCCAAATAGGTTCAGCCAGTGCCGAGATAATCCAGTGCATTTTTTTTTGACAAAACCTCCCACCTGTATACATGAAGGTGAATCTAGGAGGTCAAATTAAGAATTTCGTTTTTCGAGTGATTTTATAGCCTTTCCTCATTAAGGTGAGGAAGGCAAAAAACATTTTTGCAAAATAGTACATGGACGTTGTGTGGCCTACCCCAGTTCATGCTTTAAAAATATAAACCATGAAGTAAGAGTAATTCTCCGCCAACTCACACAGCAGTTGCCCCGACCCCTAATCGATTTGCGTGAAACTTTGTCCTAAAGGTAACTTTTGTTCCTGATCACGAATCCGAGTCCGTTTTTTTGATATCTCGTAACGGAGGGTCGGTACGACCCCTTTCATTTTTGAAAAAGCGCTGCAGCCTGAAATGGTGATGAGATGGAAATTTGATGTCAAAGGGACTTTTATGTAAAATTGGACGCCCGATTTGATGGCGTACTCAAATATCCAAATCACGAACGTCGGATTCGTGATCAGGGACAAAAGTTGCCCCTTAGGACAAAGTTTCACGCAAATCGAAGAGGGGTCAGGGCAACTTTTCCCGATTTCGTGGGAGTTGGTAGACCCATAAGTTATACCGGTTGAATAATATTTGAAAAATTAAATTAAATCCAGTCAATGTAACTTTTATTCGTTCCGCAATACATGGGAAGTTTTCATTTTGGCCAATCATGATTATGAAAAAAGGTATTTTTTAAAAGTTTTGTTACACCCTACTATGTATAATAATTTCTAAGGTAAAACGTTTGGTCTTTTTTTAGTTTTAAAGTTAGTACCCATCCTTGTTAATTTTTTTTCAGCTATTTGTAAATTCGATTTGCGAAAACGTAGAGAATTGCGCTGCTTCCAAATTGCAATGCAATACATTGCCTTATCATGAACCTTCGTTACGCAATATCAATCACTACGATTAGATTAAACAAAAAAATATTTCTAAAGCGGGTTGCAACTGCAGCTGCACCAGTAATGTGTTGAACTTCAACCGAATTCGTTGTATCATAATGCCGGATATAGGTTCATTTGTGTTTTTGCACCAGGAAACGACAGGATTGTCAGGCGATTTTGGGACTGTAAACGTTACGGAAATTTCGTTTGTCGCTTGTTCGAAACTTCATTTTCTGAACACAACAGATGGAAATATTCCGAGAGTGCTACACAAACTTACATTTTGCTTTAATCCTCAAGGGTCAATCGCAACGATAGCATCACAGATATCAGGAGGTTCATGAATTAATATTTGGTTGATATAATTTCTTCAAATACAATTCTTTTTTTCAGGATTGTACAATAATCTTCTTGAAAGGGAAAGCAAATTCGACAACGATACTGGTAACGTACCCTATTACTAAATTCATATGTATCATCCTAATCCAACTTAATAAATTTACAGCCCAGTCAATATTGCTGTTTCTGAAACGACTGCAACCTCCGATATGCTTGGTAGCGCACAACGGAAACAGATTTGATTTTGGCCTTTTGAAAAATAAGCTCAAAGTTTTGGAAACTATGCTGCCTGATGGAACGTACTGCGTCGATACACTGACATTTTTCAGAAATGTTGAAAATATCCCCAATCCACCACTTGGGTACCTCCGGCTGGTCAATATTTATGAGCGCTATTTTCACGTTCCACTCGAAATAAACGCTGAAGAAAAGGCGAAAGCTTTGCTGAAATGTGTGATTAGGCATGGACCTGGGTTTGTCCAGCACGCTGAAATGAAATGTGTTGAATTCAATCATATCTAAGCAACAAAATGGAATTTCAGAAATTTAGTTAATTGAGTAAATATTTGGAAAAATAGAAGGTAACTTTGAAGTAAATAAAATTGATTTGAGTAATGGCCTCTCTACAATCACTTAGCTTAGAAATGTTAAGTAAAGTAAATTAGATAAGTTACACTCCAACCCCGACGGTTTGTCACCAACTGTTTTGTTTAATGAACGGGCTCACTTTTTAGTTTGACACCCCTTTTACACGGAGTTTACACAGACTACCAAACGTTTGGTTTGATAGTGTGCGTGAGAGCCGTGTAAAAAGTGACAGTTCGTCACTTTTTAGTTTGACTTTGACCAACCGGGGGTTGAGTACGCAACTTACGGCTTGTGATCTACAATCAACTTTAAAAACTTGCTGGGCTGACTTTTGAGATAGAAACGTCAACTTGCCGTAGATTTTAAAATTTTCGCTTCGCTTCGCAAGGAGACGGTGATTTTAGCGGATTGCAGACTGGATTTCGCCATGTTAAGTGATTGCCGTAGATTTAAAAAATTTCCAAACTAAGTGCAAATTTCTAAATATAGTAATTGTAGATACACAACAAAAAATCCGATGGTAAAATCGAATGCCAAAGCATGCACATCACTTTCGTCAAAATAAACACATAATATTACACACTGCATGTACAATTTTTGCAAACACAAAAAAAGCTGCAACCGACGGGATTCAAACCCAGCACCAACAGTAAGGACTGGCGCCTTAGACCACTCGGCCATCAGACCGATGAAAAGCTATAAGGATAAACGCATATAAGAGTTTGACATTTCGGTCAAGTAGGTTTCCCATACTGATAGGCTACATATTTCAGGGTGTAAAATCACATAAAATTGCATAAAAAAATGCACTATTTATTTTACACCCAGGCCTTTTACACGCAGCTGGATTACTACTTTTTTAGATGTGTAGGCCAGAAGTTTCCCTAATGTTTATCAAATTACAATAACATACCTTATGCCCGATCTACAATGGCAAATCGCAGAATATTGCGTCTGTGACTTTTGACCCTGTTTTCTTTGTTACTTCGATGTCACACATGGATCGAAGCAACCGATGGTCGATACTCAACTGACTAGATGATTTTTTTCACAAGAGTTTGCGTAAGTTTGTTTGTAGATAAAGCTTTTTAAAATTTCACGTAGCGTAGAAATTAGAAACCATGGAGAGGAGCTCTTCTACAATGGAAACGTATGTTTATTAGTGACTTGACGTAATGGCTTTTCTAAAATCACTCGTTTTTGCTTGTGAACTGCTCAAACTGATCATTGAAATTCTATTTTTATCAAAAATGTGAAGTATTAAGAAAAAAATATTTTTCCTCTCATTTTTGGGACTGATTTTGAACTTTTAAAAATAACTGCTACGGCCTAAACAAAAAAAAAATATGATGGTAATATTCATCAGGGAATGGTCACAAGTTTTGTGTCAAAAAAGTGTAAGATTACACCATAAACTGATGAATTTTCATCGTTTCTAGTAATTTTTTTTATCAGGTTCACATTTTTCAGGTAAAATTACTCAAAAAAAGAGGTAATATTCAACCAACCAAATTTTCAACCTGGGTAATTCTCCGCCAACTCACACAGCAGTTGCCCCGACCCCTCTTCGATTTGCGTGAAACATTGTCCTAAGGGGTAACTTTTGTCCCTGATCACGAATCCGAGGTCCGTTTTTGATATCTCGTAACGGAGGGACGGTACGACCCCTTCCATTTTTGAACATGTGAAAAAATAAGTGTTTTTCAATAATTTGCAGCCTGAAACGGTGATGAGATAGAAATTTGGTGTCAAAGAGACTTTTATGTAAAATTAGACGCCCGATGGCGTACTCAGAATTCCGAAAAAACGTATTTTTCATCGAAAAAAAAATCTAAAAAAGTTTTAAAAACTCTGCCATTTTCCGTTACTTGAGTGTAAAAAATTTCGGAACATGTCATTTTAACGGAAATTTAATGTACTTTTCGAATCCACATTGACCCAGAAGGGTCATTATTTCATTTAGAACAAAATTTTTCATTTTTTTTCTGTTTTTTTTCTAACATTGCAGGGTTATTTTTTAGAGTGTAACAATGTTCTACAAAGGTCTAGTCAGACAATTACAAAAATTTTGATATATAAACATATGGGGTTTGCTGTTATCGCGATTTTACGAAAACAAGTTTTGAAAAAGTCACTTTTTGTGTTTCTCTTTTTTCGTCGTCCGTGTCTGTCGCTGGTGACCATGAACGCCATGATTTAGGCTAGTGATTTTTCGCGATTTCGCGGAAGCTGCGTAATCCGTGAAATTTGCCCCTGGCCGTGAAATTTAGTAAATACCGTGAAATGCCGCGAAATTTTAAATAATTATTAGAAAAAATACTTTTCAGAACAATAAAGCATTGATTTTTTTTTTATTCGTACACTTTACAAGTTTCCAAATAATAAAAATAATGTAAGGCAAATTTAGAACAATGTTTTTGAAATATTATTCTTCGATATACAGATTATTAATTGCAAATTTCCAGAAAAATTTCTTGAATCCGCAAAATTCTGATGGAATGTAAGAGAACGTTATTCAAAACTACAGCAAAAAAAAAGTAAAAAAAATGAGCTTTATAATTTTTTAATTCCTGTAAAATTAATTAAAATATGGATGAACAAGTTAAGTTGCATATAATGTGATATATTTTTATTATAAATGAAGTTTTTTATTCAATTGGTTTCATGTAAATTACAAGTTGAAATAAAATTTACTTAGCATTTTGTATGCTATCATAATTTTCTGGAATTATCAATAAATGTAAAAAAAATTGCTGCAGATGAAGCCTGAACGTTGTTTTAATGCAAAAATAGTTTTTTGCTGAAATTTATGAAAATAAACATACAAATTATAACATTAATTTTGCTCATTCTACTTTGAAGGATTTGCTTCGTGTTAAAGATATTTTAGCAAAATCAATTTCTTAAATCTCAGTAAAATTAAAATAGCTAAATTATAATTCAGCTGACGAAAATTCTGCATAATTTCATAAAATTCAACCAACATTTTTTTTTGTAAGTAAATGAGATGTGTGAGGGGTTTTATTTGTGTCTTGAAGTACTGCTCACTTTTTAAAACCCTTTTCTGTACATAATTATGCTTAAACAAAACATTTTTATGTTTATTTTGAGCAGATTTTAGAGTGCCGTGAAATTGCCGTGAAATCCATGGTTTCAAAAACTAACATGCCGCGTAATTTGGATTTGATTGCCGTGAAAAATCACTAGCATTAGCCATGATCAACGAAGACCAACTTTTTCAAAACTTTTTTCAAACCAATAAATAAAATGTATTTAGTTTTAACATAAAAGCTTCTAATATCAGTTGAACACAAAATCAGATACCTTAACGCAAACTTTCCCAGCTGATGCAGAAATTTCCACAACCCAACCGAACTTTTCCCCGGCAAGGGGCGGACAAGACAAGACAAACTTTGATAGGCAAGAGAAATATTACAATTTCAATTTCCTGTGGTCGAAAATTTTTGCACCGCTCCACATCCCAAAAGCGCAAGCTAAGGCAACCCATCGCATGTTCCGAAAAAGATCGTTCCGTTCCGTCTTCCCTGGTGCTGGAAAGGCAGGAAATGGTCACACTAAATCATAAATCGGATCGAAAAACTTTTCGCTCAAATCTTGCTGACGGCTAGAGCTCTGGTGTTTGCTCATCCGCCCGAGGCTAGGGAGCAGGGGAGGACTCTGTGTTGTCTTTGGACGGGCAACGGTGCGAGATAATGCCCGGTTCCCGGCCACTGACTGCCACCAAGACGGAAGACTGAAACAACCCGGACTAGAAGAAAGTGAATATTTAACTTGAGTTCTGGGCTAAAGAAAACAAAACTGAGGGATTTTCTCTCTGCGCTGCTTTTACATCAATAGATTAAAACTGATAAAAAAATCAAATTATGTTAAAAATCTCAAATTTCAATCAATCCAATCATGAGTTAACAGAAAAGCTTTAAACCAAAGAAATTTTGATTACGTGTAATAAAGCTAAAAACTGAAAACATTTTTTTAAGTGCCATCGAAAAGCTCAACTTCCGTTCAAAACACGTGGCCACACCGAGCGAGAGAAAGACGAAGGTATTTAATTCATCAGCAGAACCAAAGTTTCCGGGCAAAAAGACTTGACTGACTCTGATTTTACCCCTCCCAGCGCGAGCAGCAGCAGCGTTGTAAAAAGTATTTCCTAATTGAAACTTTATGGCGAGACGCTTCGCTGGCGTTTTCTTTTTAACGTGGCAAGATTAATGCTTTCGTTTTAAGGTCCCTACCTCCATACCTAATGCTTTACGCGCTAACGCTGCCCGCGGCTGGGCTGGACTTTCACTGTGCGCTTTTAAGCTGATGACTTTATGAGTAAGTGGAAGCGGTGAGTGCAGAACTGAAGGCGTTTATTGAGGGTAGGGAGCAATATTTTTCACGGAATTTGTTTTCTTTTCGTATACTAATACATTCATTGTTAGACAAGTTAATTTTTAATAACGTTTAGTTTTCTGAAGAAAAAAACAATGAGAAGTTTTGAAAAGTTTTTGGTATTATTCAACTGTCATTCAAATAGGGCAAGGGTAAGGGCAAGACGGCCAGGTGGGGTAAGACCAGGGTTACCAGGTCTGAACAGAAAAAAATCTGACAAAACAGTCTAGAAAAATCTGGCAAGCCACGTTCCTCAAAGTAATGTGTGGTATTCAAATTTCAAGCCTGGTTTTCGAATTTTTGAAACCAAGTGTATTACAAATTATTACAGATTTGCTAACCATAGACCAAAATTCAACTTAAAAACAAAAGTAACATAATCTTAATGTCTTTACAATGTAAGTATTCTGACTAGTTTTCAATCGATTTCAAATGTTTTTTCAATGAAAATTCAAATGATAGTCATTTTTTATACTTTGATCGTTTATGGGGAAATCTTACAGGGTGGGGGAGCAAAAGGTAGAAACAAAATTTGCCATGCTCTAACCGGATTGTGAGGTATGATTTAAAAAAACATCGGATTTCTGTACATTTATCGAACTTAAAACACCATGCTTCTCCATATATTTAAGACCGTAGTGCATTTTACTGAATATGCTAGATTATTCAAGTTCTTCTTATCAGTATTTATCCGTAGAAGCCCAACTTTACACTTTCTTTCGCCAACCAAAAAAAATGGTTATGATTGTTTTGGCCAAGGAACACCAAAATAAAATTTCAGCGAGATCCGCTTTCCATTTCAAGTATTTTGAATATTTGATGGAGAATTCAATAAAATCTGAATTTCAAGCCGTTATTCATCTACAAATCTTTTATTTGGCATGTTCAGTAGCATTCGCAACTATTTTGACTGACATTTACTTGCCCTTTTCGCAAAAATAAGTGTTATCACTTTCACAACAAAACAGCATTTCTCTTTTATGCTTGAATTAACAGTCATTGTTTGACTGATTATTTCACTGAAGTGAGTCGAAAATTGTAATTAAAGAAACTTAACTCAAATAACACCCACGCCACGGCAGAAGGAGATGATCATTGCACACTAGGGTGCCCAGAATATGGGACTTTTTTTCTAAACTTCGCTCCACAAGCTGAATATTGTTCCTTGACTTATTTTAGGACTCTGGGCCAAATATGGGCAAAATCGGTCATCATTTACCCATTGATACTTGGAGGTGAAGTTTGTATGGGAAAAATAGAAAAAATGTATGGAAAACGCATGTTTCTTACGGTTTTGTCTGCACGGTGCACTACTTCCATCCAAATATTCCCAAAAGTGAGATTCTTATTGAAAAAATTAATGCTCTACAACTTTGTAGAACATACCAAAGCTGTAAAACTCGATCCTGAAAAGTTATTAGCGGACGAAAAAAGTCATTTTTGTATGAAAAACATTTTTTTTCACTAACTTAAGGCTCGGATATCAATGGGTTAATCTCATCCAATTTCGCTCAAAATTTGCACAGATGCTTAAAATAACCCAAAAAAAAAACGTTTTCCGCTTGTGGAGCAGGACGGAAGGACGCTTAGAGCGTCCTTCTCAAATCTAGATTTAATTTTGAAAAGGTCCTATCTTCATAGGAAACCCATGACTCATGGTTGTTTTAAAATTTCAATCTAGAAATATCAGTGAGGGACCATCCATAAACCACGTGGACACTTTTTCGGGAATCTGTTACACCCCCTTCCCCCCGCCCCCTCGAGGACCATTGTCCATACAAAAAAAAATCTTTTAATCTTTTTTGTATGGATCGTGGACAATCGCTATACAACCCCCTTTTTTTTCATATTAGCAATTCCATTTGAAAAGAGCCTAAACCGAAAAAAAAGTTCTCCGATCGGGCTCAAAATTTTTCTGGGGTTCCTTGGCCAAAATAATTAGACCCGTATTTTTTTGTTTGGCCATTAGGGTGACCTACATCGTGCTAGGGTGGTTCAAAAAATGGCAATTTTCGTAATTTTTCGCAAAAATCACTTTTTTCGAAAAATCATATCTCCGCGCCATTTCATCCGATTTTAGCTGTCTTAGACGCAAAAGAAAGGTGATGAGTTTGGCTATTTGGGAAAAATAGTACAAAGTTCCAAAAATCCAGCTTAACTATTGAAAAAGTCGTATGAAAACCTAAAATGGCGTTATGACCGTGTCTGGAACAATGAGCCTATGTCTGAAAATATTTTTATCGGATTCCTCGGAAAATTTCACATAAAATATCAAAAATTTGGCGATGTCGAACCGTACGTTTCCAAGATATGATTTTTTGAAAATAAAAACTGAGTTTTTCGACGCGCCACGCGCAAAAACAGGAAAATGACGAAATCGGCAAAAAATCAACTTTTTTCACTAAAACTGCGATAACTTCAAAATTTCAGCGATGACCTATACATGTTTGGGTATCAAAATTTTCGTAATTGAAAGACGCAACTTTTGGTACCCAAACATGTATAGGTCATCGCTGAAATTTTGAAGTTATCGCAGTTTTAGTGAAAAAAGTTGATTTTTGCCGATTTCGTCATTTTCCTGTTTTTGCGCGTGGCGCGTCGAAAAACTCAGTTTTTATTTTTTTTTAAATCATATCTTGGAAACGTACGGTTCGACATCGCCAATTTTTTGATATTTTATGTGAAATTTTCCGAGGAATCCGATAAAAATATTTTCAGACATAGGCTCTTTGGTCCAGACACGGTCAAAACGCCATTTTAAGTTTTCATACGACTTTTTCAATAGTTAAGCTAGACTTTTGGAACTTCGTACTATTTTTCCCAAATAGCCAAACTCATCACCTTTCTTTTGCGTCTAAGACAGCTAAAGTCAGATGAAATGGCGCGGAGATATGATTTTTTGAAAAAAGTGGTTTTTGCGAAAAATGACGAAAATTGCCATTTGTCGAACCACCCTAGCACGATGTAGGTCACCCTAATGGCCACACAAAAAAATACGGGTCTTATTATTTTGGCCAAGGAACCCCCAGAAAAATGTTGAGCCCTATCGGAGAACTTTTTTTTCGGTTTAGGCTCTTTTCAAATGGAATTGCTGTATATTTTGATGAAGGTACACGATCATTCACAAAGCATCGTTTTAGGTAAAGATTCAAGAAGTATCGCGCGCCTCCTTGAAATATATGAAAAATTTAAAAAAAATGGAAAATTCAAAAATCCCTAGATGAAATATTTTCTAGATCACGGATATTTGAAAAGGACCCTCTAAGCGTCCTTCCGACAAAATATTTTTTAGGTAGAGACCATCCATGAACCACGAGGACACCTTAAGGAGGGGAGGGGGGAGCTGAGTGATTGTAACTACTCGATTTCGAGCAAAATTAATGGGGTCCAATATAGGACAACAGACAAACCAACTTTCCCAAAAATGGAACCCTGTTAATTTATCATACAAAAATGATGACAACTGTGTATTTACTTGAGTTTTTTTTAAACATGATGTAATAGTAGTTTATGCAACAAGTTGCAAAAAGATGATTCTTTCAGCACGAGTCGTACATTTATCCAACAAGTTGTTGAAAAAATCAAGTTTTGCAACGAGTTCCATAAATTTATTTTTTTTGCAATTCCGCAAACACCCTTCGAATAGAATTCTAGGTTAAATGTCCATGCATGTAGTCAATAAATCATTTAAATCAAATTTTTTTTGAAAAGTATTACTTTTCCAAACAAGTGTTGAAAATATCTACTTTTCAGCACCCATTTCAGTGCTGAAAAGTAGAACTTTCCAGCATTTATTTTGAAAAGGGTCACTATTCGATTCTGTTATTTTCGAAGTGTCCCTACACCCGCTACAAATTTCCGGCGCTTGGGGAGGGAAGCGGGAAACCATTTTGATCTATGCGCCGGAATTTGTAGCATTAAAATTCGTGCAAAAAAACTTATGCACGTGGGTGTACAGATTACGGAGTAAAAGATGATCGAATTGTTCACCTAGCGCTCACATGTGTTTCAGGACCAAGTTGCCTGCGGGTATGGGGATCATACATACATACATACATACTATTCGATTCTGTTATTTTCGGTAGAGAAAAGTAGGCTGTTTCGTCGTTCGAGAATAACAGAAAAGAGTTTCACGACGGAATTGCAAAAAAAGTATTTTTTGCATTTTTTTAATCATGCATATTGATATTGATTTAATTTTTAACTATTTAGATCAAAAATATAGTGCACTTAACTTAAAAATTTCAGGATGGTTCAAAAGACTTTAGATTGGTTTGTGCTTGAAAATGCTTGAAATGCTGAAAAATTGGAAAAAATGGTCATCGGTTCTACTAAAGGGTCCACTAATGGTTTAGCCGAGCTTCCGTGGCCGTGAGGGTACGAGTTTCACCTTGTAAGCGGAAGGTGATGGGTTCGATTCCTGTTTGGCTCGGCAATGTCAGATCCCTTAACATTCCAACGCCCAAGGCTCCAAAAAAGTTGGAACGGTAACTTCAACTCGCTGGTTCTCGGGCATAACTCAACTAATCAAGATGATTCTTCTTTCCAGTGATTTGTTAGGATGTCTAGATGATTCTAGAACTTTGCAGAATTTAATTTGATCAAATCTGTCATTTTTGCGATCAAAAACATCGTTCCAACTTTTTTTTTCGCGTGTAAAAAAAAATCGCCAAAAAATCCGCGGAGGCAGTTGTTTTAGAAAAAGGTGAACGATGTTTTCGGTCGCAGAAATTACAGATTTGATCAAATCAAGTTCTGCAAAATTTTAAGATCATCTAGACATTCTTACAAATCACTGGAAACAAGAATCGTCCCGATTGGTTGAGTTATGCCCGAGAACCAGCGAGTTGAAGTTACCGTTCCAACTTTTTTGGGAGGCTTGGGCGTCCGTGTAAGTTGGACATGCGTTGGGCGTACCAGTGTTAAAAGAGTAAATATGCTCACTGGGAATACTGACCGGTAGGGGATGGGTTTCGACTAGCGGCGTGCTGGGTTTCCAATCCAGAGGTCGTGAGTTCGATTCTCGTACCGGGATGATGAATGTAATGGTTAAAATACCCTACCTATTTTCTCTGAGAAGTATATAACAATCAGAATCATGAACATACTGATTTACGAAAATAATGTTTAATTTTAGAAACCATGGGCAAAGTGAATTATTTGTGCAAAATATAAACAATTAAGGATTGGCGATAATCCTTAAAATTTGATTGAGTGTTTTAAAATAAATAATAATGTGGAATGATTGTTTTGCCATCCTGACCTTACTGAGGAAAGGCTATAATATCACTCGAAAAATGAACACTTTCATGCAAACATATTGACACAGAATAATGTTCTGAGCAAATGTCTGTGTGGGTGTGTGTATAGTATGTGGCCAAAAAATTGTCACTCGATTATCTCCGGATTGGTTGGACGGATTTTACACGTTTTGGGTCCATTCGATCCGTACTGGGTTTCCATAGGTCTCTTTTCAAAATTAACATGTCAGATAAGTACTTCAAAAATTATGCTTAAAATCCCATTTCGACTAAGTTTCGAAAGATTGTAAAAAGTGTGGTTTTTGTAAGAAAAATTGTCTTGTTATACAGAGAAAGGTATAGAAAAACGTTACATAATCCACCTTTAGGTGGTTGGTGCCTTCCTTGCATTCATAAAGTGAATACACTACACAGCGTATAAATAACAATTATTTTTATCAAAATATCTGAGATCAGGCCTCAAAAAAAGTGTATTGAAAACACTAAGGTACTCATAACTTTTGATAGGGTTGTCAGATCTTCAATCTTTTGGGCTCGTTGGAAAAGTCTTTTGATTACCTATCCAACGATGGGTCACATAATAGATCCGGACATCTTTTTCATCAAAATATTTGAGATCCGGCCTAAAAAAAGTGTATAAATAACCCTTAAGTGCTCATAACTTTTGGTGGGGTTGTCAGATTGTCTTTCAAATACCTTTCTAACAATATATAGCATGACGGGTTTTCTCACAAAAACCACCCTTTTTTATCTTCCGAAGTTTAGCTAAAACCGTTTTTCTAGCACAACTTTTGAAGTACTTTTCTAAACTTCATAATATTAACTTGGGTCTTGTGGGACCCCAAGACGGATCGAATTAGACCAAAACAGTCTAAATCGGTTCAGCAAGTCCGGAGATAATCGAGTGCATATTTTTGGGTGCACGGACTCACATCCAGACACACGCACAGACATTTGTTCAGAATTTGATTCTGAGTCGATAGGTATACGTGAAGGTGGGTCTAGGAGGTCGAATAAAGAAGTTCATTTTTCGAGTGATTTAATAGCCTTTCTCCATTGAGGCGAGGAAGGCAAAAACATTTCCAACGCGTCCAAAAGGTTAAAGATTTGTCAACCCTATCAAAAGTAATGACCACTTAAGTGTTAATTATACACTTTTTATGAAACCGGATCTCAGATATTTTGTAATGCTCATATTTGATGTCAATGCCATCAAAACTTTGTCTAGTGTGATATTCTGGTATGAAATGTAACTATGTGAAAGACTTCAAAGAGATCCGGGTTAAAATTCTAGAACTGATTTGTTAACTAACTTCTACAGTATGTAAAAAAAGTATTTACACCCCTAGGGCACAATGCACATTTTGTGATGAAACATGTAAACAATTTCAAGTTTGACAATAACCTAGTACTACGTTTTGTTCAGAAACACATGCCGAACATTTTGGTACAAAAAGCTCATGAAAAGATGATTTCTATAAAAAGATATATAACAAATACTACTACAAAAATCAAAAAAGGTGCAAAAAAAGTTTGTACACCTTTCGAAAAATTAACATAAACAAAGTTATTTGTTGACAAATCACCATGAATCCAGTCTTCCAACTCCAAATAGGCATCCTTGACTGATTAAAAAAATAATTTGGATTGAATATAAAGTTTACTAACTACTTAGTATAAAAGTTTATATAACTCTGGAAATTTTATATAAAACTTATCTTAACTTAATTTCGAAAACGTTTAATTTAACTAGATGTCAATCTATTACCCACGTTTTTAAATACCTGAGCAAAAAGTAAGTTTGATCCACGAGAACAAAAATTACAAAATTTCATACATTTTTGGCAGGTTTCTCAAACGAAACCATAACAACGTTTTTACCTAGGTATTAAAAAACGTGGGTTTTATAGAAAACCTAGATGTCTGGGTATCAAAAGATCTTAAATTTTATGCCCTTTCCGATGTCACATAGTTTGACTTGTGAATCGTGGACCGGTTCGGATGCCGGCGGATTTTCCGATGACGTAATTCCGAGTTGGTACGAAATTCCAACGATAAATCTTCTCTATCGATACGAAGACCCCAAAACGGTGTTATACCCACTCCAAAATGTTTATTTAGCAATTCTATGGTAATAGATTGACATTAAGTTAAATTAAACGTTTGCGAAATTAAGTTAAGATAAGTATTATATAAAATTTCCAGAATTATATAAACTTTTATACTAAGTAGTTAGTAAACTTTATATTCAACAAAAATATTTTTTTTTAATCAGTCTAGGATGTCTATTTGGAGTTGGAAGACTGGATTCATTGTGATTTGTCAACAAATAACTTTGTTTATGTTCGAAGGGTGTACAAACTCATCTTCCACGGCTCGTGGATGTAACTTCTGGAGGTCCTGGTCAATAACGGAGTAGCAACTGCGGGTGGGCACCTATGCTTATGCATATGCTTATTTTTCGAAGGGTGTACAAACTTTTTTTGCACCTTTTTTGATTTTTGTAGTAGTATTTAAATTGTTTACATGTTTCAACACAAAATGTGCATTGTAAATACTTTTTTTACATACTGTACGTTTGACAGCGACCCCTAAACCTTGACCGAGTTTGCTACTTAATTTTATCGATTCCATGAATCCGAAAAATATGTGTTCTTACCGAATGATTTACACTGAAAGTCAAAAGTATCCTTTTTTAAGTTCACCCGTCGTCTGGTATCGAAAATGTACTGATTTTGACATACCCTTTTGAAAGGGTGACGGCGGGTGAACTTGAAAAAAAGGATAGAAAGTATCCTTTTGAGAGATACTTCTGATTTTGAGGGTACATTGTGATCGTCATGTTGATCTATGAGGACCAACAAATGATGCAAATTGATTCTTTAATCATAAAGATATTGTGGATTTAGCTGGTAGCTGGATTTTCTGGCATCTTCTCACGGTCATTGTAAACGGTCGTGGATAGACCTAGGGGTTTCCAAACGGTGTGAAAAAGTTCAATTCATAGGAAAAATATGAGTTAAAATTTGGATTTTAAATCACTTCTCCGACATCAGGAATAATTGTTTGAACATACTCGCAATTTTTTTATTCATTCGGAATAAATATTATTTTTCTTGAAAATAAAAACAATTTTAACCACCTGATCACTCCCAATTCTAGCTCGATGCCGCCATCATGCAACCGCGTGCTCCGTATGTTTGTCAACAAAGCTACAGCTGGATGGTGAGACGAAGTGAGGGGGGAGAGGTTTTGACATTTTTATGTCCGCATCTGCCCCCCACCTATTTCGTCGGTCGTTGAGCCGACTGTCGTTTCCAACGACCGAGTCCAGCAAGGAACTGATCGCACAATAGTATTCACAAATGTTTAGTCAAATCTCAAACCCAAAATACAAATAATAGCTTAACCTGGATGGATCTCGAATCGGTTTATGAATAGTTCAACCCGAGGTTCAACCTTTTGTCGGCAGAATTTTCCCCCAATTCAAACGCATTGTCCATCATAAAGTAATATTATTCCACTCGATTTAATCGGACGGCCGCAGTCGAGCAGTCTCGACCCATTTCGACAAAATGTAGTCACAGCTTTCAACACTCGGGCCAATCTTGGGGAGGATGTTCTAGCAGCAGAATCAGAAGAGGTCGACTGTCTGTGTCGTCTTCTGGTGCCGGTAAAACGCCGCTTCAAGCATGCGGAACATATGAAATGAAAAATTTGCGAAACGAAACGTGGAATTTTCTCCCCACTTCGTCCCGCTCCATCGTTAATTTAATGGTGCTAGACGTTTTTGAACGAAAGAAAAAAAGATCGTGCAATTTTACACACTCGCCAGGTGTTGGAGCAAGGTGTCTTTCGGAGATGAGTTGTGCCAGGTGGGACAGCGTAAGTCGATGGACGGTATTTAAATTTGAATTATTTATTTTTATGATGTTATTCTATTTATTCTATTTCAAAATCGTTGAATCAAATTTGAATGATTATAAAGACTGAAAGAGTTCCATTTCAACAGCAAATAAAATTAACTAGAATGAATCAACTTGAATAAATTTACTCAACAAAACTAAACCCTCAGAAACTGTAAATGAAAGGGTAAATTCCAACTCCCTGTCCAAACAAAAACTCAGTTACAATTACAGTTTACGTTCAAGTCCCAAAGTCCCCCCAGAACGGAGATGAAGGTGAGAACGGCGTCAGGGGTGAAATGGAAAATGTTCCAAACGATTTCCGTCAGCGTCGTCGTTCAGAGTTGGCTAGATGTCACCAGAGAGGGAGAGACAGAGACAGTCACAGAATTGGAGGAAAAACTTTTCCTAATGAACACAACTTTGGCACAGATGCAAAAATTTAACTACACGAGCTATAAAACGACAGCTGCTGAGGCTGCTCACCTTTCGAAAACGGTTCGTTGATTAGAGCGAGTTTTGGGAGCGTGGAACGGAGTGAAATTTGGGTGGAAGCTGCGTTTTGAAAGCTGAGAATTTACTCGTATTTGAAGAAATTTTAGATCAAGAGCAAGAATGTTTTTACAAGTTAGGATTTGATTCTATTTCACAGCTCAACATTAGAATTATTTTAGTTCATTTCTGATCAAACATAAATAGCACAGATTTCGAATATATAATATTGCCATGGCATTATTATTAGAAACTAAACGCCTCAATCGATTCTTGGAAGCTGAATTTTTGAAGATTGATAATGATAATTTGAATGATAACCTAAGCTATTTGAATACCAAAAGTTTCTCCTTTTTCTCTTCCTTTTCTCCAGCAAATTTTACTGGGAACTCATTTCGATGGAGCAGATCAAAAGAAAAGAATGATCAAATGCAAGAATGATTTTACATGTTAGAGATTTGGCTCTATTTCACTGCTTAGCATTATGCAAATCAATTTCAATAATTGCTGATTTTTCGTCAGGCTCTGCTAGAATTGGGAAGCTGTTCCAATTGACAGAAAGAAATTTTAGTTAATTTCTGATCAAACATAATTAGCTTGGATTTCGAATATATTGCTTTGGAGCAATTCTCTCAGCTTTCAGTAATTTTGATCCGACTAAAACTTTTTTGGTGCCTCCGGTATGCCCAAAATAGCCATTTTTGCATCATTAGTATGTCTATATAATTTCCCATACAAATTTGGCAGCTGTCCATACAAAAATGATGTATGAAAATTCAAAAATCTGTATATTTTGAAGGATTTTTTTGTTTGATTTGGTGTCTTCGGCAAAGTTGTAGGTATACACGGAGAAAAAAGAGTTCCCAAAATCGTGAACAAGCGTTCATGAAAATAGGAACCTCGAACAAAGTGTTCAAATCCCATGGTACGATTTTGAAAAACGTACCATGAAATTTGAACACTTTGTTCGAGGTTCCCATTTTCATGAACGCTTGTTCACGATTTTGGGAACTCTTTTTTCTCCGTGTAGATAACGACTACACTGAAAAAAATGATACACGGTAAAACTAATTTTGGTGGTTTTTAATTTATTTTTTTGTCACTAAAACTTGATTTACAAAAAACACTATTTTGTTCACTTTTTGATATGTTTTAGGAGACATCAAATACCAACTTTTCAGAAATTTCCAGGTTGTGCAAAAAATCTTTGATCGAGTTATGAATGTTTAAATCAATACTGATGATTTAAAAAAAATCGAAATATCGGTTGCAAAAATTTTTCAACTTCATTTGTTGATGTGAAATTTGCAATCAAAAAGTACTTTAGTGAACTTTGATAAAGTGCACCGTTTTAAAGTTAAAGCCATTTTTTTTTTTTTTTTTGAAAATAGCCGTTTTTTTCTTTTTTTTTTTAAATTAGTGCACATGTTTGCCCACTTTTGAAAAAGAAAATTTTGAAGAGCTGAGAAAATTCTCTATATTTTGCTTTTTTGAACTTGCAAAGGTTTGAAAACAGGAAAATTGATGTTTTCAAAGTCTCACACAAACAACCCACCTTTTTCTAATGTCAATAGCTCAGCAAATAATGGTCCAATTTTCAATGTTAAAATATGAAACATTCGTTAAAATTTCTGATTTCGATTCTGATGAAAAATGCTTTCATTTTTTTTTTGAATCAAGACTAACATTTTAAAAGGCCCAAACATTCAATATTACGCCCTTTTGAAATGTTAGTCTTGATTCAAGAAATTTGAAAGTATTTTTTATCGAAAAGATCACAAAATTTCACGAATGTCTCATATTTTAACATTAAAAATCGGGCTATTGCATCTCAGCACCATATTGACATTAGAAAATGGTGGATGTATGGGTGAGACTTAGAAAACATCAATTTACCTGTTTCTAACCCAAAAATTGCTATAACTTGAGAACGGTGCACTTTATCAAAATTTCACTGAAGTACTTTTTGATTGAAAATTTAATTTTGCATCGAAAAATGAAGCTGAAAAATTTTTGCGACCAGTATTTCGATTTTTTGAAAAAATCACTAATGATTAAAAAATTCATAGCTCGGTCAAAGTTTTTTTGCACGACCTGGAAATTTCTGAAAAGTTGGCATTTAATGTCCCCTAAAACATATGAAAAAATAAAATAAGGTTTTTTGCAAATCAAGTTTTAGCGACAAAAAGTTTAATTAAAAACTACCAAAAAATTTACCGTGTGTATTTTTTTCAGTGTAGTCCTTATCTATAACTACAACTTTGCCGAAAAAAAAGATACCAATTTTTGAATTTTCATACATCATTTTTGTATGGACAGCTGCCAAATTTGAATGGAAAATTATATGGATAAACTAATGATACAAAATGGCTTCTTTGGGCATACCAAAGGTACCAAAAAAGCCGGATTAAAAAATACAAAAATTAATATAAAAAAAAGACCGATTTCGTAGAGAACTGCTCTTTGACATCAATCTTTAGAAACTTAACACCACAATCGATTCTTGGAAGTTGAATTTTTGAAGGTTGAAAATAATGATTTGAGTACCGTAAAACGGGGTGACTTTGATAGGTTAGATTTTTCCGCAAAATGAAGAGTACAATTAAAATACATAAGGAATGGTTTAGAAACATACTGACCGTGGTAGAGAAGTGTTCAAAGTACCTCAAGAAGAACTTTTCATAAAATTTTGACAAGTTTAAAAAGTTATTTAACTATATTTAAGAAAATGATGATGAAAGTCATTATTTTAAACATCACAAAGTGTCATAATTTTCTCAATGAACATGATTTTTAATCGGAAAGCGGAATGCATTTTCGGATTCTTTGGACAATTTTTCACGAGGAGAAGGTTAAAAAAGTTTGTAAATAATAAATAATATGAGTTTTTGAATTTTGAATTTGATGGGTCTCGTGGCGCAGGGGTAGCGGCTTCGGCTGCCGATCCCGATGATGCTATGAGACGCGGGTTCGATTCCCGCCTTATCCACTGAGCTTCTATCGGATGGTGAAGTAAAACGTCGGTCCCGGTTTCTCCTGTCTCGTCAGAGGCGCTGGAGCAGAAATCCCACGTTAGAGGAAGGCCATGCCCCGGGGGGCGTAGTGCCAATAGTTTCGTTTCGAGTTTTTGAAACACAATTTAAAAAAATCTCCAAATTTATAGACAATTTCAGTTGAACAAATTTCATGTAAAATGTGAAAACTTGTGAGCAATTCTCTACGAAATCGGTCTTTTTTCTTCAATTTTAATTTTTGTATTTTTTAATCCAACTGAAACTTTATTGGTGCCTTCGGTATGCCCAAAGAAGCCATTTTGCATCATTAGTTTGTCCATATAATTTTCCATACAAATTTGGCAGCTGTCCATACAAAAATGGTATATGAAAATTCAAAAATCTGTATCTTTTGAAGGAATTCTTTGATCGATTTGGTGTCTTCGGCAAAGTTGTAGGTATGGATACGGACTACACTGGAAAAAAATGATACACGGTAAAACAAATTTGGTGATTTTTTTATTTAACTTTTTATCACTAAAACTTGATTTGCAAAAAAACACCATATTTTTTTTTTTTTAATTTTTGATATGTTTAAGAGGACATAAAATGCCAACTTTTCAGAAATTTCCAGGTTGTGCAAAAAATCATTGACCGAGTTATGAATTTTTTAATCAATACTGATTTTTTCAAAAAATCGAAATTTTAGTCACAAAATTTTTTTAACTTTATTTTTCGATGTAAAATTGAATTTGCAATCAAAAAGTACTTTAGTGAAATTTTGATAAAGTGCACCGTTTTCAAGTTATAGCCATTTTTAGGTAACTTTTTTCAAAATAGTCGCAGTTTTTCATTTTTTTAAATTAGTGCACATGTTTGCCCACTTTTGAAAAAAATATTTTTGAAAAGCTGAGAAAATTCTCTATATTTTGCTTCTTCGGACTTTGTTGATACGACCTTTAGTTGCTGAGATATTGCAATGCAAAGGTTTAAAAACAGGAAAATTGATGTTTTCTAAGTATCACCCAAACAGCCCAACATTTTTCCATGTCGATATCTCAGCAACTAATGGTCCGATTTTCAATGTCAAAATATGAAACATTTGTGAAATTTTCCGATCTTTTCGAAAACAATATTTTCAAAATTTTCAAATCAAGACTAACATTTTAAAAGGGCGTAATATTGAATGTTTGGCCCTTTTGAAATGTTAGTCTTGATTTGAAAATTTTGAAAATATTGTTTTCGAAAAGATCGGAAAATTTCACAAATGTTTCAAATTTTAACATTGAAAATCGGACCATTAGTTGCTGAGATATCGACATTGAAAAATGTTGGGCTGTTTGGGTGATACTTAGAAAACATCAATTTTCCTGTTTTGAAACCAATATCTCAGCAACTAAAGGTCGTATCAACAAAGTCCGAAGAAGCAAAATATAGAGAATTTTCTCAGTTTTTCAAAAAATTTTTTTTAAAAAAGTGGGCAAACATGTGCACTAATCTTAAAAAATGAAAAACTGCGACTATTTTCAAAAAAGTCACTTAAATATGGATTTAACTTGAAAACGGTGCACTTTTTAAAAATTTCACTTAAGTACTTTTTGATTGCAAATTCAATTTTACATCGAAAAATAAAGTTAAAAAAATTTTGTGGCCAAAATTTCGATTTTTTGAAAAAATCAGTATTGATTAAAAAATTCATAACTCGCTCAATGATTTTTGGCACAACCTGGAAATTTCTGAAAAATTGGCATTTTATGTCCTCTAAAACATATCAAAAAATAAAAAAAATTAAAAATAGTGTTTTTTTGCAAATCAAGTTTTAGTGATAAAAAGTTAAATAAAAAAATCACCAAATTTTTTTACCGTGTATCATTTTTTTCCAGTGTAGTCCGTATTCATACCTACAACTTTGCCGAAGACACCAAATCGATCAAAGAATTCCTTCAAAAGATACAGATTTTTGAATTTTCATATACCATTTTTGTATGGACAGCTGCCAAATTTGTATGGAAAATTATATGGACAAACTAATGATGCAAAATGACTTCTTTGGGCATACCGAAGGCACCAACAAATTTTCAGTCGGATTAAAAAATACAAAAAAAATCGAATGACCGAAATCCTAGAGAACTGCTCTTGTGATTCGTGCTTCGAATTCAGTATAAAATGCAATATAAATCGATAATTTTATAAACAAAACTAGTTTTAACAAATTTCAGGCAAAATTTCGACTTTTTTTAAATTTTACCTAAAATTTATATGTATTTTGCTAAAAAGCTTAAACACTTAGTTAACTAAATATAAACCATTGATTTTTTTCTTAAAAACTATATCAACTACTTTAGTGATGGTACATTTAGCGTACAAATAAAGTTCGAACATATTAAATGTGATTTTAACAAGAATAACTATGACTATTAAAGTCACCCCGGAATTGAAAATAAGAATTTTTAAGGTAACTATTTTTCTAAACATTATTGAAAAAACTTTTTTTTCCGAAATAGTGCATGGACTTTGTGTGGCCTACCCCAGTACATGTTTTAAAAATAAAAATCTTGAGAAAAACCTTACCTGTTGGAAAATATTCTAAAAACAAATTGAAATCCTATCAAAGTCACCCCGGTTTACGGTACCAAAAGTTGCGTCTTTTTACTCTTCTTTTTCCCCAGCTAATTTTACTGGGAACTCATTTCGATGGAGCAGCATGGTACTTTTAGTTCAGCGAACATTTTCATTTGATCTGTAAGTGCTATAATAAGTTGCTATAATTATGACCACAACTCATTGTACAACTGACTCAATATTTCACAACGTCCGGCGATCGAAACATGACGCCACTAAGACCCCTTTCTCAATTTGACATTCCCACGGGCGTGCAGTGGGTTGCCAAGTCCCGGACCATCATCGGCGGCGGACGGCGGCGCACACTTCTGATCTCCATCATCTCAACATCACCGCGGATCTCTGGTACGTACAGAAAATCCACATAGCTGCGCTTAAATGGAACATGAAAGCTCGTTAATCATTTCCTCTTGGCGCCTAGCACAGAATCACCACACGCAGCAACACGTCCAGAGTCATTTAAAATTACAGGACAGAAATGCCAAATTGGCTTAGGTGTGCGTCCCTCGCAAAAACTGCAATCATGTATGACTAATTACTTGTAGAAAAGGGACTGATGATGTTGAAGTTAAAATAAGAAGATTAAAAGTTCAAAGCAAAACAACACAAACTGGCAACTTGGCAATCAAATTGTTTATGTTGCTTGAAACTATACCATAGATAATTAATGAAGACATGTGTTCAAACAATCTGTTAACAAAAAGAGTTGCCAAACTGTCAATTTTATAAATGTCACAATAGTTTTACTAGAATTACAATTCTTTGCATCACCATAGTGTTGCCAGATTGGCTGTCAAACAATATATTTTTCAAATCATTTGATAAATCTTGACATGTCTTGAATATCATTGAACAAATAAAACATGAATACCGATGAAGCTACTAAAGAATGAAATATTTCTAGACCGATTGTATATCTGGCATCGCCAGACGACCACAGACACCTGTTCGACAAAGTCAGACTACGTGCGGAGGAGGAAAAACATTTGGTCAGTATTTTTCAAAAAACGTTAGAAGCAAACGCTCACTTGAGTATCGGGCTGATCATTTGGGTGCAAGATTTTGGAACGCTGCGCGCGGATTATTTATAGTCATCAGTCAAGTTGGCTCAAGCACGCGGTTGTCTGCTGAGACTTTAGAAACGGACGCGCCACAGCCTTGAATGTCACACGCCACCGGGTCTAAGTAACATGTGGCCTGGCGGTGTTGTTGAAGAAATGCACCAGAAATGGGTTTAACACGAGAACAAATGATCGTATACTTTGAGTTTAATGCATTCCTCACATTTAAATAAATATTTATAAAAATATATCTCATGACTGAGTTGCCAGATCATCATACTTTAAGCGAACTTCCAGTGTTGACAGCCGAGCTCAACTTGTTTTAGAATCATCTTTTTATTCTTCTATAAACCATGTATCTTTCAAGTCACTTCAAACCCAAGCTTCAAACCGGTAGTTCACTCAACCGAACTGGCACGCCATTCATCACATTTATAATTGTGAGTTTGATTTGGTCACGGACCGCCCCCGACCAAACCGGCCACCAACCACCCCAACTCCACATCATTCTAGAACCGTTGTATACTTTTTGCCTTTTTTTCTCAACAAACACGGGGCGCGATCGTCCCAAAAATCTAAGTAAAGAACGGACGAACGCCAAAGGAAAAATCAAGCGGCGCACTAATGCGACGGAGGAAAACCTCCGCAACTCCCTCCAACCAGCACGATGGTCTTCTCCCCGTTTGGCGGTTCCGTAACGAAACGACACGTTCGCGCCATTTCGGCCCATCTGCCGCGCGTCGCTGAGTTAGGGGAGGAAAAGAAGGAAAAATGACAATATTTAAATCAGTTATGGCTCAAAAAAACTGTTTTAGGAAATAATTCATGTTCAATTCCATGAGTTCAACTAAGAAAATTTGCTGTCTTCTACCAAAATGTTTGCATCATAATCCTGCAATAATTTTGTTGTACGAATAATCTAAATTTGTTGCAAGAGTAAATCTCTTTGTTTGCACACATCGACTTTTCTTTACAAGTCATACATGTCTCGATCTAATTTTTCGGGTTGGTCATACAAAATGGGCATGCGAGTATTCGAAAATCTGTATCTTTCTAAGAGACTTTTCGATCGCTTTGCTATTTTCTGCAAAGTTTTAGGTTATCACTTGGCTGGTTCAAATTTTATACAAAGTTTCTGTCCCTCGGCAAAATTTCAAATTTTCATAATATTGTTGTAACAAAAAGTTTCACAGTAACAGTCATGCTACTGTTTTGTTTTCAAAATATCAATAAATTCATGATAATATATTCTTTCCTAAAATTTTGCGTCTATTCTTTATGTATGGTCCCACAATTTGATAAAAACATGAAATTAAATCAATAATGGCTTTAGGACTTTACTCAAAAAAATGGTACACGGAAAACAAATTTGAATTTATCACTATTTTTTGTTTGGCGGGGTGGTCCTTTCCGAAGAAAGGTGGTCCAAATAATGCGTCCGTTTTTCAACGATTTTAACATTTAAAAAAAATCACTCGCCGCTTTTCAAAATAAATGTGATTATTTGGGCTTCAATGAAAAATACTATGGCATTTTGAAAATCATAACTTACAGTTCAAATGAAAACATTGTTTGTTGATTTGAAGTACTCGAGGCTAAAGAGCTTGTTGGGGTTGGTCCTTCTCACCATGAAATCCTCCTTCGATAGAACCTGAGCAGCGTTCACCAGACCCCAACACGAACCGGTAGGTGCGGCAGGTAGGGGGGGGGGGGTTGTACACGTCCAGTGCACACTCGGAGTCGGTTTCCCAGGAACAGCAGCGGCCAATTCTTCCCAGAGTCCACCGAGGACTCGTTAGATCGCACCGGATATCGCACAGTAATAACTCGCGAGGTTTAAGTAAAATAACCGAGTAAAAATCGTCACTTTATTAACTTTTAACAACTAACAAAAAGTACAAGTAAATTGCACTCGTAGCGCGGGCCAGAGGCCCTCCTGTTGGCGATCTCCTATCGGCTCAACTTGATGTATTGGACTGTGTGTGTTTAAACCTAATTCCCCTGCAGGTCATCTTTAACCCACAAGTCGATCCATGTCACGCACATTAGCACCAAAATCCGGAGATAAAAGGCTAATCCCAGGTGACGTCATTGATCTCTCCAGAGAGGATCGAAGGTATCAAAAGTGGTGAATATAAGTTTGACCAGGGGTACATCCAAGGGTGGATGCTACTCCCAAACAGAGCTCACAACTGAAAATATTTTTCTTTTTTTTTCAGTACATATTATATCTAAAAATTGTGATGCGCCCTCCCCTATTTTGACAACACGACTTCGCGACACATTTCCATTGTTGATGGAATACAAATTTAAAACTTTACACAATAATGAATAATTTAAAAATTAACGTTGATTTTTGGCAAGCAGAAATGTTTCAAAAATTTGTGTTGCCAAAAACGGGATGGCACTGTATTCTTTTTATGATTTTTCGAAAATAAAAACAAAATTTAAAAAATAAAGTTTTCGATGGAAAATCATATTTGAAAATCATTATTTTTGATAAATTATACAGTTTTCAAGTAAATATAAATTTTACAATGATTTTTTGTTCTAAATGAAAAAGTACATTGGATTCCCCTTATTATGACAAGTCCCTCGATTTTTGACAGTTGAGTAATGGGAAATAAAAGTCATCGAATCGGGTGTCCAATTCCTCATAAAAGTCTCTTTGACATCCAACATCTATCTCCTCACTATATCGAACTAGAAATCGAGGATTCGCGATTAGTGCGTCCATCCCGGGAATTCCCGGGACAAAAATCCCGAGATTTTTCCAAAACCGAGAGTTCCCGAATCCCGGGATTTTTTTAAATTTTGTCCCGGGAATTCCCGAAATTGAAAACAAATCAAATTTTGGTTTGGAAATTCTGATTTGGTTGTGGAAATAGATGAATAGTTGAATACTTAGTACTCGATAAGAATTTTAAAGCATTCAAATTTGTATTCGGCATGTATCAGCATTAATTTGGCTTGTTAGGGAAAATTGCTGAAAATTTAGTTTACAGATCCGCAAAATGCCTTGCGCTTTCAATATTTTCTATTAAATTTTATTTATTTAAAAAAGAATTGGTATTATATTTTCGTATATTCATGACTTGAAACTTGAAAAAAAATCATATTTAATTATTTCATCAAAAACAAGCATCTGTAGCAAATCAGGACAAAAGTAAGGAATTTAGACTGCTGTTTTAGCCATTTTTTACATAATGTTCTGATTGTTTTGATTGATTTTAGTTACAACAGTAATATTAGTACACCGATTTCCAAATTTATTGCTCTAAAATCTCTTTTTTTTTTTTAATTTATATTTATTCAGTTTTCTTTTCCATGTACATTCATTCAGTTAAAATATTATTGAGTGTCCAATCACAATCGATGACTTTTCACCTCAATTTTAAATACTAGCAACTTTCATTTATTCATGAAATATTTAGCTTTCGCTATTCAGTGATTTCAAATGTAGGAGGTCCTACATGTACAAAAGGGAAAAGGGATACCTTAAAACTAACTTATAAACTATATAAAGAGCGGATCAATGCAGCTGAAGACTGCAATGATTTTTGTCGAAATGCATCAATTATCTTATTGGACATAACATCCAAAGTGTCAACTTCGGCTAATTGATGAAGTTCACTGGTGCTGAACCAGGGAGGAAGTTTCAGAATCATTTTCAGAATTTTGTTCTGAATCCTCTGAAGTTTTTTCTTCCTGGTTAGGCAACAGCTTGTCCAGATCGGCACAGCATAAAGCATGGCAGGTCTGAAAATTTGTTTATAAATTAACAGTTTATTCTTGAGACAAAGTCTAGAATTCCTGTTTATAAGTGGATACAAACATTTAATATATTTGTTACATTTAACCTGGATACTTTCAATGTGATCCTTGTAAGTAAGGTTTTTGTCAAAAGCAAGTCCAAGATATTTCACTTGATCCTCCCACTTTAAATTTTCCTCATTCATCTTTATAATGTGTAACTTTTTGGTTTAAGAAAATCAGCCCTTGGTTTGTGAGGGAAAATAATAAGTTGAGTTTTTGCAGCATTTGGAGTAATTTTCCATTCTTTCAAATAAGAATTGAAAATATCCAAGCTTTTTTGTAATCTTCTTGTGATGACACGAAGGCTTCTACCTTTGGCGGAGATGCTTGTATCATCAGCAAAAAGTGATTTCTGACATCCTGGGGGCAAATCAGGCAAATCAGAAGTAAAAATATTGTATAAAATTGGACCCAAAATGCTTCCTTGAGGGACGCCGGCACGTACAGGTAGTTGATCAGATTTGCTGTTCTGATAACATACCTGCAGAGTACGATCCGTCAAATAATTTTGAATAATTTTCACGATATAAATCGGAAAATTAAACCTTTTTAATTTCGCAATCAAACCTTTATGCCAAACACTGTCAAATGCTTTTTCTATGTCTAGAAGAGCAGCGCCAGTAGAATAGCCCTCAGATTTGTTGCTTCGAATTAAATTTGAAACTCTCAACAACTGATGAGTAGTTGAATGCCCAAGGCGAAATCCAAACTGCTCATCAGCGAAAATTGAATTTTCATTAATGTGTGTCATCATTCTATTAAGAATTATTCTTTCGAATAATTTACTAATAGATGAAAGCAAACTAATGGGCCGATAGCTTGAGGCTTCAGCAAGATTTTTTTCCGGTTTCAAAATCGGAACTACTTTGGCATTTTTCCAACTACTGGGAAAATATGCCAAATCAAAACATTTGTTGCAAATTTTGACCAAGCTACTTAAAGTTGCTTCAGGTAATTTTTTGATTAAAATGTAAAAAATGCCATCCTCACCAGGGGCTTTCATATTTTTAAATTTTTTGGTAATAGATTTTATTTCATTTATATCCGTATTAAAAACATCATCTGATGAAAACTCTTGTTCAACAATATTCTGAAATTCTATTGAAATTTGATCTTCAATAGGACTCAAAACATTTAAGTTGAAATTATGAGCACTCTCAAACTGCTGAGCAAGTTTTTGAGCTTTCTCCCCATTAGTTAATAGAATATTATCACCATCTTTTAAAGAAGGGATTGGTTTTTGAGGTTTCTTAAGAACCTTTGAAAGTTTCCAAAAAGGTTTGGAATAAGGTTTAATTTGTTCGACATCTCTTGCGAACTTTTCATTTCGCAGGAGAGTGAATCTGTGATCAATAACCTTTTGCAAATCTTTTTGAATTCGCTTCAGTGCAGGATCACGAGAACGTTGATACTGTCTTCGGCGAACATTTTTCAGACGAATCAGAAGCTGAAGATCGTCATCAATAATGGGAGAATCAAATTTGACTTGGACTTTAGGAATAGCAATATTCCTAGCATCCAAAATTGCATTAGTTAAAGATTCCAAGGCTGAATCAATATCAGCTTTGGTTTCTAAAACAAAATCATGATTTAAATTATTCTCAATATGATGCTGATACCTGTCCCAATTAGCTTTGTGGTAATTAAACACAGAACTATTGGGTCTGGTAACTGCTTCATGAGAAAGTGAAAAAGTTACTGGAAGGTGATCAGAATCAAAATCAGCATGAGTCACTAAAGGACCACAATACTGACTTTGATTTGTCAAAACCAAATCAATTGTTGATGGATTTCTAACAGAAGAAAAGCATGTTGGCCCATTCGGGTATAAAACCGAATAAAGACCAGAAGTGCAATCTCTGAATAGAATTTTACCATTGGAATTTACTTTTGAATTATTCCAAGATTGGTGTTTGGCATTAAAATCACCGATGATCAAAAATCGAGATCTATGCCGAGTAAGTTTATTCAAATCCCCTTTGAAATAATTTTTATTTTCCCCAGTGCATTGGAAAGGCAAATATGCAGCTGCAATCATAATTTTCCCAAAAGAAGTTTCAAGTTCAATGCCCAAACTTTCAATAACTTTTAACTTAAAGTCACGTAACGTGCTATAAGTCATACTACGGTGGATAACTATTGCAACTCCACCGCCATTTCGATTCATTCTGTTATTGGTTATAACTTTATAATCTGGATCACTTTTCAAATAAGTGCCAGTTTTTAAAAATGTTTCGGTTATAACAGCAACATGCACGTTATGAACTCGTAAAAAGTTGAAAAATTCATTTTCTTTCGCTTTTAAAGAGCGAGCATTAAAATTCATAATATTGATGGAATTACTTAGATCCATGATTAAACTTCAGGGTAAGAACAACATCATTCGCAAATTTTAATCCAATCTGGATTGCTTCCATCATGGATGTAGCATTACTCATTGTTTGAATCAAACCAAACAGTGAGTTTTGCAAAAAAGTCATTTTTTCAAACGTAACATCGCCGAGATCAGAAGATCCCAAAGCGTTGCCAGCAGAAACATTTTCAAATGAAATTTGAGGTACCTGCCCAATTTCAGGAAGATTGGTAGAGGATTTAAAATTCGTGGATGAACCCGAACCCGAAACGACGTTGGCATAAGAAATGCCATTGCTGTTACCTAACTTTTCCACGGTAGGGGTATTGTTCGAGTGAGACAGCACGAACGTTTGATTTAAAGATGCAGGTACAACCTGACTTTGAGAAAATTTCGGTTTGGATTTCGGCTGATGCTTAGCACGAGAATCCAAAACCTTTTTTCTGATGGGGCAATCCCAGAAATTTGATTTGTGATTTCCACCACAATTTGCACATTTAAATTGGGTGACTTCTTTCACGGGACAATTGTCCTTGTCGTGAGAAGAATCCCCGCAAACCATGCATTTTGGAACCATGGCGCAATGATCAGTACCGTGACCGAATGCCTGGCAACGCCGGCACTGGGTCAGATTCTGGCCATTACCGCCATGTTTCTTAAAATGCTCCCACTTTACCCGTACATGGAACAAAAACTGAACTTTGTCCAAAAGCTTCAAATTGTTGATTTCATTTCTGTTGAAATGAATCAGATAAAATTGTGTAGTCAAACCAAAGCGAGAAATATTCCCGTTTGATTTTTTCTTCATTGGTATTACTTGGGATGGGGCAAAGCCAAGCAACACCTTAAGTTCGTTTTTGATCTCATCCACCGACAAGTCGTTGGAGAGACCTTTCAGGACCGCCTTGAATGGACGAGCATTCTTGGTCTCATATGTGTAGAAATTGTGTTTGTGGTTTTTCAAATAACCAACAAAAGTTTGGTGATCTTGTAAAGATTCCGTCAACAAGCGACATTCTCCTCTTCGACCAAGCTGGAACGAAACCTTCAAATTGCAAGTTTCCTTGCAATTCTTCAGTTGCGTTCGAAAGCTGGCCAAATCGGAAACGGAAGTCACTACAATTGGCGGAGCCTTTACTCGTTTCTCGACGGCAGAAGGCTCAGTACGAGGAGAAGGATCCTTGTCAACAGTTTCGGATAAAACACCGAAACTGTTTGCTAATGGAATTGGAGGATTGACCTCACTTTCAGAATCAGAATCAGACCTCGGATGAGGCTGTTTTCTATTTCTGTTTCCGTTAGCCGGCTTAGCGTTCAAACGCTTCACCGACGTAACGACCAAATCTTCAGAAGATTTGCGTTTACCTTTGTTTTGACGCATTTTGCAAGCAAAGTTCTCTTAAAAAGATGGCTTCGTTTGTAAAATACAACAAAATTTCAGGTGAGGTTAGTCTTGAAAAGACTGTCTAGAATTTTGGAAAATAACTCAGGTAGTCTTTAAAAAGACTGTGAATTTTGTTTGAAATAACTCTGAGCTTAGGTAGTAAAAAATACCGCAGCTCTAGTGTCCGTTCACCACGAAGGTTCGCAAGACACTGAGCTCTAAAATCTCCTGTATCTATTCAGACTGCAGTCCTGACTGCAGTTATCTCCAGTTGGCGGTAGTGACTTAGGGATAATTCCAAAGCACATCAAAGAGCGAGTTTTAATGTATTTTAAGCTATCTTAAAAACTGCTGTCCTTGTTAAGATTGAAGATTCTGTCGGATTATCACCAATTAACAGTATTGAGCTAATTCTCTAATTTTAGGCTTGAAAAACATAACAAATATAATGAAAACATAGATTTTATTACTGCTTCAAAAATTTCCCGGGATCCCGGGAATTCCCGGGATTCCAAAAATATTTTTCCCGTTTCCCGGGAATTTCAAAACCCGGGAAAATTGGACGCCCTATTCGCGATTAAAGACTAATTCGACCCCTTAGAGCAAAGTTTCACAGAAATCGAAGATTTGAGGCAACTTTTTCAATTTAGTGTGTGCTGGCGGAGAATAAAGTACCAATTAGGTACCGTAAACCGGGGTGACTTTGATAGGATTTCAATTTGTTTTTAGAATATTTTCCAACAAGTAAGGTTTTTCTCAGGATTATGTTTTTTAAAACATGCACTGGGGTAGGCCACACAAAGTCCAGTCCAGTCCAAAATTCAATAATGTCCAGAAAAATAATTACGTTAAAAATTCTTATTTTTAATTCCGGGTTGACTTTGATAGTCATAGTTTTTCTTGTTAAAATCATATTTAAGATGTTCAAACTTTATTTGTACGCTAAATGTACCATCACTAAAGTAGCTGATATAGTTTTTAAGAAAAAAAAAAAAACAAAATATATTTAGTTAACTAAGTGTATAAGCTTTTTAGCAAAATACATATAAATTTCAGGTAAAATTGTTAAAAAGTCAGAATTTTGCCTGAAAGATTTTTAAGCAGGGGTGCTTACACAGAACAAAAATGGTAATGTTCATCAGGAAATGATGACCGATTTTGTGTAAAAAGATTAATTTTACCTCCGAAAATGATGAATTTTCGTCAGTTTTTGATAAATATTCATCAGGTTCACATTTTAACACATTTTTAAAATAAAATTATTTACACAAAAAGAGGTAATATTCAACCAACCAAATGTTTAACCTTCCAAAATTCAACTTTTTTTCTATGTATCCTTCATAGAGTATTTTTAAATTTCAATAAACCGGTCATTTTAGAAAAATGATCAAAAAATGCCTATAATTTGGAAACCATGCACTCTATAAAACAATATGAAAAGTCATTTAACCCTCTACTGCCCAAATTTTTTTTTCGAAAATTTTTATTTTTCCCGTGTTCAGGAGGTCATTTTGAGCAACTTTTGTTCTACGAAAAACTTTACTTCTCTTGTTTTATGTTTTTCTTGTTTCATTTTTAGTATTTTAATTTGCATTTTTCTTGTTTAGTTTATGTTTGTTTTTGGTAGTATTTGGCCTACTCTACCACCTCCTATCATTACATTTTGCCTATCTAATTTTTTCATGTTTTTACAGTAACTTTTTCAATTTTTTGCATGTTTTTCACATTTTCTGCTGTAAAATGGAACCATTATCATTTAAATTGTAAATAAATGCGTAGAGGCATAGTCTGGGGCACTAGAAAAATTACTGCATACTTCTTTTTACTTAAAATATAGGAAATGTTAGTAAAAAACACAGCCAAAGTTGACCCCTAAAAAAATGACATTTTTAAAAACATTGGCAAAGTCACATAAAACAAGTCAAACTTCCAACCCTAAAATTTTCCAAAATTTTAAAAGTTCTTCTTTCCAATGCTTTTTGAAGATCAAAAATTGGTTGAAAAATGGATTTTTGGCGATTTTTTAAATCGAAGCCCGTCTAGAGGCGGGGTTGGGTTGTAGAGGGTTAAGATTGCATTTTGAATTCTTTATCTAAAAAAAATACTCAAAAGTTTATTTTTTTATTTTTGAATTGCGAAAAATGTTGAATGCAACTCGTTGCATTAGACTTTTTTCAGCAATCGTTGTATTCACCTAACTCTTTAGAGATAAATGTACAACTTGTACACAGAAATAAAGTTGAATTTTGGAAGGTTGAAAATTTGGTTTGTTGAATATTACCTCTTTTTTGGGTGTGTAAAAATGTGTAAAAATGTAAATTTGATGAAAATTCATCAGAAAATGATGAATATTCACCGATTCCTGATGTAAAATTAATCATAATCACAAAATCTGTCAAGATTTCCTGAAGAATAATACCATCATTTTTATTTCTGTGTACTGAATAAATCATCATTTTGTAACTTGTTGCATTAACATTCTTTTTAAATGCAATCATCGACCTAATAACGTGATGATTTTAATACCTTGACACTGAGTAGGTTAATATATTTTCCTATACAGTCATGAAAAGGAATCGCTAAATAAGTCAAGTTTTCCTAGCCTAAACTCCCAGCAGTATCAACATACGAGTAAGTCGGCCAAAATCCTCGGTTCTGTGCATGTAAGGCAAGAAACCGCGAGACAGGGTTTGGGGGCGGTCACGCCGTCGACAAACCAAACGCCACTGCTGCTGAGCCAGTTGCGGTCGTCGTCGGATTTTTCACGACAGCCAGCCAGCAACTGCAAGTCGCGCGGGGCTTTCACATTTCAGTACGATTCGCAGCACGATCCACGACGGGTGGTGTCAACGTGTGGTAACGGTAACGATTCACGATCGATACGGGGCGAGTGTTTGAAAATTTGCCGGAAAATTCTCAACCTTTCACCGTGGAAGAAAAAGGAATTAAACGAAGAAAACAGAAAGATATTGTCGATTCGGGGGTGAAAAGTGTCGTCGACCAACTGTGAAATTTCAAAACTCGTGACACACGCGCGTCGTCACCTTTTGCACGGTGTAATCCGAGCTGAAATCTGTCAAAGTTCAGCCAAGTTGACACAAATCACACGCACCGTCGTCGTTGCAATAAAACCGAGCCGGGAGGGAAAAATTCGTCAATCGTCTGTCGGATCGGGTCGCACGTATTCAGTGTTTGTGGATGGGCGACTTTTGTTATTCTAACACATTGCGAGAGGAAAATAAAATTAGCCACGGGAAATTCCTCAACCCACACCCACCCGCAGTGTTGCAAGTTGTGAAGAAAAGTTAATTGACTGTTTGACAGGCCGCGTCGAGGAAAAAGCGCCATGCGGTCCCACCGCGACTGACCAACTGACCGTGGGGAATAACACAGTTGGTGAAAGTGCGCGCCACACAATCGTCTGTAACCTTCACGAAGTTTTTCCTCAAAGTTTTCCTGGTGATGTTCTGGGATGGGATTACGCGACCTTTTTGGTGCTTAATTTTGCGCAAAGAACGTTTGAGTTTCCTCGTTATGAAATGACTTGGCGAAATGTCATTCATAACAAATATGAATAGATAAAATTATTGTGCAAAATTACGCCATATCATTAGAAAATGATGTAAAAAACCACATAATGAATCTTGAACTAGTTTTTCATAATTTTATCAGCAGATAACTGATCTTGTTGTTATGATTAAATGATAATACGCAGCCCTTTTATGAACCCAAACCATACACTTTAACGATCCCCAGGTCTTTTGTGGTCTCTATTGCAAGTTTCTGCTCGAACTTAGGAGTCCATAGGCTTGAATGGGGAGAGCACCCAAGCCTCTTTCTACTCCAATGAACCTTCCACCCAAGGATTCAAACTGACGACCTTTGAATTGCGAGTCCAACCTCCACCAGCGATTCCACCGGTGCAGGCTTGGTTGGTGTGTTGTACTTATGGCATGGAGACGACTCCTACACCTGGAATGACTAATCATTGCGTAATTGCCAATATGAGCAATTTTCTACGAAATCGGCAGATTTCAACAATTTTTTTTGTGTTTTTTATTATGGCTCAAACTTTGTGGGGGCCTTCCCTATGACCAAAGAAGCCATTTTGTGTCATTAGTTTACCCTTACAAGTCTCCATACTCCATACAGTTGCCACAAAGCTTCTAATACAAAAAGGAACGTAAATATTTGAAGATCTAAAACTTTTGAAGGATCTACTGATCGATTTGGTGCCATCGGCAATGTTGGGAGTAGTGATGAGGACTTTCCAGGAAGAAAATATTTACACGGAAATAAAATTTTTCGATTTTTTTATAATTTTTTTTCACAAAAGGTCTATTTCTTAAAATCCGTGTTATATTTTATTTTAATATTTTATGCGTTTTAGGGGACAAAAACCGTAACTTTTGAACCATAATTAAGCATGGAGAAAAAATAAACCGCAGAGTTACGATCTTTTGAAAAAAAAGTTTTGGAAAAATAGAAATTTTAGTCAAAAAATGAAATATTGAATGTTTTCGAAAAGATTATAACATTTCAGAAATGTTTCATTTTTCAACATTGGAAATTTTATCATAAGTTGCTGAAATATTGCCATTAGACATTATGGGAACGTTGGGAAAAAGCTTAAAAACTAATTGGAATTTTTTTAAACTTTTCGAAAAAAAATATGCACAAAAAATACTTTTGAAGGTGTTTAGTGTTTTGTAATTTTACCAGAATTCATGTGACAAAAGTGAATTTATAAAAAAAAAATTACATAAAAACTGTTCAAGAGCGATGGAAGAAGCTTCATCAGAAGTTTTTCTTTTGACATTCGGCCGTGATCTACACAATTAACTTTTTCAAAACTTTTTTTCGTAAAATCGCGATAACTCGTGATGGTTATTAGTAAACCCCTTATGTCTGTATGTATTTTTTTTTGTAATTGTCTGCTCTACAACTTTATAGGACATTATTACTCTTTAAAAAATAACCCGGCAAAGTTAGAAAAAACACGAAAATCTAAAATGAATTTTGCTCTAAATGAAAAAATAATCCTTCTGGGTTAATGTAGATTCAAAAAGAACATTAAATTTCCCTTAAAATGACATGTTCCAAAAAAATACAGTTGAGTAACGAAAAATTGCAGAGTTTTTAAACTTTTTCAGTGTTTTTTCGATGAAAAATACGTTTTTTCGGAATTTCAAGTACGCCATCAAATCGACGTCCAATTTTACATAAAAGTCCCTTTGACACAAAATTTCTATCTCATCACCATTTTAGGCTGCAAATTGTTGAAAAACATGTATTTTTTCGCATGTTCAAAAATGAAAGGGATCGTAGGGTATTTTAACCATCAGTGTACTTTTTCATAACCCTTTGTACAAAACAATGAAATCTGTAGTCTTTTGAACAATTTTGACTATTTGTTTCATCAGTTATTTGTTTTTGAGCAGAAAAATAAAAAAATATTGCCTTTTTATGGACCCCTTTTTCCTATAGTAAACCCGGGTCCATAATCCGATTGTGGACCCGGGTTCACTATAGGCAAACTGTTATTTTTATACCAAATTTTACCGATATTTGATGATTTGATACATGGTGTAGGTCTAATGATAGATATAATGAATGAAAGATGATTTTAGTAAAGTTCCTTAAACTTACATTATTTCGACTTGCTGAAGTTAAATAATCAGTCAAAAAATGATTGGATAGTAAATTCAATCATAAAATATAAATGTAGTTTTGTTGTGAAAATGCTAGTGGCCATGGCTGATTTCAGATGTCGAACTCAAAACATTTATTTTGGTGAAAAGGACAATTCAATGTCAGTCAACATTGTTTTAAATGATGCTGAACATGCCAAAAAAAGATTTGTTGACGACAACACACTTGAAATTGCGATTTTATTGAAATTTTCATCAAAAACCCTTCAGAGGGTCCACTTATACAAAGGGGTCCACCAATCGATAACGTACCCTATTGCCCCTCCGTCACGAGATATCAAAAAACGGACCTCGGATTCGTGATCAGGGACAAAAGTTACCCCTTAGGACAAAGTTTCATGCAAATCGAGGGGGTCGGGGCAACTTTTCCCGATTTCGTGTGAGTTGGTAGAGAATTACCCAACTATGTTTGACATAGGGGAGAGAGGGGAGACTTGATCCCCGGGGACACTTGATCCCAAGCCTGTATCTCGTCAGCATGTGGGTAGAACAATTAGCTTTGTTCTAGAAAGTTGTGCGAAATTGACTAAAACTCATTGTAGAAAACAAAGAAAAAAAATTAAAAAATGTTTAGATTGAGTTAAACACATTTTTCTAAAAAGTGCTGCATAAGTGCTTGTTATGATAAGTATAGAAAACACTCAAAAATTATTCAAAAAAATATTTTTTATACATGAATTGTTTGATAAACATATCAACTCCAAAACCCTAACGCATTTGACGTTAAATTTATCGTCATACTATTTTTACAATCAATTGTTTAAAAAAGTGCGTTTAGGGAGACTTAATCCTTGCATTTTTACAGTCACTGGAATCAACCTCAAGATTAAATAATTGGGCTGGGTTTTCTTACATAGTTTCCTTTAGTATAGTTGTACATAACTTACTGCAGATTGAACCATTTTTCAAAAGTTTTGTAAACAAAAATTACCAGCTTTTGTAAACATGCTCAATTTTGGTCGAAAAAAGAAAATTTTAAGTTTTTAAATATTTTGCATGCTAAACTTGTTATATTTTGAACACAAACGTACAGGTTTAATGTGAAATTGCTGTAAAGTTTGGATGAATAAGAAACATTTTGCTTAAGATTTCTTCAAAATGTTGAAAGGGGAATCAAATTACCCCCAACATTTTGAAAATGCCGGCTAAAAATATTTTTTTAAAACGCTTGGCATGATTCGAAGAGTTTATCTGATGAAATACCCTTATCAGCCAAACATACTTGAATATTTAAGCTTTCAATTCATGCAAACAGTTCATAGTTTTGTGAGAAATTGACAGAGTTATATGCGGTACAAAAAAAGGGGATCAAGTCTCCCCACTCTCCCCTAAAAGTATATCTGATGGAAAAAACTTTTCACGGAATTGCGGTTGTATTTGTTTAATATCGTAGGACTCAAATTTAGTTTTGTGGATCTATAAAGGTCAAGAGGTGACGCATTGAAAGGGGCACAAAATGGAGTCCTCAACTCAATTCAGCTCACAATTCACATGCGTCAAGATAGCACGATCACGACAGTATTCTAACCAACAAAGTCTCCCCAAAATGCGCACAAAGTCTGCAACCATCATCGTGCACGGGTTAACACCGAGAGTCACACACAGCTGTCCGTCGCGCATAATTGACCGATTAACGCAACGTTTCACACACGAGCAAAGGTGGGATCGCCGAGATGCAAATCTTTAAAGCACCACTTCAGTTTCAATTATCAGACACGATCCGTGAGATGAGCCAAGTAAAAAAGGTTTCCCCTCTCATGCAGAGACACGCGAATTGGCCTCAAAATACCACGCGTCTCCATTCATAAATAAATCACCTTCTTCCTTAGTAGTATGTGTGTGATGGTGGTAGTGTCGGCTGAAAAACGTGAAACAACAGGTGTGCGTTTGTTGATCGCCACGCGGTCGACTAATTGCCTCTTCGTTTTCCTCCTGACGGGGTGTAAAGTTACGCACGTGACGGCTGATGCCAAACAGCAGTGAGAAGAAACGGGTGTGGTGACGGGGGGTGTTCCGTTTTTCGCGAGCGTGCTTTTCCGAGCGGACACACCTGTTCATTAGGAACTGAGATTTGAATTTTTTTTTGTTTGCAGTAACGCTAAGTGGAAAACAATTGTGAAAAAGGTGAATAGTGAAAAAATAAATATTAAAAATGCCGCCCAATCATAAAAAGAAGGTATGTAAATATATAATATGTACAACAATACCCTTTACACCGGTCCTAGAAACATATAAAACACAATAACAATAGCTTATAAGACCTTTTCAAAATAAAATCTAGAATTCGACTTTCTCTCACGAAAAGCTGAATTCTCAAAATATATATTTTTTTATTTTGCAATTTTTGCTCAAAAACATAATCTTTTGTGCTAGTGATGAGGATTTTGAAAAATCTGGTACCAGTGGTATCACTTCTTAATACAGTCCAGACTCGATTATCCGAAGGTTAATGGGACTTCGGATATTCGAATCACGAACGAATTTTTTGTTTTTTTTTTGCAATTCTGTTGTGAAACTGCAATTTTTCCTGTCATTCTTGAACGACGAAACAGCATACTTTTCTCTACCAAAAACAACAGAATCGAATAAAGACCCTTTTTAAAAACAAATGCTGAAAAGTTCTACTGAAATGTTGATCTTTTTAACACTTGTTTTGTAATACTGTAAGTAATATTTTGCCTTCCTCACTGAGGTAAGGCTATAATCCTGCTCGATAAATGAACTTTTGAAATACAGCTCGTAGACCTATATTCATGTATACCTATCGACTCAGAATCGAAAACTGAACAAATGTGGGTGTGTGTGTGTGTGTGTGTGTGTGTGTGTGTGTGTGTGTGTGTGTGTGTGTGTGTGTGTGTGTGTGTGTGTGTGTGTGTGTGTGTGTGTGTGTGTGTGTGTGTGTGTGTGTGTGTGTGTGTGTGTGTGTGTGTGTGTATGTATGTGTTCAAAATTCTTGCCAAGTTTTCTCAGCACTGGCTGGACCGATTTTGATCAAACCGGTTGCATTCGACTTGGTTTAGGGTCCCATACATCGCTATTGAATTGTTTGAAGTTTCGAGAAGTAGTTCAAAAGTTATATATAAAAATGTGTTTTCACATTTATCCGGATCTCACTTATATGCATGAAAACTATGTCCGGATCCATCATCTAACCCATCGTTAGTTAGGTAATCAAAAGACCTTTCCAACGAGTCCAAAACATTTAAGATCTGGCAACCCTGTCTCGAGATATGTCCTCTTAAGTGATATTGATGCACTTTTTTGAAGCCGGATCCCACTTAAATGTATGTAAACTATGTCCGGATCCACCATCCGACCCATCGTTGGTTAGGTAATCAAAAAACCTTTCCAACGAATCCAAAACACTGAAGATCTGGCAACCCTGTCTCGAGATATGGCCACTTAAGTGATATTGATGCACCTTTTGGAAGCCGGATCTCACTTAAATGCATGTAAACTATGTCTGGATCCACCATCCGACCCATCGTTGGTTAGGTTATCGAAAAACCTTTCCAACGAGTCCAAAACATTGAAGATCTGGCAACCCTGTCTCGAGATATGGCCACTTAAGTGATATTTATGTACTTTTTGGAAGCCGGATCTCACTTAAATGTATGTAAACTATGTCCGGATCCACCATCCGACCCATCGTTGGTTAGGTAATCGAAAAACCTTTCCAACGAATCCAAAACACTGAAGATCTGGCAACCCTGTCTCGAGATATGTCCACTTAAGTGATATTGATGCACTTTTTTGAAGCCGGATCCCACTTAAATGTATGTAAACGATGTCCGGATCCATCATCTGACCAATCGTTGGTTAGGTAATCGAAAAACCTTTCCAACGAGTCCAAAACATTGAAGATCTGGCAACCCTGTCTCGAGATATGTCCACTTAAGTAATATTTATGTACTTTTTGGAAGCCGGATCTAACTTAAATGTATGTAAACTATGTCCGGATCCACCATCCGACCCATCCTTGGTTAGGTAATCAAAAATCCTTTCCAACGAGTCCACAACATTTAAGATCTGGCAACCCTGTCTCGAGATATGTCCTCTTAAGTGATATTGATGCACTTTTTTGAAGCCAGATCCCACCTAAATTTATGTAAACTATGTCCGGATCCACCATCCAACCCATCGTTGGTTATGTAATCGAAAAACCTTTCCAACGAATCCAAAACACTGAAGATCTGGCAACCCTGTCTCGAGATATGTCCACTTAAGTGATATTGATGCACTTTTTTGAAGCCGGATCCCACTTAAATGTATGTAAACTATGTCCGGATCCACCATCCGACCCATCGTTGGTTAGGTAATCGAAAAACCTTTCCAACGAATCCAAAACACTGAAGATCTGGCAACCCTGTCTCGAGATATGGCCACTTAAGTAATATTTATGTACTTTTTGGAAGCCGGATCTCACTTAAATGTATGTAAACTATGTCCGGATCCATCATCCGACCCATCGTTGGTTAGGTAATCGAAAAACCTTTCCAACGAGTCCAAAACATTGAAGATCTGGCAACCTTGTCTCGAGTTATGATTACTTAAGTTATATGTGTGTACGTTTTTTTCTGGATTCAAAAAAATAGCTGAAATATGTGTCCAAACCACTCATATTACCCATTGTTGGTAAAAAGTGAGGAAGGCATCAACCACATAGGTGGATTAAGTTAGTTTTTTAACATTGTTTTGATTTAAACGGTGAATTGACTAAATACGTGGACATTTCACTTACAATTCCATTCAAAGGGTGTTTTTGTAATTGCAAAAAATGTTGTATGGAACTCGTTCCAAAAATTGTTTTTTCAGCAACTTGTTGCATAAACTACTATTTTCGCAGTTTTTATTTTCCTACTTTAAACATCAAAATCAAGGTCTGTGGCCCCATTTTAGTCAAATTTAAATGGTTGATTGCCTGTAAAATTGAAACATGCATTTTTTCAATATTTCATCACCGCCATCTTGGATTAAAAAATTCTAAATCTCTTTAGAGTAGTTTAGGCTCGACAATCAAAAATAAGTCAATGTAAAAAAAATCGTGATTCGGTTATCCGAAGTAAAATTTAGCTAAGACCTTCGGATAATCGAGTCTAGACTGTATTGGTTTTGGATTTTTTTTAAATATTTTTAAACAAAGCTTCAAAACCCTTATATAGCTGAAAATCAAATTTGCAATCAAAAATGCCTTCTTTTTTTCTTTTTTGCTAAAATGAACTTTTTTTTTGTTATATTCATGTTTAATTATTTGTTTTCAAAAAATGAAAATTTTCTTGCAGTTTAAAAATACTATATGAAGGAAACGCTGGTACCCTGCAAAAAAATGAATTGCTGTGAAAATTTCAAAAAAAAACATTTTTTTAACTTTTTTAATTTTTTTGTTGATCGCACTGATGTTGCTGAAGTAAAGCGTCTTAAAAATTAAATTTTACAACAAAAGGTAGTTTTTCCCAGTGTTATCTACACAGTAAAATAAATCATAGTAATATCTGGGAATGAGTACATCTTTAATGTCAGAAAAAATGTGTAATTTGACCTCTAAAAATATGCAAATTTACCATTGTTTGATGTAATGCCCCTTTTTCAGTCTTAATTGAGGTTATATTACATCATAAAAGAGGTCCACCTTCCAAATTTAAACAATGTTTGCTGTGTATTAGCCCTCATTTTCAGCTCGCGATATCTCGGAAACTGTTTGGTTAATTTTTATTGTTAATATTGTTTCGCAAAATTTTCTTTAAAAAAATTAAATTAAAACAGACAGTTGAAAATTCCCGACAAGCTTCTTAGCTTTTTTAAAAGGTAACTCTTGATTCTAAAATGTTGACGTTATTTAAGGAGTTACATACATGTAGAAAATCAAAAAAAAAATCATTATGCAGAAAATTAATTAAATCCGCTCAAAAGATAATATTCAATAACTCCTCAAAGTTTCATGAAGATATTTCATGATTAAACAGAGTAAGAGACGATTTAAGCTCAAAATTTTGCTAGGCGCAAAGCGAACTGTCAAACTTTGTAAGCGTTTTTCTCTGAGCACCGAGTTGATTTACGGGTGCCACGATATCTCGAGATGGAATGGACCAAATTGGTTGAAATTTTGGGTGAAGACATAACCCGTGTGCATGACGAAGCTCGATTTTAAAATTTTGTATTTAAAAAAAATACAAAAATCAAAATCTGGCGTTTTTTTTATATGAAATACTTAAAATTATTTTTATCTTTTCTTCAAATGAACTTTTTGAAAATCGGCCTTCGTCATGCAAACGGGACCGGTTTAACGAGTCTTCACCAAAATTTTGAGCCAATTTGGTTAAAACAGTGTTGAGATATAATGGCACCCGTTATTTGAAACTGCTAACTTTAAATAGCTATATCTCGGCAATGGTACTACCAAATGTCTTCAAATTTGTTTTGTTAATAGATGAAAATGTATATTTTAATGCCATGAAAACAAATTGAAAATGTTTAAGTGTGTGCTCAAACAACCTCTGAATTTTTTGCCGATTTACATGTATGTAACCCCTTAAACAAAGAGCAGAAATTTACACAGAATTTTTACTTTTTTAACATTGAAAACCGAACCAATAGTTTCCGAGATATCGCGAATACAAAAATGAGGGCCAATAAGATGAAACTGTGAAAAAAAACATTTTTTCACTCAACAAAAAAACATTTTGTATAACGTATTTTTTAAATAAATACTTTTCGAAAAATGCCCTAACTTTAAGACAGTTTGCTCTATCAAAAAAAAATAAGAGGCAACGATAATTGCAAATTTACATTACTCCTGAATATGATTTTTGAAGTTTAGTTTGAACATATTTTATCTCCTGCATCTCGTTTCAGCGTGCCTCTAATGTTACCATATCAGCACTTTGATGTTCAATTACAGCTCATAAAACGCGTTTTCAACTGAAATCGGAACAATAGCGATGGAATAATCATCATCAAAAGAAAATCATTGGACGTTCATCAAGAGAAAAAATCCGAAGGGAGCATGGCTCTTCTCTCTCGCGCACGAAAGATCGGTAAAGGAATCTAAAAATAGGAAGTGAGCAAGCAAGTTTCTATAAACAGTATTCCAAAATAGGTTGTTTGCCCTTTTTAGTCACTTTAAACATTTTTTTTAAATGAAAAATTAAAATACTTTTTTGGGAAAAATAAAAAATCATGATTTTTTCCGCGTACATGATTTTTTCTCAAAAGCCCAAATCATAACCTATAACTTTGCCGAAGACACCAAATCGATCAGAAAATCTCTAACCTAATAAAGATACAGATTTTCGAATATTCACATGCTAATTTTGTATGACCAGGCTACAAAATTGTATCGAGATGTCAAATCTGCAACATGGAGTTAAACTATCTGTGAAGTTGATGTGAATCATCGCATTTCGAAAAGTTTAACTCCATGTTGCACGCACACGCTCTCACTTTTAATTTCTCGATAGAGAATGACTTCTTTTGACATGAATAGAGTTTCATTCAAATTTAACAAAAAAAAAATCAAACAAAGACAAGTCGATTTGAGAAAACGTACATAATTACTTATCAGATTTTAATGAGAAGATTAATAAAATCTCTACAATTACATTAGTTTGAAGAATAGGCATTTCCAAATTATGATGTTTTTTGCTTCTGATGACTGTATTAAGTCGTCCTTTTTTTACATACGTTTGCAAAAAAATATAACATAAATAATAATATTGCAAAATGTACTCAAAATTTAAACGAAAAAGTGTATTTACGATAGTTTTCAGTTCGTTGCAACTGTTTTAGTAACATTTTTTTATATCAATCAATGAATTTCATTGGTTCAAACTCAATTTCAAACTAAATTATGTAGAAATCAGTTCTAAATAACTGTTTCAAACGTATTGATCCGATTTGCATTCGATTTGCCAGCAGCTGTACAATCGTGTTCATCTTCAGCTAGAAAATTGAAAAGCCAGATCTTTCGGATCATCAGCTCTTGTGTTGGGCAAAAATGGGAATAGACTTTTCTCCGTTCGTTCTCCCTTATCACTACTCATACAATATTTATAGACATGATTTCCATAACTCTCGTGGCCACCACCACCACTGACTTTGTGTGTGTGAAGGGAACGACATTTCAAGCAAAGGGCCCACAAAAACGAGATTGACGGTCACCGTCGTCGTCGTCGTCAATCGAACTGAAGTAGAGAGATCTGATGCTGGTTTGAATTTAGAGTGGTCTACTCGTCGTCGTCGTCGATTCCTGGTTCGGAAAGTCGGATAACCATAACTAACCTCTAAATGGTGCTTGAAATAGGATTCATCTGTGAGAGTCTTTGGTCGGTGGTGCCACACTACTGACCTGAAAGTTGTGCCTGGTTGACGATGATGATGGGGCCCGAAGCCGAAGACGAAATTGATTGATAAATATTTCACACTGAATAGAACCTTGCATACATTGAGCACCAACTTGATTAGATTTGCATCATCGGAGTCCCCGCAACAGCCAAGTGGAAGTTTAACAAGAGTTCTCTCGAAAGGCACTAAATCTTGGGAAAACAACAAAAATTCTACCATGTTTTTGAATAGGCGGAATTTCTACTTATAATAATCGTAATTTTTAAAGAAGTTTTCTAAAAAAATCTGAAGATCTCGACTTTCCAGAGAATCAAACTCCAGGGTTTCCCTGAACGGTGTTCCCTGGTGCATAAATTTAGTTGTAAGGAAAGTAGATGCCAAGGGGAAAAGGTTCGATGGATGAGGGGAATAATCTTCTGCAGATCCTAGCACCTTTCCTGATGCACGGACAACAAGTTGAGTGAGTGTCTCTAGATTGAATTCGAGTAGATTGGATTTGGAGTCCCCACTCGAAAAATGAAGCCCCTAAATCGGACCACCACCACCGGTGTTGGACACTCGAAAAGCTGCTTTTGGGCAAATACAATTTGCATATTGCTGCAACTATTGTACCAGAGAGAGAGAGAAGCGAGAGATGCAAATAGATCTCCATTTCCGAGTCGACTGGAAGAAATAATACGGTACCCATGTGGAACTGGAATTTTCCAGCTATAACTGGAGTAGTAATTTCGTTTTTTTTATGCTCGAGGTGCCCGGGGATTGTCATCGGTTGGCTCAACACTTTGGGCACTTTACAGATCTTGGTCGAGTGGATGCTGGATTTGGTTAGTCAAGTGGATATTCAGATGGAATTATTCTTTACGACACTTGTTTTACGTGCAATGTTCAGTTTCGTCCGTACATTGTAAAGTTGTTTCAGCATTATATCAGTAAAAAATAGCTTAAAGCAAATACACATCCAGAGATTTATTTCAAAAGTTCCTGTAAACATATGAAATCTCGCAGCTTATAGAACCTTTTGAAAAAAAAAACACTGAAGACATGACCTTTGAAGCTAAATTGAATTTGCAAAATAATAATAGAATTTTGTGCAAATATTCCACTCGAAACAAATTCGTATTACTCAACGCGTACATAAACGCTTTCTCGCATTCATGCGTGTCATCAAAGGAAAACAACACACTATGAACATCACGACCCTTAATAGGAGAAATTGGATGCGTGATTCCTCAAATGCCAATACAAATATTATATCTTTTTATGTTTTACTTTAAAAAAATCACACAAATTTATTTAGGTGATAGAATTTTCATAAAGATGTTTTTAAGTGAAACTTGGACTCTGAATAACTGTTATTATGAAATGAATGTTTCTAACGAACTCAACCGTCAACGCGCCTTCCAATCTTCTTTTCTTTCTGTTAATGTATTGGCTTTTCGATGCCTCACACCAAAACACTCATGCACAGTCATTTCAGTAATAAATACTTGTATTATTGCACAATGATTATCCAGAGAAGTTAAACCGTAAGCGTGCCTTTTGATCAACGATGATATTGAAAGGACTTTTTCACAGTAATTATACTTTTTAAACTTAAAAATCATTTTAAATTTTAATACAATATAAGAAGGACTTATATAAATAATTGTACCAAAAAAATTGCATTACAATTTTTTCTATCTTTTCACAAATAATGTCTGTCATCAGCCGCGCATTACTACTGCACAATTTGAACTCACTAATCATTGCAGGAAAATAATAGGGTATATGACCCTATTTTGGACCTAGTACCTATTTTGGACCTATTTTTATTAATCGAGGTAGTTTAGGCATTTAAAGTACGAATTCACTGAATCCAACCAACAGAAAGTGTAAGCAGGATCGTTTTCTAGCTTACCTCTTCCAAAAATGTTAACATTTTTGATTATTTCCGCTTTTTCAGCCACTTTTTCCAATGCCATTCGTATTTCCTACCATTTTCCTAGCACATAGATTAGGTCCAAAAATTCCAGCCTCGTTGCTTATCAGATTTGGCTCGCGACACCTTGATGATTTTTTCTGTTTTGCACTGACACCAAACAATTTGTTTATTTATTCTTTCTTGTTTCCCGTCACTAAACTATTGAAATAACTATTCTATTATCGAAAAAAACACAAATCAAAATATTTTTTTCAAATCAGCCGCGTTGGATCAGTTTTTGGACCTACTTTGCCGTCGGTTCAAGGCTATCACCAACACATGTATAACAAGGTGTTGCCAGTTTAGTTTATCAATTTATTTCGATATTTCATTGAAATTAATTGATAATTTTTAATTTAATATTTTGAATTGAATTTCTTTACTGTAATTATTTGAAAGAAATCTAAGTTTTAAAAAGCAAATGATTAACAGAAACAACGAAAATATGTTTTTTAAACGATAAAAATGCAAATTGATGATAGAGATTTAGATGATTGTTAGGACCGATTGCAAAGTATCCCAAAATTTAAACTGATGTTGATTTATTTTTGTCTTAACATCATTATAACCAATTTAGCTGCATATATTTTTAATTTTTGCTTCAAAAAAATGCAAACTGGCTCCCCCTTTGGAATTGAAGGGGAAACGATTGGAAAACCTAAAGGGTTTAGTTCATTTAAACGTCAGCTGTCACCGTGACAGGAGCTGTCAACATTGCTTACGAGTGGTTTTTGAAAAAGTCGTATGAATTAAATTTAAAAAAAAATCTTGAGTTAGTTTTAAAAAGATCCTAAGAGCTAGTTACAAACAAATCAATTTTTAGATCAGCTCTAAATAAAAAATGCACAACTTCAAAATACTCTTTACTGAAAAACAAACAAAATTTGGTTTGACTCAGAGAAAAAAAAACCAAATAAGTGTCGGAGATCGTGATGGCTGTTACGACGTATTGCAAACTAATCAGAGAAATATTCATATGGAAAAAAAATTACCGTGTCAATCATGTTAGAAACACAATTGAACCAGCTAGAAAAATAAAAATCATCGAAAAAAAATAGCAAAAGAGGTGCGATGTTAAGTTTATGATTTGAGACATATCTGATTACCGTAAATTTGGGTGACTTTGATAGGTTTGAGATTTTTCCGCAAAATGAAGAGTACAAATTAAATACGTACGGAATGGTATGGAATCATACTGACCGTGGTAGAGAAGTGCTCAAAGTACCTCATGAAGAACTTTTCATGAAATTTTTAAAAGTTTAAAAAGTTAGTTAACAATAATTAAGAAAATGTTGATAAATAGCATTATTTTAATCTTCTCAAAGTGTCATGATTTTCTCAATGAACATAATTTTGAATCGTAAAACGGAATGCATTTTCGGATTCTTCAGACAATCTTCTAATAGGAAATGGTAAAATGAATAATAAGTCTTATTAACATTCCAACGCCCAAGGCTCCAAAAAAGTTGGAACGGTAACTTCAACTCAATGGTTCTCGGGCATAACTCAACCAATCGAGATGATTCTTCTTTCCAGTGATTTGTTAGGATGTCTAGATTATTCTAGAACTTTGCAGAACTTAATTTAATCAAATATGTAATTTTTGCGATCAAAAACATCGTTCCAACTTATTTTTCGCCTGTAAAAAAAAAATCGCCCAAAAATTTCGCGGAGGCAGTCGTTTTAAAAAAAAAGGTGGAACGATGTTTTCAGTCGCAGAAATTACAGATTTGATCAAATTGAGTTCTGCAAAGTTCTAGGATCACCTAGGCATCTTAACAAATCACTGGATACAAGAATCGTCCCGATTGGTTGAGTAATGCCCAAGAACCATCGAGTTGAAGTTACCGTTCCACCTTTTTTGGGAGGCTTGGGCGTCCTTGTAAGTTGGACATGCGTTGGGCGTTCCTGTTTTAAATATTATTTGTTTTTGAAAGATAATTTAAAAAAATCTCCTAATTTAAAGGCATTTTCAGTAAAACAAATTTCATATAAAATGTGAAGACTTTTGATTCGTTCTTTGAATTCAGTTAAACATGTAATATAAATCTATAATTTAATAAACAAAACTAGTTTCAACGAATTTCAGGCAAAGTTCTGAATTTTTAACAATTTTACCTAAAACTTATATGTATAAGGTTAAAAAGCTTATAAACTTAGTCAACTAAATATTGACATAAACGATTTTCTTAAAAATTATATCAGCAACCTAAGTGATGGTAAGTTCGAAGTAAAAATAATGTTTGAACACAATCATGTTAGAAACACAATTGAACCAGCTAGAAAAATAAAAATCATCGAAAAAAAATAGCAAAAGAGGTGCGATGTTAAGTTTATGATTTGAGACATATCTGATTACCGTAAATTTGGGTGACTTTGATAGGTTTGAGATTTTTCCGCAAAATGAAGAGTACAAATTAAATACGTACGGAATGGTATGGAATCATACTGACCGTGGTAGAGAAGTGCTCAAAGTACCTCATGAAGAACTTTTCATGAAATTTTTAAAAGTTTAAAAAGTTAGTTAACAATAATTAAGAAAATGTTGATAAATAGCATTATTTTAATCTTCTCAAAGTGTCATGATTTTCTCAATGAACATAATTTTGAATCGTAAAACGGAATGCATTTTCGGATTCTTCAGACAATCTTCTAATAGGAAATGGTAAAATGAATAATAAGTCTTGTTAACATTCCAACGCCCAAGGCTCCAAAAAAGTTGGAACGGTAACTTCAACTCAATGGTTCTCGGGCATAACTCAACCAATCGAGATGATTCTTCTTTCCAGTGATTTGTTAGGATGTCTAGATTATTCTAGAACTTTGCAGAACTTAATTTAATCAAATATGTAATTTTTGCGATCAAAAACATCGTTCCAACTTATTTTTCGCCTGTAAAAAAAAAATCGCCCAAAAATTTCGCGGAGGCAGTCGTTTTAAAAAAAAAGGTGGAACGATGTTTTCAGTCGCAGAAATTACAGATTTGATCAAATTGAGTTCTGCAAAGTTCTAGGATCACCTAGGCATCTTAACAAATCACTGGATACAAGAATCGTCCCGATTGGTTGAGTAATGCCCAAGAACCATCGAGTTGAAGTTACCGTTCCACCTTTTTTGGGAGGCTTGGGCGTCCTTGTAAGTTGGACATGCGTTGGGCGTTCCTGTTTTAAATATTATTTGTTTTTGAAAGATAATTTAAAAAAATCTCCTAATTTAAAGGCATTTTCAGTAAAACAAATTTCATATAAAATGTGAAGACTTTTGATTCGTTCTTTGAATTCAGTTAAACATGTAATATAAATCTATAATTTAATAAACAAAACTAGTTTCAACGAATTTCAGGCAAAGTTCTGAATTTTTAACAATTTTACCTAAAACTTATATGTATAAGGTTAAAAAGCTTATAAACTTAGTTAACTAAATATTGACATAAACGATTTTCTTAAAAATTATATCAGCAACCTAAGTGATGGTAAGTTCGAAGTAAAAATAATGTTTGAACACTTCAAATCTGCTTTTAACAAAACAAACTATGACTATCAAAGGCACCCTGGTATTCAAACAAAGATTTTTTCAAATATTACATTGTTTTTAAAAGTGCAACATGTAGTTAAACTTTTTGTCAAGCAACTGTAAAGTTTAACATGACAGATGAGAAAGTTTCACACCAAGTTACAAGCTATTATCTCCCTTTAAAATTTCTTGATTGTTTAATAATATTTGAACTTAAGCTCTGCGTAAAATTTAGAACCTTTTTTCATTGTTACTTGTAATGTATTGTGTATGTATCTCTGTCATTCATTTCATTTTAAGTTAACGTGAAGACTTCCATCATTGTCATGATTTTTCGTTCAAAGATATAAACTTTGCGTCGCTTTCAATATTTTGACAAAATTCCTTCAACAAGTTGTTTAGAATAGTGCCCTACACATGCTGATTCCTTTTGGTAACGATTATCCCATTCCTTGTAAAGTTATGGAAATCGTCATTAATCAATGATTGCCAACTAGGACGTCAATGACTGTACCCAGGCCCGTATCCAGGATTCTTCAATGGGGGGTGTTTTCCCCAATAGGGCGTTAGGGGTGTATGTGTGTGGTAGGAAGGGCGTATACAGTCAACATAGGCGTTTATTTCAGTGCCATATGTTAACGCAGTTGACAAACCTTCCTTGGGCGCTGATTTTTGATACAAAATGATGAATTGTGGAGGAATTGGTTATGGCTAGTAAAAAAATAATTTAAAGTTTTTGTCCCTTGGCTAAAATTCAAACATTTTTTGCCAAAACGTGATATTTGCTTTATATATTGTAACAGTAATGTTAAAAAATAATCTAAACATCTGTTAACGCACATAAGAGCGTCTGGTGCTTGGTTCGTGGCATAATCGGATCTGGACAGAACTGAAGCTCGCGGGTTAGCTAGTGCACAGTTATTTGTAATCAAAACTTTATTGCTCTTGGTTTCTGTCGGTTTATTGAACTGTACTGGACGGTAATTAGACGAGAAAACTGTATCTTTCTACATCTTGAGCTGTATTTCAGAACAGGACGGTTCTGTTCTGTCTGATCTGTTCTGTACTGTGTCTCGCGGAGCAATTGCCACTTCTAGAGGAGATTCTTGTGACCAAAGCTGGTAGTTCTAGCGGGAAATTCTATAACAATGCCAAGAACTCATTTGAAGATGCTTAGAATTATTCTGTAGTACTAGATCTAACTGAACTGATACAAATCTACAATCTGAACCTTTTGCATGCGCAAACAACATCAATAAACTCATTATATATTTTAATTTCTGCGATCCCTAAATCCTATTTTGTAAATTTCTGAATGCTCTATATGATTGAAATTATAAAACTTAACGATATTAAATCCTAAATAATTTACAATCTATTGTACATGATTCCAAAAGTTAATATTTTTTCATCAATAATTTGTTTTGCCCCCATTTTTTTTCAGGGAGGGATGCACAAAAAAATAAATACAAATGACTCTATTCAGCTGTAGTACACAGACAAAATTCAATTCCCTTAATCGTGAATTCTGTTCAAGAATGTTAGAACCGCGGAGGAATTTATTCATGAGTTTGGTGCATTTACACTACTAACATGAATATATTTCTTCGTGGTTCTCACATTCATGAACAATTTTCACTATTTCGGGAATTGATTTTTTTCTGTGTTCACAGATTGAACCCCCGAAACAAAATCAATTTTTAGAGGAAATCAACACAATTTGGTTATTACCGTTTTATGGATTTTTTTTATTTTTCAAAAACGTCATAAGGTTATTGTTCGTATTTTAAGGAACAAGTTTGCCGAAGACAACATCGAGTTACATTTACATCGAGTTCGAGAAAAATTTTGACGATTTTGAAAAAAAATCCAAATTTACGAATTCATAAACATAGAGTTACCGGATATGCTTACAAGATTTGTATCAGTGTTATTTATAACATTTTTCTCGCAATTTTTTTTAATAATATTAAATTTTGGAAACTTATGATTGCAAAACGACTGGACAGGTGTATTGAACATGTTAAAACTGTGGCCTGTAATTTCATTTTTTTTAACTTTTTTATTTTTTTGCTCCCCTTGACTTTTGTCAGAGTCGAGGGACATAAACTTCAAAAAACAACGGCCTAAGTTAAAATAAAAATCGCAGGTGATATTTGGCACCATGAAAAGAGGTTTATTCTCAAAACTTTTCGAGGTTTATTGAAATATTTCGTCGAGGAGTTTAATGCATCTTTTTATTTTGAAGATTGTTTTAATTATAAATGATAATTCTTCAGAAAAGTCGCTAAAAGTCGATGGATTTATTTACATATCAATCCAAAAAACATCTAAATCATTTGAAATTAAATCACATGTAAGTTGAAAAAAATGCTTGAAAAAGTTTTCAATTGCTTAAAATGCTCAATGCACCAATCGAAGATCTGTTGACATCATTCAATTCAGCGTCCAACGAAGCTGTCGGCCACCATTGCTAGTACCAACCACTAGTGTCTTCCTTTTAACTACAAGAACTTCGCCGCCCTGGGCTCCTAAGTGTTTGAGTACGGCACGGAGCGACGGCGCCGGATTCCCATATTTACACTTAGAATTTTAGAGCGCCCGCCGCGGGATTCGAACCTGCAACCTCTGGATTGTGAGTCCAGTGCGCGGTCCGATTGATCCACATGGGCGGGACGCAATTCAGCGTCCAACTTCTTTTAATAATAACAGTCGAGTTTTGCTCTATTAATTTTTGTTTCAAAGACATGCTCAATAAAAAAAGAGGTTTTTTTGGAAAATTGACGAAAATCGCAAAACTTTGGGGCGGTGCCGTGTTTTAATAGATCAATAGCCCCACTAAATTTGAGCATAATTTGAAAAATTCGATTTCGAATTTGTTGATTTTCGTTTACAGTTGAGGCTAAATGCCCCTAATTTTGAACACCAATAGAACGTTCTCAAACCTAATTTACCAGCATTTTAGCTTTTTTTTAAAATAAATTGATTGATTCGTCCGTACAGGTTTCCATAGAAACTTCGAAGCTGCCCATACAAAGGCTTAGGGGCATTTTACGCGGCACACCACTCGAAATCGATTTTGCTGAATTTGAATTGAGAATTGAAATTTTCTCTTGGCGTTAACTATCTAAGTTTTTTTTTCAATAATTTTTGATAAGGGTGTTTCTAGTTAGAGTTTAGTTATTCTCTGGGCGTCAACGATAATAGTTTTTTCAAAATTATTCTATGAGGGTTTGTTTATTAAGAGTTGATTTTTGATTTGGGCGTCAGCGTTCAAAGTTTTTTATGAAGGCGTATTTAGTAAGAGTTGAGTTATTTTCTTGGCTTCAACGATCAAAGTTTTTTTTTAAATATTTTTTATGAGGGCGTATTTAGTGAGAGTTGAGTTTTTTTTCTTGGCGTCAGCGATCAATGTCATTTTTTAAATATTTTTATGAGGGCGTATTTAGTGAGAGTTGAGTTTTTTTATTGGCTTCAACGATCAAAGTTTCTTTTAAATATTTTTATGAGGGCGTATTTAGAAAGAGCTGATTTTTTTCTTAGCGTCAGCGATCAAAGTTTTTTTTTAATATTTTTATGAGGGTGTATTTAGTGAGAGTTGAATTTTTTTGCTTGGCGTCAACGATCAATGTCGTTTTTTAAATATTTTTATGAGGGCGTATTTAGTGAGAGTTAATTTTTTTTTCTTGGCGTCAGCGATCAATATCGTTTTTTAAATATTTTTATGAGGGCGTATTTAGTAAGAGTTGAGTTTTTTATTGGCTTCAACGATCAAAGTTTTTTTTAAATATTTTTATGAGGGCGTATTTAGTAAGAGCTGAATTTTTTTTCTTGGCGTCAGCGATCAAATTTTTTTTTTTAATATTTTTATGAGGGCGTATTTAGTGAGAGTTGAGTTTTTTTTCTTGGCGTCAGCGATCAATGTCGTTTTTTAAATATTTTTATGAGGGCGTATTTAGTGAGAATTGAAATTTTTTTCTTGGCGTCAGCGATCAATATCGTTTTTTAAATATTTTTATGAGGGCGTATTTAGTAAGAGTTGAGTTTTTTTATTGGCTTCAACGATCAAAGTTTTTTTTAAATATTTTTATGAGGGCGTATTTAGTAAGAGCTGAATTTTTTTTCTTGGCGTCAGCGATCAAAGTTTTTTTTTAATATTTTTATGAGGGCGTATTTAGTGAGAGTTGAGTTTTTTTAATTGGCTTCAATTATCAAAGTTTCTTTTAAATATTTTTATTGGGTTCAACGATCAAAGATTTTTTAAAATATTTTTATGAGGGCGTATTTAGTAAGTGCTGTTTTTTTTTTTCTTTGCGTTTTTTAATATTTTTATGAAGGCGTATTTAGTGAGAGTTGAGTTTTTTTTTTCTTGGCGTCAACGATCAATGTCGTTTTTTAAATATTTTTATGAGGGCGTGTTTAGTAAGAGTTGAGTTTTTTTATTGGCTTCAACGATCAAAGTTTTTTTTTAAATATTTTTATGAGGGCGTATTTAGTGAGAGTTGAGATTTTTTCTTGGCGTCAGCGATCAATATCGTTTTTTAAATATTTTTATGAGGGCTTATTTAGTAGGAGTTTAGTTTTTTTATTGGATTCAACGATCAAAGTTTTTTTTAATATTTTTATGAGGGCGTATTTAGTAAGAGCTGAATTTTTTTTCTTGGCGTCAGCGATCAAAGTTTTTTTTTAAATATTTTTATGAGGGCGTATTTAGTGAGAGTTGAGTTTTTTTTCTTGGCGTCAGCGATCAATGTTATTTTTTTAAATATTTTTATGAGGGCGTATTTAGTGAGAGTTGAGTTATTTTCTTGGCTTTAACGATCAAAGTTTTTTTTAAATATTTTTATGAGGGCGTATTTAGTGAGAGTTGAGTTTTTTTTCTTGGCGTCAGCGATCAAAGTTTTTTTTAAATATTTTTATGAGGGCGTATTTAGTGAGAGTTGAGTTTTTTTTCTTGGCGTCAGCGATCAATGTCGTTTTTTAAATATTTTTATGAGGGCGTATTTAGTGAGAGCTGAGTTTTTTTTATTGGCTTCAACGATCAAAGTTTCTTTTAAATATTTTTATGAGGGCGTATTTAGAAAGAGCTGATTTTTTTTCTTGGCGTCAGCGATCAAAGTTTTTTTTTAATATTTTTATGAGGGCGTATTTAGTGAGAGTTGAATTTTTTTGCTTAGCGTCAACGATCAATGTCGTTTTTTAAATATTTTTATGAGGGCGTATTTAGTAAGAGTTGAGTTATTTTCTTGGCTTCAACGATCAAAGTTTTTTTTTAAATATTTTTATGAGGGCGTATTTAAAGAGAGTTGAGTTTTTTTTCTTGGCGTCAACGATCAATGTCGTTCTTTTAATATTTTTATGAGGGCGTGTTTAGTAAGAGTTGAGTTTTTTTATTGGCTTCAACAATCAAAGTATTTTTAAATATTTTTATGAGGGCGTATCTAGTGAAAGTTGAGTTTTTCTATGAGAATTAGCGATCAAAGTCCTTTTTAAACATGTTTATGATGGCGTATCTAGTGATAGTGATGTTTTTCTTTTAAGTGTTAGTTATGTAGAAGGCTTCATCCATCTACATCATTTTTTTTTAATGTCTATAATTTTCCATGAGGGCGTATCTAGAGTCTAGATGTGGATGATCAAAAAAAAAAAATGGCGGCCCTTCGGGCCGTGTTTTTTTTGAGGCGTTAGGGGTGTAAGCCATTTTTTCCATGGGGGGTGTTGAACACCCATAACACCCCCCTTAGATACGGCCCTGACTGTACCACAAAATTATATAAATTTTGAAGCACAATTGATTTAGATCAAAAATTCTTTCAGTGGCTTCAAGAAGGCAACAACCGGCACATGCTGATTCCTTTTGGTGCTGAAATTCGTTAAATTTAATTTAATACAGAATATTTTATAGTGATGATCAATTTTCTTCGAAAATGATCAACGGCTTCACCTTAAGGTGTTTTATTGCGACTAATAACAGGTTGTCTTATATGTTCTAATGCTTGAACAATTAGGTCGCAAGAATACGCAAATTGTAAATAGGACAGAGACCTGCTAAAGAAGCGTGAGTTTCCATTCAATATAATAAAAACACGTTTTCAAATTCAAATCCATTGTTTTATCATAATTATTTAATTTCTGGAATAAATATTTTCCAAATTGTAATCGTGGATAGGCCCTTTGGTTTATCAAACCGAGTTTCTGTAAGTGTGCGTGTTGCCGCCGCACGCCGCAATTCGAGTTGTCCAAATTTCAACCAATAATAGTGTAGGTCCAAAATAGGTTCAGCGATGTCTCCAAAATAGATTCAATAAGTCCAAAAAGCATCGAAAAAATGTTTTACTCGAAATGCTTATTACAATGAAATGGTTAATTTTTTTTCCAAATTTCAATAGTACACTTTGTTAAGCATAAATTAAGGCACAAAACAATCCTGAAACGAGCCAAATTAGTTAGACCGTTGATGAAAACCATGCGAAATATGTTGACGCTTTGCATAGTAGGTCCAAAATAGGGCCATATACCCTAAGCACTAATCATTAAAAAAGTAACGCCGAAAACACGAATATTTCTGCACCACATCCGCATGGCTTCACTTCTCACAATCGACTCTTTCATTAATCAAAAGGAGAATTTCCATAATTATTTTTATTTTTTAACATTTCATTGCTGTTATTCTTTAGTAAAGATATTTCTGGCATAAATTCTTGAAAGTTACGGATTAAATAAAAATATTACACAAAACAATCATGGTAATATAACATCTGCAGTGGTGTCACGGTTCGCTTATGAGCGTATCATAACCACTCAATCGACGAACCTATCGGGTGAGCGCTTATCGAACGCTCAGAGCGGCGGGTTTGAACGGTTCGCGAACCAAAATTTCGATCATCATTTCTCTGCTCGCTTCCCGCTTCGCTCTGAACGGAGTAAAGAGAGCGTTCAGCGAACGGTTCGCCAACGGAGAATGTAGGCACTGATAGAAAAACATATTTGTTTTTATTCTTCACTCCCACAAAATTGTTCAAATTTGTTAACGATAAAGTTATCAAGGGACCATCCATAAACTACGTGGACACCTTAGGGTGAGGGGGGGGGGGGGGCTTAACCACGTTCCATAGAAAAAAGATTTAATTTGAATGGAAATTATCCACGATGGGGAGGGGGGGGGGTGAGATTTCCAAAAAAGTGTCCACGTTTGTGGATGGTCCCCAAGGAACCAGGGAGTCCTCTGTTGACCCAGGACATAACAACATAATATAAAAAAAGTCTACCATACTCACTGGAGCTATGCGGGTATGAATCGCAGACCTCTTGCTTGTTACGGCGGTGGACCCATCGATAATAAATTCAGGGAGTCATTGGAAGACCCAGGACATCCCAATGAGTTGTTGCAGCCATGCTCTGTAGCCCTCCATAGTCACTTAAGCCGTCGGCCGTAGCCTTCTGTTGTCAAAATCATGAAATGTTTTTCTCTGAGTGCTGTTTTTTAGCTCTTCTTGCGAACCGCTCATTGATGGTCCCTCTCACTCTCATTCGCGATGAGAGAGTAAGGGTTCATGCGAATCACGGCAGGCGTTCGGATCGTGGTTCGCTCATGCTTGGTTCGCAATCATGAGCGAACCACACTTGAACGTCATGACGTATCGTTTGAACCACGATTCGAGTGAGCGAACCGTGACACCACTGAACATCTGGGAATGGGTACAACTCCCGCCCGTGTGGATCAATCGGACCGCGCACTGGACTCACAATCCAGAGGTTGCTGGTTCGAATCCCGCGGCAGGCGCTCTAAAATTCTTTGTGTAAATATGGGTATCCGGCGCCGTCGCTCCGTGCCGTACTCAAACACTTAGGAGCCCAGAGCGGCGAAGTCCTTGTAGATAAAAAGGAAGACACTAGTGGTTGGTACAAGCAATAGAGGCTGACAGCTATAAAGTCAACTTCGTTTTTAATGGGTACAACTTTTGTGTCACAAAAATTTGTGATTTTACCTCTAAAAACTAACTTAATCCACCTATGTGGTTGGAGCCTTCCTCACTCATTACCAACAATGGCTGATATGATGGGGTTGTACACAAATTTCATCTATTTTTTTAGATCCGGAATAAAAAAGTACATAAATATCACTTAACTCGCCATATCTCGAGACAGGGTTGCCAGATCTTCAATGTTTTGGTTTCCTTGGAAAGGTCTTTTGATAACCTAACCAACGATGGGTCGGATGGTGGATCCGGACATAGTTTACATACATTCAAGTGAGATCCGTCTTCCAAAAAGTACATCAATAACACTTATCTCGAACCAGGGTTGCCAGATCTTCAATGTTTTGGACACGTTGGAAAGGTCTTTTGATAAACTAACCAACGATGGGTCGGATGATGGATCCGGACATAGTTTACATACATTTAAGTGAGATCCGGCTTCCAAAAAGTACATCAATATCACTTAAGTGGCCATATCTCGAGACAGGGTTGCCAGATCTTCAATGGTTTGGACTCGTTGGAAATGTCTTTTGATAACCTAATCAACGATGGGTCGGATGATGGATCCGGACATAGTTTACATACATTTAGGTGAGATCCGGATATATGTGAAAACACATTTTTATACATAACTTTTGAACTACTTATTGAAACTTCAATCTGTATAAAACTCGATCTATGAGACCCTAAACCAAGTCGAATGCAACAGGTTCGGGTCAAATCGGTTCAGCCAGTGCCGAGAAACATGAGCTAGTTTGTTGGTCACATACATACATAGACACACACACATACACACAGACATTTGTTCAGTTTTAGATTCTGAGTCGATATGTATACATGAAAGTGGGTCTACGAACTTCATTTTTAGAGCAGGATTATAGCCTTACCTCTGTGAGGAAGGCAAAATGTGTAAATTCACCACTATTTTAGTGTTTTGACATTTTTTAAGTCCAGATTGAGGTAAAATTACACCATATAAGAGTTAATATTACATCTACAATTTTTCTCATTTCAAATATACATATTTGGGACGTACCCAAAATGAGAAATATTTTTGAAACGAATTCTCATAGGTAAGTTCCCATATTTTTTTATGGAGACGCATGATGTTTCATGTTCGATTGAAGTGAACGTATAATAGCATGATTATCGTTGAAAAACACACTTTCAATCAATTTCGGAGAAACATTTTTGTCAGTTTCATTAATATTCTTTGGATCAAATCATGTTTAACAAATCCTGTAAATTATTTAGATGTTTACAGTTAAAGTAAGAATGTTTTTGCATGAAAACAGGGTTGCCAAGCTGCCAGATAAATCTGGTAATTTCAGCTTTCTCAAGAGCCCGACATAGTAAACATAAACCATGCTCCAAGCTTCACTCCTGATTTTGCCTGATTTTTAGGATTGCTACGTTTTTTGCTATGTAGAATGGACCATTCCCCATAAATATTGAGTTATTACGTATTGTATTATTTATTTCAAATAGTGCTCAGTTTTAAAGGGCGAAGTGTTGAGATTTCGCCTTTTTGTAATAACTGTAGACACAAGTTGATTTTCCTCTTTAAGGGTGCACAGCTACCAAAGAAGTTGTTGTCTTCTTATCCCGAACGGACCCAATCCTGCAAAAAACCGATTGTAAAAATAGTCAAATTTTGTTGTAGGTAGTACTTTAGGAAACGAATAAAAAATTATATCGATAATGTCCGTAGTTTTGAAGATACTAAAATATTTGTCTATCTGTCTGGTTGATGTGCACCGTTAAAGTAGAGTTCTCGGATATGTTTCAAAATGCCGTAAACGCCACCTTGGACTCCGACACTAATTTTAATTTTCAGCTTAGAGCATTTGAAGGACGTATGTACATTTTCAAGCTTTTTTTAGATTGTTTTTTCCATAAGTAGATCGAAAACCGATGTAAATAGATTTTTTACCAATGGCGCTTACGTCCTTTTGAAAACTATTCCGAAAATTGTACCTTCCCTAAAGATTGGTATGACTTGTGACTACTGCTGGGAAAAAAATCCCAATGTGTAGAATTATTTAGAAAACTAAATGCAAAATGGGAAACATAATTTTGTTTTTTCAAGGTGCTATAAATTTGGGGAATGAGTCATTCTGGGAAATAGACCGTTCTGGGAAGTGGGATTCTGGAGAATGGCGTTCTAGGGGTTTGGGATAGAACCATTTTTAAAGTGTGGCATCGAATGACCTCCTAGTTCAAGCCAGAAATATACCCACATGGCTTGGCACATCCTTTCCCCTGTACTCTTCACATGTATAAGGACCAACTGTTCTCTGTATAATTGCCCTACAGAGCTCCACGGCCCGATCGCAAAAAGTGCTTTGAAGGGACGAGTTTTCCAGAAACCAGAACTTAAGGGCTAGCTGGGTATAAGTAAACGTAAAATGTGCACTTCGGTTCTAGCGATACATTTGGACAGTACAGAGTGGAAAAGGCAGAGCCAAAGAGGATTGAAAAAACATTCAAACCTCTTCGGCGGCGAAGTTACGGCAGTGGATCGCTCGACACACTCGCTCAACAATAGCGTGTGTGCGTGTCCCATCTGCCTAATAACAGAAGAAGCCTTTGTGATTCTATAAATAGAATTGCAAGTCCGCAATAGATCTAATTCCTGGTCGCAGTGGATAGTGGCATCGAACAAAAAAAAAGCCAGAAATATAGAATTAACAACAACAACAACATTTTAAAACTGCAAATTATTAAAACAAATGCAAATCAAAATAAATCATCAGACAAAGTGATGTATGTTTTCAAACAAAATTGTCACCTTCCGTCCTTCCCTTATCCGTCAATGGTGCATTTTGGTTTTCCAGATATTCTTGGGTTTATTATTTTTTTTTTTTTTTACTTGGCAACTTTGCTTGGAAATGATCATATATTTTCAATTAATTTCGATTTTTTGTGTTTGGGAAATCATTTTGAGCATGCAATACTTTACTTCTCTAAATTCATTTTCTTTAGTTTTATCAAATCGAAGCCTCTGTGCTCTCTTGTACTAAACTTGCAGGGATTCCTGTGAGTAGTTCTCTCAGATTTCGGTCATTAGATTTTTTTTTGTATTTTTCAATCCGACTGAAACTTTTTTGATGCCTTCAGTATGCCCAAAGAAGCCATTTTGCATCATTAGTTTGTCCATATAATTTTCGATACAAATTTGGCAGTTGTCTATACAAAAATGATGAATGAAAATTCAAAAATCTGTATTTTTTGAAGGAATTTATTGATCGATTTGGTGTCTTCGGCAAAGTTGTAGGTATGGATATGGATACACAGTAAATTTTTTTTGTGATTTTTCATAATGATCTAGTAATCTGGGACATAACAAAACTGCATACTCATTTTGACAAACTAAGTAGGGAATATTTATATCTTATAAGTTATAAACACGGCCAAAGTTGACCTCAGAAAAAATATATGAATCCTCTAAGTTTGTAGAAAAAATAAATTTGGCCGAATTTTCAGATTGAAGCCCGTCTAGAGGCAAGGTTGTTAGTTGGAATAGAATTTAGATTACAGTTGAAAATGTATAAAAAAAACTGTTTTATTAAATTCCGATCAAATTGAAAATCTCTCTATAAAAGCAGTGCAATTAGAAAAAAAAGTTTGAAGTAAAAATATTCTATGCAATTAAAACCAAGAAATGGGATGATCCCAGATTGGCCAGCATCCCATAAACACGCTATGCTCGTTACTGCGTATCATCATCATGCAACTTGTGTTTATTAAATCTGTGCCAACACCAGCCAACAGCTGAAGATCACGACCAACTCGACTTTGAAGTGACATACACGCTGCAGCCAGTGACAACAGATGGTTATGGTTAATTTTAAAATTGCTACACATTCGCTACATTGTCTTCTACGAGAATAAGAACGCCCAAAAAATCGTAGAAAGTTCACGCAGTAGAATTAAGAACGAAGTGGCGGAGGAGCTCAGCAACTCGACACTGATGAGCAATTAATTAAATAAACATTTAAAACATGCAGGCGCCTTCAACAACGCACAAATTATAAAAATAACTGCCACACGAGTGAGGCGCCGCGTGAAATAACGCACTCTCTGAATGTTCCAACGAACTTTCCTTTTTTTTTTTTTTGTTGACTCCTCTTTATGTATTCCTGTCATATGTGACATAAAATAATGCGAATATTCTCACACTCCCCGGTCCGAAATTGACGAAGGTATGTCACAGTGAATTTTATCACGCTCGTGTATGCGTAAATTTTGCAACTCTAAAATATGCCTTGCATTTTCATTTCGATTTTCAGCTGGTGGTGGAAGTGTGCCTATTGGGAAATGCGCACTCTGTTCGAAATGATTTCAATTTTCAACCGTCGCACGCACACACACACAACCACCCACGTGTGTGCTTTTTCCCGCGAGACCGCCGGAATTGGCAAAATAAATATTAAGAAAACCCGTTCGGAATGAATAATTATTATGATCAGCGGAGGCACCGTGCTCTCTCTGCGGGGGATTAAAATATTTTAAATTATTGTCAGAATAAATAATATTCGAAATTCAATTACCTGGCCACCCTCTGTGGGTCAATTGTGATGAGAATTGATCAATTATCCAACAAATTGTGCAATCGAGGGAAGTTTTTCAGGAAACATTTGAATTAATGATTTTCCTTTTTCATTTCCAATTGTTTCAGAAACAACGTAAACAGAAAAATCAACATCAACCGCATGGTTCCGATGAGCCCCAGGAATCCGTTGGAGACAATGGCGAGACCGGACAAAAGTCACCCCCGGAGGAGGAGCTGAACAATAACAAGCCATACGTCGTTCGACATTCCGACGTTTGGGGACGGTAATGGAAATTTGTGGCAATTTTAAATCAATGTCAAGGTTATTCAAAAAGAATCATATTTATTACAGATATTTAATTGCATCGCGCAACCTTAAAGCCGGAGAGGTGATCATTCAGGTTGAACCCCTGGCAGTGGGTCCTTGGGCGGAAAGTGACCCCGTTTGCCTGGGCTGCCATAGAACCTTCGAAGTGGGTGCAAAAACAGTGCGGTGAGTAATCTTGATATACCATGCGGCTCCATTAAAAAAAGTCTTACGCCAAATTAACCATTGGTATGGTAACTTTGAATGTCTAACATGAAAAAATCACCAATAAATGTTTAGCATTAGCATTATTTCGTTCGATTTTTCGTTCATATATCCAAAATTTCAAGCATTACTATGTGATTAACTTTCTCGTTTAGATCTAAAGGGAATCAAACCCTTACAAAGCGAACACCGTAACCAATCGCCCACGGCTGCTCCTAGTTCAATAACTTAAAACATAAATGAATATGAAGTTTAAATTAAATGAATAAAAAGTTCAACATTTTATCAAATTCATAAGAAATAGTTTACAGATTGGATTCGCTATTTCGAATAGAATCGCATTCTCTGACAGCTGTCAAAAGCTTGAAACCACGTGTTCGGACATTATCGAACAATGGTGTTGAAACGTCAACATCAGTTGACAACTGGTTTTAACGGTTAGGGGACCACCGATGCATAATATTTTCCTGATGAAATATAAAAATAAAAGTTACTCAAATTTATTTACAATACTTACTTTTTGTATATCTTTAAATGTGACTAGAAATTAAATAAAAGTTTGAAAAAAGTTGTTTTTGTTTATTGAACAGGCTTTTGGCATTTACTAACCCCTCGGTAATTTCGGTTTGTTTGGTTTGTTGACGTTTGTCTGCTTTTTTACTGGGCTACGGCCCAGTTATGGAGCGCCCAGTTAACGAACAACAACTGTATTTCAATTCTGATTCAATGACAACTACTTAAAATCTAATTTAAACTGTTTTAATTGCAGAATTGTTAAAAACAAATCAAATGTGCAATACGTTTTTCGACCCGAATTCATTTTCTTTGTGAAAAACATGACACTTTGATAATGTTAAAATAATGCTATTTGTCAATTTTGCCTAACAGCATACGATTAGTTTTAGCGGTTCAAACTTTGAAAATGTTGTTATAATCATTTCACAATCATCATAATAATCACTTTCTCAAAAACCCTTTCGTAAAATTCTGTTCTTTTGTGAGGAATATATGCAAACCGAGATGCAAACTTTGTTTCCACATAAAAGAGATTTTTGGAGTGAAATGTGAGTAAATGTACAATTTCTGATGAGTTTCCAAAAAAATCGAAAAATTTCTTACACCCAAAGTTAAAGCACGAGGGGATAGTCCTCATGAAAAACAACGTGAGGAAAGTGCTATTTTGAGAGAGTATAGTCCTCTCGCGTGTTCATTCGTTCATTGGAACAGTTCATCCTATTGAGTGGTTTATATGGACAAATGACCACCACATAGTCACCGAACCATGGTGGCCCATACGTCAAAGGCATGGTTCAATTTGCTGAAGGTCTTGGGTTCGAGTCTCGGTACCGGTATTTTTTTGATAGATGAACTTTTTTTGGAAAATGAACCCATGAGTAAAGTACTCTCGTTAATTTCGGGATTTATTCTCTCCGTCCGCACAAATTATATTTTACTTCCTGTACCGTGCTCTTTATCCTCTCGTATGCAGAACTCTCGAACTTTTTTAAACTTTTTGAAAATTATATATCAAATATTTCAAATTATATTAAAATATCTTACAAAATTTATATTTTTCCCTCAATTCCAGATGTCCGACCTGCAACTGGCGCATCTGTTCTCGCACCTGTACCGGACTGACCACCCACCACTCTCGCCTCGAATGCATTCCACTCAAAGAGCACGGCGTCGCCAAACTGCTCGAAACCTGCTCATCCGCCACGCAAATAAAACTTGCCTACGAAGCAATCCTGGCGTTGCGATGCCTTCTGCTGAAACACACTGCTCCGGATCGATACGAGAAGTTGCTGGAAATGGACGCCATGAACGAGCGCCGCCAGCAGATTACGTCCCTGTGGAAGCGTAACCAGGAAGCGATTGTTCAGCGGATTCGAGACGAGTGGAAGTTTGAGGAATTCAGCGAGGCAGAAGTCCACACCGTTTGTGGAATCATTGAAGTTAACGCATTCCAAATTGGTCCGACTGAGGTTCACGCCAGGGCGCTCTACCCGGAGGCATTCTACATCATGCACGATTGCACGCCCAATACGACCCATACCGACCAGCCGGGAAGTCACGAGCTAACGGTGAGACCCACCAGGGACCTGAAGGCGGGTGAACCTCTCACTCTGTCGTACTCGTACACCCTGCAGGGAACGCTCAAGCGAAGACAACATCTGTGCGACAGCAAGTTCTTCTGGTGCCAGTGTCCACGATGCGTGGATCCAACAGAGTTTGGAACGCACTGTAGCACACTAAAGTGCGCCAAATGTCCCAAAGGACTCGTTCTTTCGTCAAACCCACTCGACCAGGACGCCCCCTGGAAGTGCAAGAACTGTCCCCACACGATCCCGGCCCAGAGCGTCACCCAGCTTCTCAACGGTCTCTACAAAGAACTCGAATCCATCGGCGGAAACAACGTGGAGCTGTTCGAAAACTTCCTACTCAAATACGAACCCATCCTCCACAAAAACCACTACCTCTTCCTCTCCGCCAAACACTCGCTCTGTGAGCTGTACGGCAAAGCCCCGAACTACCTCATGCACGAACTGACCCTGGATCAGATCAACCGCAAAGAATACCTCTGCCGAGACCTGTTAACCCTTGCCGATAACTACGAGCCCGGCCTTAGTCGGCTCCGCGGACAGCTCATGTACGAACTGCAGGCCCCGATCATGGTCAAATCCCGGTATCTGTTTGAAACCCAGAGCATCACGCTATCCCAGCTGAAGCAAACTCTGAAGGAGGTGACGCGACTGTTGAAGCAAAGTGCGGAGATCTTGGGCTTCGAACCGCCCGGATCGGCGGATCATGAAATGGCAGTGGCCGCGAGGAATGCGTTGCGGGAGATGGGTGGTTGAGGGTTTTTTTTTGTTTTGTTGTTAATAAAATTGTTAATCAAAAGCGAAGTTATTGTTTGATATCACAATATCCATTTCCGTCCATCCAAGATTATTTGCTTCTAATACGGACTTCAACCTAAGTGTGCCAGAAGATTAGCGAATTGTTTTTGTTCACAACAATGTCTTTGGTTGAAGGTGTATTATTTTTTCGCCATCTTCTATGTTTACAACGTTCATAATACCATTCATGACAACAATTATTGTGTAGTCTGACTGCTTCGCTATGTTCCTTGGCAATTTTTCAATGTTTAATTCTATGTTTTTTTTCTATTTTTCGTTCTATACATAGCAGTTATTAAACTAGGGGAAGGTGGGGCAAGACGACCATATGGGGCAAGAGGAACAATCGCTCGTACGGCCATAATTTTTACAATATTGATTATTTCCAGTATGAGGACTTGTTGCTAGCAATGCAATCAGCTGATTCTACTACCACATAACCGCCAAAACGACGTAAACGACACGGGGCATTAGATTGAATAATTTTTTTTTTCAAAACCTCTGTTTTCTTATAATATTTGGAAAGTACAAAATAAGGCTTAGGGTTCGTTTTAAGGCTCATTTTATCAAAATGCTATTTTTCCTAGATCAGCAGTATCCCTACCAATGACATGCACCTATTGTAAAGTATGATTTAACTTTTGGTTATTTTTGTTAAGAGCTTTTAAAAAATCTTGTTCAGGTGGGGCAAGTGTACCATATGGATTTTTTGTATGGAAAAAATTACGAATTGCTGCAACAACATATTTTATTGGGAAATAAACACATAAAAGTACGTTAAAACAGATAAACAATTGTTAAAAAAAATTATCCACACAAAATATAGTGATATTATGAAAATTTACTATTTATCATCTAAGTAATATTTTTTTTCGTAAAAACGATCAAATTTTTAGTAAAATATTATTATTTCATCTAAAAATTAAAGAAACGTTTCAAATACATTCTAATCTGATGTATCTAAGTGATAACAGTTCAATTGTTAGCAAATTAACATGTTGTTTCATGCATTGTTTCTCTTGCCCCAACGGGTTGTTCGTCTTGCCCCTCTAGTTGAGTAGAACGCATGGAAAATAAAAAAAAATAAAATCAATTTTTTACATTAAAAAACAGGATTTTTAAAAAAAACTTGTTCTATCAAAGTCGTAGTCAAGACCTGGAATAAGATGATTATACATAAATCCGACAAATTTTTGACGTTTTAATGGGTTATAACGAGCATTTCCTTAGCTTGTTACACTTGCCCCACTTTCCCCTATGTATACTTCGATCGTGTCCTACATCCGCTGTTTTTAACCCATTGACCGATGCTGATCTCTGACTTTATCATGACCTTTATCAACGCTTGGTATAAAACGTCAACATCCTAGCCAAAATTTGAACGTTTTATGTTCCACATCCTGTGACTTACTCCATAGCTTCTGGAGTTAACAACCATCTAGAAAAAAGTACAATGTCTTAAATATATATCAATTCCAGAATTTTTTTGAAATTAAATATATCTTTATTGAATATTCTTATAATAATTACATTTCATTTACATTCTAAGTGGTATGGCTTAATGCTCTTTATCTTTGATGAATTCTTCGTTTAAACTGTTCACATTCGTTTATTAACATCAAATTGTTTTACATTTTTGCATTCAATTCAATACATTTGGGTAAAAAAGAAAAATAACTTAACATCTAATCCTAACTTAAATCTTAAATAAAAATTCATTGAAAAATTCAAAATCACTAGAACGAGTAAACTACGAATTTTATTTCAACATGAATGCTACAAGTATTTTTACTAGTTCCTGGCGAGTTTTGCACCCACGCAGTGTTGTTGTCACCTCGATGAAAATGTTCAGAAGTTCTTGTGGTGAAAACAGGTCACCTGCCTTCATTCGTTGATGCTGGTTGGTTTTCCCTCGGTTGCTGACTGAAGCCAGGAGGTGTTGTATTCTCTGCAACTTTTTGCCGCTGATTCAACGGCAATGACTGCAGATTTGGAACCACTCGAACAGATCCCGCTCCAGGTGACACCAAAGCAGGAAAATCCACGTCCGTGAAAGTTGGTGGTGTTTTGAGACGATTTGGTTGATTGCCTCGTCGTCGCTTGCTGCCGAATTTTCACAAACTCAGCACGTTTTGGGCAGCTCCGATTCTTAGTAGAATGGTCGCCGCCGCAATTGAAGCATTTAGCTTCGATGTTCTCGTTGATTGTGTTGCAAGCTTGAGTTTTGTGCTCACCTCCGCAGGTTGCACAACGACTCTTGATGAAACAGTTCCTTCCACCATGCCCAAACTGCTAGCAGCTCGAACATTGTGTCACGTCACGGTGCACTGGACGATAACGTTCCCAAGTCACGATGATGTTGAAAATTGCCCGAACTGCCTCAGCTCAGAAGGTGTTGTCGATCCTTTCTCGAGATGAACCAGGTACAGTTGATCACGATACTTGATGTCCTTGTTGTGTCTCGTCATCTTGAAGACTTCGATCACGTTCAACTTAAGAGTTTTGAGCTCTTCTTTCAACACACTCACATCCATGTCGTACAGGCCTCGGAGGACCTGCTTCATGGGGCGTTTACCTGGATCGTCATGGCTGTAGTATTCAATCTTTGTGTTGTTCAGGAAATCCCGAACGTAGTTGTAATCCTTTCTGGTAGGTAGCAGAATTTTGAGTCCATCAGCACACAAGCGAATGGAAGCTCGTAAAGCACCAGATTTGATAAACCCGGTCAGCCACTTTCGCACCGAATCCGATGACGATGTTTTCACAAAAATGGGTGGCAACTTTTCCCGTCGTTCAACTTCTTCTTTCTCGCTCACGTCAACACGAACTGGTTTCCACGGTTTCCACACAATTTTTGAGCGTCCTTGCTTAAACCTGGCTTTGCAGGTAGCGCATCGGGATTCTTTAGATTCTTTAAATCTACCAATCCTCCTGGTGAGGACCGCCTCTTTTTCTTGCCGTGAGGCATTTTTGCACTTTTTAGCACTTTTCAGGAGCTAATATCAAGGAGGACCTCTCTCGTTGTTGGTTCCCAAGGGAATTTATCAATTCTAGAAGTTTCTGTTATATTTTAAAATTCCTTGTCTACTTTGCTGTAAAGCACATAGTAGGTACCCTTACCAGTGTAAAGATCTGGAGCAGGCAGTTTCGTTGTAGACCTCGGATGCAGCTTCTGCGACGACTTCACAGTCAACACAAAATTTTCCTATTGTTTGGTGTACTTGGCTCAAATCTGGTAGTGAAGGCAGTTCAACAAATGGTGGATCACGCGTCACGTGACCATAGAAGATTTTCGACTATTTGAGGCCGAGCTACGCCCTTGGGAGGATGGAGGAGGAGTAAAGGAGAAAGCTCGTTTTTATAGAGCAGCGATTCTCAACGGGGGTACCGGGCCTACTTGATTTACATGGCAGGGGGTACAAGCCTAGAAGAAGGTTGAGATTCGCTGTGATAGAGTACGTAAGCGCCGTTTGAAAAGTTCATAGAGTTATCTAAGCCCGAGCTCACGCACACCAGCACCCCATTTGTTTTGCTGGCGGGTACAAAATTTAACCTCAATCTTTTTCGTGTACGTACACGCAATACATGCGCACGTAGATAACTCTATGCACATAAATTCATTTACCGATATTCACGAAGTTCCACTGTAAAAACTCCAACCACGTTGGATAAACGATGCTTTTTGCAACATGCTTTGTTTTTGTTTACCATCGCTCTGTCACTCATACGAAGCATGAAGCACGTTTGTGTTCAAGTTTAGAATTAGACTAGCGAACTCAAACACTTTTATCGCATTTACAACCTAATTAGAATTACCTCCATTCTAAACCACCACCAACCATGCCTCCACCAAAGGCGAAACTGCACAAAAACACCGGCAAGCTTAAATCGATACCGAAGCCTTCGGGAACACCCCCACGACCAGCACCGGCCTCGTCCAGCAATGGAACTTCCACGGCGAGCGACGCAGCGGGACCATCCGAAGCCGACCGGCAGTTTGAGCTGGAGCTGTACTGGTGCATACAGCAGCTGGAGAACTCGCTGAGCGCACCCCACATCCGGGACAACAGCAAGAAAGGTAAATTTGTGCGAATCGTTTTATGGTTTTATAGTCATCAGACCGTAAGACTGGTTGCAACGCGAAGTTTTATAATTGTTTCAAATTGCGAGCAGTTTTAAATTTTTAGAACTGGCGCAAATGAAACTAGAACACGGTGCTCGCAACGCGCTGATCTAAATGTTGTTTCAAAAAAATGCTTTTAATTGTGTGCGTATGATTATCAACACAGCATCATAGTGTGTGTGTAAGAATACGTGGATATCTTTATATATCTGATTTTTTTTGAAACTGAGTTCTATTCCAGTTCCAAACCGTCTCACGTTTGAAACAAACTCGTCGAGCAGTTTTATTCCGGTTTCAAAATACTGCTCGAAAAATAAAACTGCAACTCCGCGTTGCGCGTGGTCTGTTTCAGTTCTATTTGAAAAATGAAACAGCTAGAACAAAGTAGAGCCGCGTTGCAACCAGTCTAATAATGCACGTTTGATTCAAATTTATATTTTGGCTGTGTTTTCAAAAAAAAACTTGTGGGTTCCTAGAACCATTCTTATAAATACCTACACAAACGATTTCCAACGGTGCCTGAAGTATTTGGGCAAATGCACGAATTAAATTTGCTGCATAACACCCGTGGGCACAAGGAGTCGTAGAAACAGTTGCGAAGACAGCAAACCCATCTCTTCCGGGATAAGAGGCGTCGCACAGTGGGCGAAATGGAACCCAAAATCGGACTTAATTGAACGCGGCTGGTTCCCTGGTATGAAAAATAGTGTTTCTCATGTAAAAAAATCCGGGGAATCGAATGGTGATGGTTTCATCCACCGCACGAAACGGCAAAGGGTCCATTTTGCCCCAATTCCCCATTTTATAACATTTTTTCTTGAAAATTGGTCTGTATTTAGAGCGGAGGCTTTATGCGGCCATCCAAAATGCACTTAACTTATGTGAAAATGTCCCAGGAATCTAGTAAAAATAACCACTTGCACCGCAAAAATCATCTAGGGTCCATTTAACCCCAATTCCGCTATAAAAGCATTTTTGGCCATTTTCAAATGTTAGGTCAGATTTTAAAAATCTGAAAATATTTTTATCGTAAAGATCAGACAATTTTACATAAGAATGACGATTTGCATTTGATAGTTTGACACATTTATGCTGATAAAAATAAAAAAAAATTGCAAAAGGCAGTTTATTCTGCGTTTGGGAAAATTGGCTTGAAACTGATTCTTCAATCTTTTTATTTAATTTAATTTCTATATCAACATAAATGTATCAAACTAACAAGTGCAAATCGTCATCCTTATGTAAAATTGTCTGATCTTTACGATAAAAATATTTTCAGATTTTTAAAAACTGACCTAACATTTGAAAAGGGCCGAAAATGCTTTTACAGCGGAATTGGGGTTAAATGGACCCTAGATGATTTTTGCGGTGCAAGTGGTTATTTTTACTGGATTCCTGGAACATTTTCACATAAGTTAAGTGCATTTTGGATGGCCGCATAAAGCCTCCGCTCTAAATACAGACCAATTTTCAAGAAAAAATGTTAAAAAATAGGGAATTGGGGCAAAATGGACCCTTTGCCGTTTTGTGCGGTGGATGAAACCATCATCAATCGATTCCTTGGATTTTTTTACATAAGAAACACTATTTTTCATACCAGGGAACCAGCCGCGTTCAATTAAGTCCGATTTTGGGTTCCATTTCGCCCACTGTGCGTCGCTTGGAAGTGTTGGAGTGCCAGGACATGGAACAGCTGTATTGCTCCGACGAAACAGCGGCCCAAAATGTGCCGGGATAAGGACGGGGGAATCTTCGACGAACACCATGTTAAGCTGTTTGCCCAGAGGCGGAGTACCAGGACGACGAAAGATACAACATCAGCGGTATGGTGGACGGCGGGGACAGACCAGCACTCACGATGAGGGAAGTTAGGGACGCCATCAAGAAGCTGAAGAACAACAGAGCAGCGGGTAAAGATGGTATCGTTGCAGAACTCATCAAGATTGTCCCAGAAAAGTTGGCGATCTGTCTGCACCAGCTGATTATCAAGATTTGGGACACAGAACAGCTATCGGAGGAGTGGAAAGAGGGAGTTATATGCCTGATCTACAAGAAGGGGGACAAGTTGGAATGTGAGAACTATCGAGCTATCACCATTCTCAACGCGGCCTACAAAGTGCTGTCTCAGATCATCTTCTGTCGTCTCTCGGAACGATCAAAGGATTTCCTTGGGACGTACCAAGCCGGTTTCGTGGAGGGGAAATCGACGATGGACCAAATCTTTTTGCTACACCAAATCCTCAAAAAAAAAAATCGCGACTACCAGATCCCGATGCACCATCCGTCATCGATTTCAAAGCCGCGTACGACTCGATCGATCGCAAAGAGCTATGGAAGGTTATGTACGAGCACGGCTTTCCCGGGAAGCTGATCAGACTGGGGAAATCAACGATGGACAGGGCACGGTGCAGCGTGAAGATTTCGGCCGCGATGTCCGACACGGTCGAATCTCACAAGGGACTTTGACAAGACGATGGTATCTCCGGCCTCCAGGCAGTTCATCTGGCAGAACGTTCGAAGAGGCGGCTAGGAGTTACACCGAATCGGAACGGAAAGTGGAGAAGGTTGGACGATGCTCGAGGAGGAACTGCAAATGCTTAAAGTTTTCGAACGGCTAGTGCTTAGGACGATCTTTGGCGGCGTACGTGAGAACAATGTGTGGCGGAGAAGAATGAACCACGAGCTGGCGCAACTCTACGGCAAGCCAAGTATTCGCGCTGTAACCAAACCAGACAGTTAAAAATAAATTAAAATGTTGAAAACGAGGGTTTTGGTCATTTCTATTTCAGCCAGGATCTTTACCGAAAAAGCTCGTACGATTTTTTTTATCTTAATACACTTTTATAAATTCCCACTTCCAGTCGAGGACACCCTCAAACTCATCAACACGCTCAAATCGCCGAACCAGCCGCTGATCAAGAAGCGTCAAATCATGCGGACCAGCTTCGGTGACTACCGGGCCAAGATGGCCGAGGAGGAGCGCACGATGGCGTTGGCCGCCGGAAGCGTGGGCTTCGACGCGCCCAAGAAGAAGGCCAAGTATCACTTTGTTAAGAAGGCCGCCGTCCTGTCGGGGGAGCGCGACTTTCGGTTCAACTTTGCCAACATCCAGCTGGACGACGGGGGAGAGGGAAGTGGCGGTGCCAAGCGTGAGGAAAATGGTGCGCCGGAGGCTACGGAACGTGTGGTGGTGCCCGGGTGTGGCGTGATAGCGCCGTCGGATAATACGTTTAGATTTAATTTTTCGGTTGAGAATTAGGGATATTTGAAGAAGAAATGTTTATACAGAACTATCCGTGTTTATTCAACGATCCGAATTACATTCACAGTGGCTTCAAATATGTTTACTTCTTCACTTTGTTAGATTGCAGTTTTTAAGATTTTAGCTTGCTAGAGTAGAGTTGTTTGTTTTGTTTCTTTATGATTTGGACTAATATCTCAAACACGTACAATTTCATTTGTTTTCAATTGGTTCTCCCATCGTTACTATCTCTCTCATTATTCTAGTTTGCTGGAGCAGAGTTTGACCTGCACGAATTACGAATAACTATTAGCGATATTCTTCGGTAGGTCGCGCTCCGCTCACGAACCAAGACAGCGCAGTGTTGTTTTGTAGTAAAAATTTGAATCATATCAAAAGAAAACTTATCGCAGTGACGAAGACGACGACGTGACGCCCGCCTGTTAGATTTATTATTTACGACATTCAGGTTATAACTTCTGTGTTCCGTGTGTTTTCAGTGGGTTATTTTATGCTTCCGGGCGCTGGGCAGAGAACAACACTTCATTTCTTATCATCTTTCGCTGAAATAATCAAAATAGAAAGGTTAAGCGTCCTAAATCAAGCAAACAAGTCCTCACCTTTCTTCTCGGCTTCACGACGCGCGGCCGCCTCCGCCCGGTGCTGCTTGATGATCGCTAACCGGGCCAGATCGGCCTTGGCCTGTGCCGTTTTGCCCTCGGCGTGTCGCTTCTGGTACGCGGCGTGGGCCTTCTGCTTTTCGATCTGTTCCCGCTCCTTGCGCGACAGCTGCGGCTTCTCCTCCTCGTCCACCTCCTCCACCTTCTGGAAGGCCTTCTTCTGCACCCGGTTCGGATTCTGGATCTCGATCACCGAGCTGGCACCCTTGGCTTCCTCCTCCGATTCGCTCGACTCGTCATCGCTGCCCTTCTCGCTTCCCTCCTGCTCCTCGTCTTCGTCGTCGGACGAGGACGCTTCCTGAGTTTTCCTCCACCTGCAGAGATCAAAACAATTTTAGAGCGTTTGCTGAATCGCAATTACTCGATCTCGACCGACTTTTTCTTCTCCTCGTTTTTGCGCTCCTCCTCGAGCTGTTCGGGGCTCGTAAAGTTACGATTGCGTCCCTTGTGGTTGACGTATTTTCCTGGGGCGGAAGAGAAAGAAAAAAAATCAACACTTTCGCCCATCGAAAAATCCGCAAACCCACCTCGTGGCATGCTGACGAAACTGTTCCGGAACTAGCTGAAGCGAAATATGTCTAGGCAGAGGGGATCTTCGACACTTTTGCACAATGATTTTTTTCACTTTTTGCAAGCAAACCCACCAAAATCGAACGCTTTTGCCACCACGAAAATGCGAAAATGTCAGCGCCCGATGGCAGGTGAGAAACGTCAAAAACAACAAAGAGGAAAATGTGCACGAGCGTGTACTAAAAAACAGCAGGAGAGATCTGTCAATTCGGGGGGTGATTCGTGCGACGAGAGCAGATTCAACAATCTAGTACTGCTTCATACAATATCGGCTACACCAAATTTACAGTGTAGAATTTGACGTTTGTCCTTTGTGATTGTTTTCAATCGCTCGATGAATCAAATTTCCTTCTGACTCGAAATCAAATTTTGATGCTGAACTTTTTCCCGATTCTCCTGGCACCCTTTCAATATTGTGCAAATCGCCACTCCTAAAATTTATGTAGTGTCTCGCGGTTCGCTCGCGGCTAGCAAAAATTCTTCGTAAACTTTTCCGCAAAAAGAGAAAACACAAAACCAGCGACCAACCTCACAGCCAGAGCCCGAGCTGTTCCTCTTCGTCCATGGAGTCAAACCTGAGTCGGATTCTGAACATGAATCGCCACCAGCTGAGTGGCCAACTTTACAAGTACACAAATGTTATGAAAGGTAAGTTTGAAAACTCTGTACTTGTCCCAGCTTTAACAAATTCAATTCCAGGATGGCAGTACCGCTGGTTCACGGTGGACGCGCAGGCCGGCCTGCTAAGCTACTATCTGTGCGAGCCCGCCAACGACGATTCCAACCCGAACATCGTGGGAAACGCACCGCGTGGTCAAGTCCATCTCGCAGGAGCCGTCATCTGCCCGAGCGACGAAGATTCCAAGACATTCACGGTGAACTGCGCATCCGGCGACATGATGAAGCTGCGCGCCGGTGACGCGCGCGCTCGCCAAGAATGGGTCGACGGTCTACGTGCCATCGTAGAGTCCCACTCGAACACGACGGCGTCCCTCGCACCACGTGACCAGCTAGCGGCGCACGACGCCTTCGGGGCAGCCCGCCAGCAGATGCAACAGTGCGAGCTAAGTAACGCTGCGTTGGCGCGGGCCATCGAAAATCTGACCTCGCCGCTGTCGCCCACCGATCCGGATCTGCTCATGTTGAAGGCCCTGTCGGCGGCCAACACGCACTGTTTGCTGCAGTGCCTGGGGCTGCTGCAGCGACACAACGAGCTGGCCGATGCCCGGCTGGAGCCGACGTTTTAGCCCTAAATTTGGGAAGGATTTTCGGGTGCATTTATGCGTTGGTAAGTTCGGCACGCCGGGGCCGGAAGCTTCTTAGTTTGTACTTACAGCTGAGCTGTTTGCAATAACGGAACACTCCACAGAATAAGCTTTTTTCTGCACAAACACTTTTGCTCTAGGATTGTGCACCGCAATTTTCTTCTTTAAAGAATAAATAGATGCGTTAACAAATTACATCACAAAGTGGTTATTATTACAACTGTAGAACTACCGAAAGCAACTACGGCTGAAGCGCCATAATGTTGAGAATCAGAGGATAATAGGGGAAATCATCCTGATTTTTATCAATTCAGGACTTCTAAAATGCAATCTAGAAAATTAGTTTTTATTATTATTAATTAATTTTTCCAGATTATCATGCGTTTTCTGAAAAACGCATTTGAATGTTGAGCATCATTTCTCACTTCCCATTTTAATATAAAAGCAACTGAAGATGTTGTAATTATAACAAACGATGAAAACGTTGCTTTTATTGACACTTGATCATCCACATTCAATAAAACATTATTTCCGTCATTATATTTAAGAAAAATAAACATAACATTTTTTTTAAATCACCAACATCTATATCACTCTGCTGTCATTGGTGGGGTAGCTTTATTATGATTAGTTTTTCTTCGCCGAATGTACATGGCGCTTTTTGCAAGTGGAGGTAAAGTTTTGTTGTGATTCGCTTTTTGTTCATGTTGTCTTTTATTTGACAGCTTGACAGGGCTATATAAACGATATAAACAGGCACTGAAGCTGCCAGAGATTTTGTTTATGTTTCTTTAAATATTTAAAATCATTATTAAACAGTCTTTACTGCAGTAACTTTTGCTAATTTTTGGTGGAGAGGTAGCTTATTAGGAGTACTTTTAGAATATGCAATAACCCAAAAAGTGTCAAAATGTACATGATGCCTTTTGAAATGTTGCCGTCGATTTTTTGATTATTTCAAATTCTGTTTTTTTTGTTAAGTCAGTATTTTATTTTCTGTTTTTTTCCACTTTTTGTTTTTTTCTAGGTTTTACACTTTTAAATTTAAAACATCTTTAAATGTTTGAAGCTGTTTTTCAAATTCTTCAGCTTTTTTTTCTTGTTCCAGTTTTTAGATTTTGGGTTTTCCAATGAATTTTTAAGTTTGATAAATTTAAAATTTGTAAAATTGTTTGTTTCCGAATTTCAATGATTTCAAAGTTTCATTTTTTTAATTTTTAAGCCGTTTAGAGCTCATGCATAAACCACGTGGTCTTTAAATTTGGCATATTCAACCCACATAAATTTGAAAATTTTGGATTTTTATTAATCTAATCAAGGGATTTGGAGTTGAGCCGCGGGCGAGAGAAGACGTCTTTGCAGAATCGGTCTCGGGGCTTCGCGTTTTTTAATGTTTTTTTCGGGTTTCATTCGACTTTGCTGTGGCTATTGGAAGAAATAACTTGTTCTTCGACGAAAAAGTTGGGTTTTCTAGTGAAAGTGTTATTTGTGCGTGAATTTGCCGTTTCTTTTTCGGGAAAAGGTGGAGGCGTCGTAGAGCACAGGTCCACGGCAATCATTCGGCCGTAGCCGGATTTTAGCGGTGTTTTCTGAACTTTTTCAGTTCTGGCTGGAAGGAAGGGGCTGTGAAGTGTGGGGAAATTGTTGTGCTTAGTGGTGATAACGTAGAATGAATGCTAGATTTGTAATTTTGTGAAATTCATTCAATAATCCAAGATGGCAGCCTTGGTAGGAAAAAAGTCAGCCAGAAGAAACGAAGCGCGTGAGAGCAAGAGCATTCAAAGAGAGGGAGAGCCGTATTAATGTGGGCGAGAAATTAAAAAGAGCGTGAGAGCGTTGAAGACGCAAGTATTTTGTGAGGTTTGAGAAAACGAGCGGGAAAGCACTTAAAGAGAGGGAGAGTTTTAGTGACTCGGGGTTCGATCTGTAGGCTGAGTGGTGTGAGAGTGTAAAATGCTCGCAGAAGAGAAAATAAGAGTAGCAAAAAAGGAGAGAGAGGCTGAGAAATCTTTAGCGAAGAGGAACAAAAAACGGAAGGCAAAAAAGAAATCGAGAGTGGATTTGGAATGGTTGGCAATGGGGCAAGATGAAAGCCACACTGAAAGCCCGACCATGGTAGTTTTAAGAAAATTTGCTAAAAATGCAGCTTATTAAATTAACTGTGGCTTTTTGGTGAAAGTAAACGCAAATATGGTAAAATGTACCATGCTTCCACAAAATTGCATGGTAACAAATACGAAATCATTATCATTCTCTCCATAATCGAGGGTTAAAATTACCATACCGCTCTCGACATAGTAAAACTGACTGCGTTAATCAGTCAATCCAAGCACGGAATGTTTTTAGCAAAAATACGTCGGTGCGTGTTCTCAATTTAACCCTACAATATGGTAGCAACTACCATGGTTGGGTTTTCAGTGCAGCCATTCAGCATGGGGTTGAGTGTGATTGAGATGACACAGACAATCGGAAATAGTTTTGGTCTCGATAAATAAAATTACATTGAATTGAATATTGTACAATTTACGGGCTGGTTTGATTTGTTCTTGTGATTCGAATGGAAAACAAGTAGATTTCGCGCGTGTGGATTTTCGAAGGCGGCTGAGTTTGTTCGAAGAAATGTGAAGTTCAACGTTTCTGCTTTTAAAGCACCGACACAGGGTTGAAGTGCCCCACGAAAGTTGACGTCGCTGTCATCTTCATCACTGCAATTTGATGAGTTTGTTTCATGCTTTTGTCTTTTTGTAATTTTTCATTTCATTTTCGTTGTATCTAGACTCGATTGTGAGAAGTGGAACCTCAGTGGAACCGCATCGTGTTTTTCGAAGCCTTTTATTTGATATTTTATTTTTCATAAGTCCTTCTTATATCATCGTTCATCGGAAGGTACGCCGCCGCTCGTTAAAGTTATTGTTTTATTTTCATCACAATCGTTTACGCGTTGTCCTGTTTTCTTTTTGTTCAAATTCATTGATCGTAATAATTTGAGTTGGAATAGAGTCGCGCGATTGAACAGTTGTATTTTTTGTCGGCTTCGTTTCGGGCGCGTTTTTGGAGATGAAATTGGATGATTGCGGGGAGAGGAAGAATCTCGAATGTTCATGCTGACATTTAGGATACACCATTAGCGCGCGTTTTGATTTTTTTTATTCGATTGTGAGTAGCGAGACCTCGCGGTTACTCTGCAACGTGTTTTTTCGGAGCTTTTGTTATTTGATTTTTTATTTTTCATAAGTCCTTCTTCCATTATCATCGGCACGTCGACGGTTTAGTTCGTTTAAGTTTTTGTTTTAATTTCATTACAATCGGTTACTTTAACGCTTGTGATGTTTCAATGCATTCCGATGCAATGGCGCACTACAAATGTTAATAAATGACAAGAAGAGTGCTAGGCGTCATCTAACCTAAGGCACTCTCCAGATTAGAGACCCTAAATAGGGAGACTGGTCTAAGCTGGCTAAATCGATCTGGCAACGCATGTTTTGAGCTTGGCAACACTAATAAGTTTTGCTGGGCGTAAAGGCAAATGCTCGTTTGGATACGTCAAACTCGTGTCTGTTTGGGTACGTCAAATTCACTTCGACTGCGCTAGGGTCTGATTAGATTAGATTAGATAATTTCATTACAATCGGTTACGTGGTGTCCTGTTTTCTTTTTGTTTACATTCGTTGATCGTAATAATTTATTCCAACTGGCACCTTTAGTATTACCTCATCAATCTCTCGATTTTATGATAGAGTAAAGCGTCTTTTATTTTGATCTTTGAAGTTTGCTCGCGTTATCTAAATTGTACAAACAATAAAAATATACTAATAAGTCCAGCCCTGCTCCAGCGTGCTCGGTTGGCACGCGTTCGATTAAAAAAACGTTTTAAATAATCAATTATTTATCTTTCCGCAGCCGGCTGCCTAAGATTTAAAATTTTCAACCGATAAACAAAATGCTCATGGTCACATCACTGCCACTCGTGAATCCTGACCTCATACCCATCTACTAACCCCCTCAAAACTCACGTCGATTGGGCGGTCTCTATCACTCAAGTATCGGACTAACAATCCCATCCACTTCCCCGTGAATCTACCACTGGTCGTGGCCGGCGCCGGTATTGATCAGCATGATAGGGGCCTTTGAGAAGTTGCGAATCGAGGAAAGATAGCTCCCACTTATCTTCCACGGCTCGTGGATGTAACTTCTGGAGGTCCTGGTCAATAACGGAGTAGCAACTGCGGGTGGGCACCTATGCTTATGCTTATTAATCTAATCTAGGGATTTTGGTTTTTTATTAGCTTTAAAATATGTGATTTTTAAATTCTAGATTACTTTTTCAAAACCTATGTACATAGGAGCTTTTTAAAAAGTAAGCGAGAATTTGTGATTTTTTATGATTAATTTTCCAATTTTGGAATTCAAATTTGAGAATTCTAAATTTTTATTTTTTTGTAAACTTTATTATCACTATTATTTGACCTATTTATTGCTTTGAGGTACTCAAAAACATTTTCTTTTTTTAATTTTGATTTTTCTTATTTTTGAAATAGTTTTTATTTTAAATGATTTTTTGAGGTATTAGACTTTGACAAACAAACTCGTACTTTTTCGTATTGGACAATTTGACAAAACGCAAACAAAGCAAAATGCACGCTGACGTTTCTGCAAACAAATGCAGTCAAACAGTTTGCGAGTTTGTTGCTCTTACGGCCTTTCATTACACGCGTTTAAATGGGACGAAAGGCCATAAGAGCAATGTCGTACCGCCCTTTCAAATGTTGCTCCAGATATCTGCATTATAATTTTCAACTTTTTGATTAAATGTTTAAAAATTAAACCTTAATTTCTTTAAAAATTTTGTTTTTTTTTTTCATTTTCTTTTCATTAGACCGTTCCAAATATTTTTAATCTGGGGGCAAAAAAAATTTCATAAAACTTCAAAATTTCCATGACAATAGAAGTCTAGTCAACTGAAAACCATCTAAAATGCATTTTTCTGCATTGATAATCATATTCCGCATGTTTGGGCATGTTTTAAAATGTTTTGATTTTTTATAAAATTCCGATGTACGGGCACCCAAAAAAAAATTGCAGAAAATATTTTTTTTGTCAATACTTAGATAATATATATTATATATCGGAAACTAATGATTGCAAAACAACTGAACAGGTGTGTAATGCATTTTAAAACACTTTTTGCATTACAATGTTAAAACCATGGCTAGTAAATTCAATTTTTAAACTTTTTTTATATCATTTAAACGCAAAATATGACCAAAAATCTATTTTCGACACTTTTGCTCGATTCTGAGGGCAGATTCAAATTCAGCGGGCAAAATTACATCGCAAAACATATATTTGGAAAATTTTCGAATTTCGTTATGGTGGTCCCATATGGTTTTCCCATAAAAATTAGACTGATTTCAAATGGAGATATCTCGAGTTTAAAGAAAAACATTCCTGAGATTTTTTCAGCGTTTCCCAGTCACGACGTTCTAGCAGGATTCTAGCAGAGTTCTTACAGAGCTGGATATTCTTACAGCATTCTAGCAGAAATGTTCCACCGTTCTTGCAGGGTTCTGGCAGAAAAAGTCCTACTAGAATATTCCATGACTGGGAATTGTAGTGCAAGAACTCTTCTTTCTTAAAATTTGGTCTTTTCGAGATATTTAAGTTTTAAATTTGCAACTTTTTGCCTTCCTCACCTCGATGAGGAAAGGCTTTAAAATCACTCGAAAAATTAATTTCTTTATTTGACCTCGTAGACCCACCTTCACGTATACCTATCGACTCAGAATCAAATTCTGAACAAATGTCTGTGCGTGTGTCTGGATGTGAGTCCGTGCACCGAAAAATATGCACTCGACCCTAGTTAATATTATGAAGTTTAGAAAAGTACTTCAAAAGTTATGCTAGATTAAAAATCTGAAAACCCCATCAACAGTTATGAGCACTTAAGTGTTATTTATAGACTTTTGAAGCCGGATCTCATATATTTTGATGAAAAAGTTGTCCGGATCTATCATGCAACCCTTCGTTGGATAGGTAATCAAAAGACCTTTCCAACAAGCCCAAAAGATTGAAGATCTGACAACCCTATCATAAGTTATAAGTACTTTAGTGTTTTTGATACGCGATAATTTGATAAAAAAATAAGTGTTATTTATACACTTTTTTGAGGATGTGTAGTGTCTTTACTTTATGAATGTGAGGAAGGCACCAACCAAAGGTGGATTAAGTAACGTTTTACATTAAAATTGATGTGCAGGCCAAGTGCGAATGATTCTGATGATATCTCTTCAGTTGACGCTCAGGCGAGGAACATCCTGGAAGGAGCGTCACTGACTACGTCCGTAGTCCTGTTAGATCTTTCTTGATCAGGACAGTATAGCTCTGGTTCCTTGCAAGTGTCCTATTTTCTTACCTCCACGTTGGCTTTGTTTTCATGATGACCTAGCTGGTGGCCTGTGGAAACGGATCGTAAACCTTTGACCAGCGAGGGTCAGAGTCGAGACGGCTAGAAGAAAGGTGCGCGTCAATGTGGGAAAGGGAAGTAATTTGTGTTTTGTAGACGGTATTGTTTAGATTCGCAGTATGTTGAGTCAACTGCTGTGGATGTACCTGAACGTTGCAGAACGGGGTTTCCTCTCTCCTTTCCATTTCCAGCTACCATCTATCATCTGTTTATTTTGTTTCACTGATTTTCTTAAACGGTTTTTGTTTACTATCCTTCATTTGATTTCGATTTTACTTATTTGATTCTCTTATTTCTCAACGCTTTTTCACTCTATTTTACTAGTTGATGCTGCTGCAACAAACTGTCTGCTTTCCCTTAATTTGGCAGCGATGTCAATTTTGTTTATCATGTGCCTTTTTTTATTTATCTATTTCAATTATTTTTCATCTTCCCTGTAAATTGCCCTCAATACAATCTAAGCATTTTTGTTACCTCTATTTATTAACTATTGTTAATTTCTTTATCTTCTTCATAAATTACTATCTTTCTTTTACTATTGATTCTTTACATAGTATATTTCTTTCACTGTCCATTGTTTTGAAACTTCACCTTTTTCTTAAGCAAGTGAGGTTCGAGCCCTGACTCAATTTATGAAATGATTAAAGGATTAACGCAAATATTACTATTGTACTTTTGAAAAACTTTTATAAAATGCTTAGGACCAAAAATTGTAACAAAACACCGCGACAAAAGAAATAGCAACAGATAAACACGACTCAACAATAGGGAAGATTTCAGGAGAAAACAATACACAGTAAATAACAATTAGTTTTTGAATTCAAACTAAAAATATAACAGTTTTTGCTTTATGAAAGTTGATAGGCACACTATAAATGGTTAGGCGCTTATACTTACATCAAACCCTACAAAATGTACCACCCCCGGCCGAGCTAAAATGCGTAACCGGAAAAGCATGCCATGGCATGCCTGGCACGAACACTCAAAGCGTGTTCTAGCGTGTTGCTCGTACTGACTCAGAGCAAGGGTGAGATGTAGGTGTAAGGGCAGTGCGTGTTCGTCGGGAACCTGGTGCATAAGATCGGTCAAGGCCCGTTCTTACACTGAAAATTGCGAATTGCGAAAGTTTTACATTAAAATGGATGTAATTTTTGACCCTTAAGTCAAAATTGACCTACCAAACAATCAAAATGTTTGTTTTTTAGAGCTCTAAAAGTGTTCCCAATATCACTTCTGTCTAAAACTTGCCACGTTCAAAAAAGTGATTTTTGAAGGTTTGCACAGATGTTTTCTATAAATTTGGTCGTAGAAGGCGTAGATTACTAGATAAAATAATGGTGTCTTTGACGAAGTTGCTTGGATTGGCAAGCCCAACAACTTTTCAAAAGACAAAAATATTCCCTAATAGTGAACCACCCTGATTTTCAACCAAACCAAAAGTTGCCCCTTTCCAATTGCAACAACTCTTCAGAAGACACCAAAGCTTCAAAACTTTACAATTTTTCGGAAAATCAATTTTCCACATAATTTTGCGATCTGAACCACTGTGCAATGCAACTATAACAGCTGTCTCTTTTCGGAGAAAATAGAGATATCCAAGCGCGAGAGTGTGTTAGTTTGTAACAAAATTTACACGCAGACATAGGCAAATCGAGTAGAATGATTCATCTGTCAAAATCAGCTGTGTCCTTTGTTATCGAGAAATTAAAAGTGAGAGTGTGTGCGTGCAACATGGAGTTAAATTTTTCAAAGTACCATGGTAATCTTCACAGCAACTTCACAAAAAGTTTAACTCCATGTTGCACACACTCTCACTTTTAATTTCTCGATACCACGAGCACGTGGTAAACAGCTGGTTTTTACAGACGATTGATCTACTCGATTTGCTTATGTCTGCGTAAAAAAAGTGTAAACAAAATCAGCTGCTTGGAATTCAGCCAATCACAATCGTTCAAAACCAAAACAATACTTCAAATACAAATACTAACACAGAATGATGGTGTGCGTGAGAGAAACCGTGGAGATTTCTCAAAGGATTACAATTATCTACTAATAAATCATTTCAAGAGTTATTCTCCCATCATACATACTACATAATTTACAAAATATTTCAAATTTCGGCCATTTAAAAAAAAAAAAACAAAAAAAGTTTAAAAAAATCACAAAATGTGTTTCAAAATTAACAACTTTTATTTCCTTTCCTTATGCTTATGTTTCTTTTTCTCTTTCTTATGTTTTTTCGACTTTTTATGCTCCTTATGTTTCTTCTTCTTGCCCTTACCCGATGACCCACTTCTCCCCTTCTCAACCCACTCCTCAACCACGTCCCGCGAGCCCACCTTCTGCATCATCTCCTTCAGCCGCGCATCCAGCGCCACACTTTCTTCGCCCTTGCTCGCACTCGCCCCCTTCGCTCCCACCCCCTGCGGCAGCTTCGGCCCATAGTACGCATCGTCCTCCTCGTCGGAACCCGACGACGACGCCGACGAATCAACGGATTGCGGCTTCGCCGCCGCACTCTTTTGGATGTCGAAAATGCTCGCGAAAATACCGCGCGGCGGAGAGTTGTTCCGGAGGACGTTGACTTCGCTGGCGGGTTTGATCGCCACCAGACTCTCGACCAGCTTGAGCTTGTCCGCTTCGGTGGACGGGGTGGGTTCCGGCGGGGAATCGCTGGCGTCCTCTTCTTCGTCGCTGCTGCAGAAGATGGACTTGAAGAGGTCCTTCTTTTCTTCGGGTTTTTTGTTTACGGAGTCGAGGACTTGCTGCTCGAGGGGGGTCAGCTTTTCCGGTTTTTTCGGGGGTGGTGGCGCGGGTTTGGCTCGACTCGTGGAAGGTTCTTGGTGGGGTTTTGGGGTTGGTGGTGGTGCGAAAAAGTCTTTGGCCGCTGCGCGGACCGGTTTCGCATCGTCCTTGGTGACGAATTGCTTGGGGATTACAACCGGGGTGACAAAGTCCTTCCGACTGTTGACGGGCGCTTCCAGATAGTCGAAAACGGAGAATTTCGTCTTCGACACGGCTTTCTCCTCCTCCAGCATGCCGCCGAACGGTTCCGGCACGTTGAACCGCTTGCACAGGTCCTTGTGGGGCTTCCACAGGCCGCGGGTGCGTTTCACGCGGACTTCGACGGATTTGTTGGCGTCGGCGACCTCCTTTTCCGCAATCAGGTTGGATTCCGTCACGAAGCGGTCCGACATGAGTCCGTCCAGCGGTCGGTACATGCGCTGCGCCTGGGCAAACTCCTTGGACTCACGTTCCCGGTCCCACGGGGACATTCCGAGCGGTTGCAGTGAGTCGAGGAAGTCTTGCTTGGTTTTGTACTTTTCGCACGGTTTGAACGAGAGGAACTTTTCGTACCGCTCCTGCTTGTCCGGGTCGGCTATGAAAGGTTTGAATCCCTCGCGGGTCGATCCGAGGTTGGACGTTTCTGCCTTCAGGTCAAATTTGAGGGGGTCCTTCTTGGCCACGGAAGGCGGTTTATCCTGGTCTGAGTTGATGACTTCGCCAGCGACGAAATTTTGCGCTCGCTGATTGATCATTTCCAGGATCGGATTCTTGGGCGGTTCTTTGACCACCGGCAGCGGCACTTCTCCTAACGCTTGACCGCGCTGTTCCGGGTTCAAATCATGCCGACCCAGTCCCTGTACCTTGTACTGGTTCCGTTCCGCGTGTCTCTCTGCTCTGTCTTCTTCCATCGGCTCGAATCTACTCTTTCGCTGCGTCCAATTCCTCGGTGTGAAATTCTCCGGCACTCTCACCTTGAACACCTTCTTCATCTGTTTCCCAGTCTTCTTCGAGGCACAAAATCCGTCCAGAACCCCAGCTTGCTCCGCCGATTTAATCGCAGCCGGTTTCTTCGCTCGATCTTCCAGCGAAAAGTCGTACCTGGACATGTCGTCCTTCGCGTAAATGTCCTCATCGTCGTCCTCCAAGGCACCCACTCCAAACGCCTGACCCCGAATCGACAGCTTCTTATTATTCCGATCGACGATCTCCAACGTTTCAAACAAATTAAACCGTTTAGCTCCACTCCCAGATCCTCGATCCAATCCAGAATATCCCAACCCAAAGGTGTTGTCCTTAATCGCCGCCACCAGCGGATCAAAGTCATCCGGCGCAAACGAAACCTCGTAATCCTCCGACCCGTCACTCTCCGAGTCACTGACCTCCACAACCCCCTTCGGCGACCCCCTCCCCGGCATCTCGCACCCGTACATCTTCATCACGTACGTCTCCTTCCGGTTGCGCTCCCTCGCCTTCTTCTTCTCCCCCCGACTCTGCCGCTCTCCGATCCCCTGACCCTCCCGCCAACCCATCCGCTTCAGCATCGCCACCGCCGTCTTCTCGCGCGCCGGCTCCAACAGCGCCTTCAGCACCGGCTGACCCGGAATCGGTCCCCCGCTCCAAACCGGAGCGCGCCTCTTCCCCCCCTTACTCGATCCCACCGCCGCAAAGTCATCCCGCGTTTGGACGCGCTGCGGAGCGATACCAAACTCGCCCAGATCCTCGTCGTCCATAAAGTCCATCGGATTCTGCGCCGCCCGTGCGGAGGCCTTTTCCGCGCGCGAGCTTTTAAACTCCGCCGGCTTCCAGCCCTCCTGCGAGCCGACGGTGTTCCAGTAGCCGGCGGAAAAGCCGCCGGTGAAGGCACCGTGGAAGCGGCGCTTCCCGTTGGCGTCCAGCACGATTTGGTCCTCCACGGAGACGGGTTTCTTGGCGGGGATTTCATCTGGGGAAAGTTATGCTTGAATTTAGTTTACACTTTAAAAAGCAATTACATTACAATTACCTTGTTCGTACGTGGGCAAAGGCGTGCCGTACTTGCACAGTGTGTCGTCGTCTTCTTCCATCGTATATCAATTAAATTCTAGCCAAATAAATCGTGCAAAACCCGCGATCGACGGGATCAACGCAAAAAATCCGTGGCAGAAACGTAAATAAATCGCGGTGACAGCAAAATAGAATTTGACATTTCTTTGTGTGACAACAGTTTCAGTGGCGGCGTGAGAAAAAAAATTAAAAGGGGGAGCTAAAAGTACAAAGATGTTCTAAATGAGGTACTAGATTATTAAACTCATTCGATTACACGGAGAATCAGCATTCCACTTTTTCAGTTCTATTTTATCCACTTGTATGAATTTTCAGGCATATGTTAAGCCTGCCATTTTAATGAAACCAAAACATTACCAACCAAGGGCGCGTAAAATTGCAACCCTCTGATGAAGGACATTCAGACATTGGTCTGATGTCGTTCGTACGGAATGTTTTATGCAGTGATTAGATGGTCCAACCACAGACAAACAGACGGGACACTCGAGTGCCGAACCATCGTCCTCCAAAAACGGTTATTTCAAATACAATTTTGTTTCGGCATCCACTCACCCGGCGCTGATGGCGCTACTGTCGTGACAGCTCGCCCGTCTATTCTCAGTGTGTGTGAAGCGTGTTTTGTTTTCAAATTGAGCGTGAGCACGTGCGAAGCAGCAAATGAGAGCATAAATATTTATGGAATTCTGGAATTCTAACCGTGAATCACAATCCAGGCTTTCCAAGACAAAATTGGGGCAGTCTTGGCCATAGCCTCTTGCCCCACTATTAACCCGGTAGGCCTGCTCAACTGCCTGTCGATGTCGAGGTTGCTGCTGCGACGCCGGTTACTACGGAGGAAGCCGGAGGCATCTCCTTCGGAGCAACCTGCTTACCCTTCGTGGACTGCTGCTCAGATTGCTGCTGCTGGTCGTCCTTATGGCCTTTTGGCGATGTTGCGCCACTCAATCTTTTTCCAGTTCAGTTTCTGTGGTTCTGTTTCGAAATAAATTTTGCGGCAGCATTTTATGGAATCTTTGCCACTTTTTGCTTTTGTTGTTTGACGCAACTTAACTGCGCCGTGGACACGTTCCCCGTGGAAATTTCCAAAACGCCCATCGTGGGGATCAATTCTGGTAGGTTTGAATTGGATTTATCTATTTCGGCGGCCACTACTGGTGTTTTCGTATCTTGTTGATGATGGTGTCAGGTCAAATGAGTAGAGATTTCAGTGGAGGCGAAATCTTCGACAGAACTTGATAGCAACTGGGATGACCAGTGATTTGGTCTCTGTCGTTGCGGTTGTGGTGCGTCGTTGCTGATGCAGCCGCATGATTTGGCTCATGAGGTTCTACTAATGGAAACGGAACCGACCCACCGTCATCTTCGGCCTTCGCTGTTGATTTTTATTCTTTTCATCGAGTAGCAACAACAACATTATTTCGATCAGCTGTTGATGTTTACAATCGTTTAGGCTTGATTGTCTCACGCATACACTGACGTGGCACATGGCAGTAATAGAGATATCCACGCGCGAGAGTGTGTTAGTTTGTGACAAAATTACACACAGACATAGGCAAATCGAGTAGATTAATTCGTCTGTCAAAATCAGCTGTGTCCTTTGTTATACTACGAGCACGTGGTAAACAGCTGGTTTTTACAGACGATTGGTCTACTCGATTTGCCTACACTGATAATCAACATTACACACTGTTCAGTTCACTTTTACACACTTGTATGGGTTTTTCAGTTCAAGTATGATTACACGAAAGTGTGTAATCATACTTGAACTGAAAAATCCCATACAAGTGTGTAAAAGTGAACTGAAAAAAGTGTAATGCTGTTTACCAGTGTATGTCTGCTTCAAAATAGTGCAAACAAAATCAGCTGCTAGGAATTCAGCCAATCACAATCGATCGATCGGTTTCTCTCACGCACACCATGATTCTGTGTTAGTATTTGTATTTAAATTGTTGTTTTGGTTTTGCTCGACTGTGATTGGCTGAATTCCAAGCAGCTGATTTTGTTTACACTATTTTTACGCAGACATAGGAAAATCGAGTAGACAAATTCGCCTGTAGAAACCAGCTGTTTACCACGTGCTCGTGGTATAACAAAGGACACAGCTGATTTTGACAGACGAATCATTCTACTCGATTTGCCTAAGTCTGCGTGTAAATTTTGTTACAAACTAACACACTCTCGCGCTTGGATATCTCTATGGGTTTGTATTGGTATGTTTGGGCTGCGCTTCGGCATCAGCTCACCAGACAGCGCTGGCGTCGCCGTGATTTGGTGATTTGATGAAGGACGATGGATTTCAAAAATAATTTGTATGGAGAGTCACGTCTGTTTGTCTGTGGTCCAACGTTCTGCTACTGTAGGTCATCATGATTTTGGAAGTGGCGCTATCTAGATGGATGATGCACACCCTAGCTCTTTTCAACGTATTTTGGATTGAATTTTTACACACGTTTTTCAATGCTGTTTGTTCAATGATATACATCTGTTCTCTGTGGTTAGATTACGCCTCTAGCACTATTCTTGTCATTTATTAACATTTGTGTTGCGCCATTGCATCAGAATGCATTGAAACATCACAAGCGTTAAAGCGGCCAGGCCTACTGCGTACAGTTGTACCATAGAGGCACAGACAAACAGACGGGACACTCGAGTGCCGAACCATTCTCTGTGCCCGTCTATTCTCAGTGTGAGTGTGTGTGTTGCGTGTTTTTTTTTTGTTTTTAAGTTGATCGTTAGCACGAGTGTGAGGCAGCAAATGAAAACAACAAAATTATGATGGAATTCAGGAATTCTAACGTTGATCCACAATCCAGGCTTTGCGGGACAAGATTGGGATAGTTTCGGCCAGGGTCAAATGAACGGCTGACTAGCTAGGACATACCTTTTGCCCCGCTTTTAACCCGGTGGGCCTGCTCAACTGCCTGCCGATGTCGAGGCTGCTGATGTGGCACCCGCTACTGGGGAAGAAGCCGGATCCTGCTTATCCTTCGTGGACTGCTGCTCAGATTGCTGATGCTGGTCGTCCTTTTGGTGATATAGCATACACCGTGAACGCCACTCAATCCTCTTCCACAGTTTAATTCCATTTTTTTTATAATTTGTATGGAGAGTCTCGTCTGTTTGTCTGTGGTAGAACGATGATTCGCTTGGGGACACACCACCACCACCTCCGGGACCCTCTGGTATGGAACATTGTATTTCCATGAATGCCAGCATTCACACAACAAAATGTACGGTTAAAAAGATCGTTCGTTGGATTTAAAGTTTGCGTTAATAGCACCGACCAACAAAATTTCTGCGCAGGCTCAACTTGAGGAAAGCATGAATTTTTGGGTCCCCAGAACACGTGCATTTTGAATTTTTCAAAAATATTTTTACAGAACCGCATGGTTTTTCTCCAAAAATTGTATTTTCTGGTTAAGGTGCTGCCCAAATTCTCCAATTTAGTGCCGATTTCGGAGCAAGAGGAACCTTTCCAGGAGGTTTATCGGAAGGCCATTTACTATTAAGGCCTGGAGGATATACTGCTGTCGATGTGGCGACCTAGTTTAGAAACCCTTTATGGTCGTTAAGCGTAACCGTTCCGGCCAAGTGTTGACCTCTTGCCAGTTCCAAGTGACCCCAACACTGGTCCGCTGCGACAATTTTAGGCTGCGAGACCGCTGCACGAACAAAACGGTTCCATCGGTTGACTCTTTTCTAACCAACTCTTTATACCACTGTCGCTGCCGTCGCAACGGTCCCCAATTGTGTGGTTCAAACGAAATATTTTAAATTTCGGAGCCAGCGACCGGCGGAGATTTTGGCCACGTTGACGTCCATGGCCCTGGAATCTGACACAAACTCGATTCGTTTTTGTTCTACCAGTCACCGCCGCTAATGACGCTGATACTCATCAAAACTTTGATCAATTTTGAGTTTTTCTACTGACGCAAAATCCGAGATGTTTGGCACAGGGCCCGATTTTCTTCAATAAAGTAAATACTAGATCCCATTAGGTCGATTCTACCAAAAGTTATGAGATTTTTAAGAAAAAAAGTAGGGGTCAAATGACTACCCGAGCGTTTGAGTGTTAAAATGAAAAAAAGTGATCAGAAATGGTTTTTGATCGTGTTTTTACCGTTGTACAAGATTGCCATAGGGCCTTTGTACCCAATTGGGTCCTAAAATGAAGCTTAGATTGCTGATATTATTGTTTACAGCGATAAAGCTTATTTTTCTGAGTACAATGACCCTTTGTACGACTACAAAGAGTTTAAAATGGATTTTTAAATCAATTTTCAAAAATTAACCTCGCGTCCTTCTTGACAGAAAAGCTCCTACTTGACAGCTCGTTCCAAGGGGACCATAGTTGATCCATCGAAAAAATGTTGTCTTGTCAAAAAAAAAATTTGCATTAAAATGAAAAAAAGTGATCAGAAATGGTTTTCAATCAGCCCGGGAGCATGTTGACAGCTCCCATACAAACTAAGCGTACCCCTTTTTGTGGGCCCAGTGGGCCTAAGATGGCGGCCTTCGATATTATCTAGCCAAACTTTTGAAAATGGCGAATAGTTTAAATAAATAAAATGTTTGCCTTGTTTCCATTTGAAACGACAAAATATGTAGTCTAGAATCATTTTCTTAAAAAACTTGTTCAGAGATACGCCACGTTTAAATATTAGTCTAGAACAGTTGAAGTGAGCGGGCCGCGAAAGCCGTTACGAAAAAAAAGTTTCCCATGCAAATTCTGAGTAGCGTATTTATTGGGCGGACTCCGACGAGGCCCACTCGCCATCTGTCGGTGGATACGCGCAACTCACGAAAACTGTCATGTTAGGGGACGGCTGTTTTCAATCGTGTTTTTTATCGTTGTACATACAAATTGGGTCCTAAAATGAAGCTCAGATTGCTGATATTATTGTTTACAGCGATAAAGCTTATTTTTCTGAGTAAAATGACCCTTTGTACGACCACAAAGAGTTTAAAATTGATTTTTAAATCAATTTAGAAAAATTAACCTCGCAGTCCTTCTTGACAGAAAAGCTCCTACTTGACAGCTCGTTCCAAGGGGACCATAGTTGATCCACCGAAAAAATGTTGCCTTGTAAAAAAAAATTTTTGCATTAAAATGAAAAAAAGTGATCAGAAATGGTTTTAAATCGTGTTTTTTACCGTTGTACATAAAAATTTACATGGGGCTTTAGTACCCAATTGACATAGGGCTTTAGTACCCAATTTGAATTTTTAATTTTTCAAGTTTCCAATCCAACACTTCCAACCTTTTGCTTCTCGCAAACCCTCGCCGCAGGTGACAGCTGCTGCTGCAGTACCAGATCAAGCGACGCGCCGAGCGTCATGTCAAACGTCTGCTTACCTTTTTAAGCGGGTTTTATTTCTGCTGGCCTGTCCATTCTCGGTTCGGAACGTTTTTATTCGCGTGAAAATCAAAACCTCGGCCGCGTAAACTGTGTCATATTAGCCGGAAGTGTCCGGACCACCCTCCGGTGTAGTGACTTCGCGAGTGATCGGGCCGGAATCGAACGAATCAGGGTTTTCCCGCGGGGGCAAAAGTTTGCGCGTGGGCTTCTGCTGCTGGGTTCTTTGTTGGTGTTTGTGTGGTGTGAGAGGGCCAAGGCAAACGAAAGAGGAGGAGGAGGAGTGGAAAGAGGGCCAGAACCTTGTGTGGAGCCCACCCCGTCGGTTCCCGCCACCCCCAGGCAGGGGAAGCGATTTTGCAATCGATAGCAGATTAACGACCCCGTCGGCTGGAGTTTGAACGCGCTGGCAAAGAGGAAGGAAGAGGAGGAGCCCGGATGGAGTCAAAGAATGGAAGTAACAGTGGGGGTGGTGGCCCGGGGTCATCGGGCCCAACGACGGCCACAGCTGCTGCTGGTGGCGTCGCCCCATCGACTGGGTCTGGAACCAATTCCAAGAATCGGAAGGCACCTCCTAAAAAGAAGGAAAAGGACACCGAAGTGGCCAAACAGCAGCAACCGACCAAGGTGGAACAGTTCCAGACCGATCACGAGCTCTTCATGCAGGCCTTCGAGAGTGAGTGTTTGTGTTTTTTTTTGTCGTGTTTCTTTTATGTTTTCTTGTTTGGATTCTGTTTGTGTGTGTTTTTCCTGCCTTTACCTCTGATGGATCGTTATGGAACGGCCATCCCTGGCGCGCGTCACACAATCAGCACCTTTTTCTGTTGTTGTTGGTGGGACAGCAACATTGCAGACTGCTGAGGTGGTCAGAGGGTGAGGGTTGTTCGTAGAATAAAATGAAAGGTCCCTCGAGGCGGCGTCTCACTTTCAATTTTGTTATTTTGTTTTTGCTGCCTTTGCCTTGCTGTTTCTGTAGTCATGTTTTGCGCAAAGGTTTGTGATATTCTAAACTTCTTCGGAATATCACTACTCTGCCGCTCAAATCAAGTCCGTCCCATATGTAACTTTGTCAATATTGAGTTCATGATGCAGTTTGGTTCGAAATCATGTAAACTGTCAGAAAAAAATAAACATTAGTACTTTTTCCATAAAACCGTAGAAAATACACTTTTTCGTGAAATTCTTGCATATAACCTTATGGGCGGAACAAATTTGACTTGCGTTTTTCTCGGCTTGCTGTTTTTACATATGGGACGGACTCGATTAGAGCGGCAGATTAGTGTTTCTCAAACAAACATAAAGTCGAAGAAATCAACGGGCGCACCTCTCCAAAAAGGTGATGAATGATAATGATGATAAAAAGTGTGATGTTTTGCCTTCTTCCCATACTGAAGATAGGCTATAAAATCACTCGAAAAATTAGTTCTAAATTCGACTTCCTAGACCCACTTTTACGTACACATATCGACTAAGAATCTTTTTTTTTTAACAAATGTCTTGGGGTCCCATAAGTCCCAATGGAGCACCCAATTGGGTTCTTAAGCCATATGTCATATTTTATGTACAGCGGTAAAAATCACGATCAAAAACCATTTCAGCTCATTTTTTTTTTTTTCATTTTAATGCAAAAGATAATAATTACAAGACAACATCTTTTCGATGGATCAACTATGGTCCCCTTTGAACGAGCTGTCAAGTAGGAACTTTTCTGTCAAGAAGGACCGCGAGGTTAATTTTTCAAAATTGATTTAAAAATCTATTTTAAGCCTAATAAGCGGTCGTGTCTAAATGATGCTGATGCTGGATAATCTGGATTGTTCCTTGAAATTCACTAAAACCAAGTACACCAACGAGTAGAGCATTTTTTTATGAATATTTCTGTTTATTTTTACTTGTATTAAAAGTTATGCTATTCCTTTTACAAGCATTTAAAAAAAATATTTCAAAAATGCATTCATTTTCAGCTTAGTTCTTTTTTTCTTCCAGCGCTTTTTGGGGTCTGCTTAGTGTTGCCAAAATTGATGAAATTTTAAGCGAACACTCACGAAAAGTAGCATTCATAGCGAAAGTTTCCTGGCATCACTAGCTCACTCCCACAGGCGCTGCTGGTGGTGTTGGTTTGTGCACTGAAAAAAAGGCACATAGCAATAGGTCTATTCCCGTACTGCAGAATGATGCAATTCTGCACAAAAACGGCAGCAGAGCGTTCCCGTACTTTTCTGCAACAAAAGTAACTTTTCTCTCAAGCAGAACTTCTGCAGTGAGAGAGGTAGAAGTTGCAGCAAAACCGTTCCCGTACTTTTCTGCAAGCTCTCTCTTCTCTTTCTGGTTGAAAAGTAACTGCAATTTGGTGTGAAGGATGTTGACTACACGCTTACATAAAATCTGCAAGTTGGGTGAAATTAAGCATTTTAAGTTGTACTGATTTTGGGGTACTTTTTTATGTCTGGTTTTATTGAGATCGATTTTTTTTATGTTCATTGTTTGATGTTCATTTATGTAAATTATATAGCGATTTTTTTAGTCTTGATATTTTTAACTGATAAAAATTGATAACATAAGCCATAGTATTACAGTACGGCTAGTACCCCAACAAAAAATTGTACTTTAAAAACAAATTGTTTTTTAAAACTTTTAAAAGACACATTTCTTTTGAGTTTAATAATTTCAAATAAATATTTGATTAGGACTAATTTTTGATCTTCAATTGTTTTTGAATATACCTCGGAATATACTAAATATGTGTGTTAAATAACAGGTAAATTTAATTGGCAAATAATAAATTATACCTTTAACGGTGCTACCAATTTGTATTCTTATATGAACCAGAAAAAAAATGTATTTTGTCAAAATTAAACTTCTTAAATTCTCAAATTCTTAAATTCTTAAATTCTCAAATTCTTAAATTCTTAAATTCTTAAATTCCTAAATTCTTAAATTCTTAAATTCTTAAATTCTTAAATTCTTACATTCTTGAACTTTTAATTTTTACGCCATCCTGAATGATAATAAATACACATTTTTGAAGTCATATTTTAGGTTAGAAACTCAAATTTAGGGGATTTGAAGATTGGAAATTTTGACTGTTCCTATTCTAATCTAATCTAATCTAATCAGACCCTAGCGCAGCCAATCTTTCGAAGGGATCCTGGAGAGTGCCTTAGGTTAGATGACGCCTAGCACTCTTCTTGTCATTTATTAACATTTGTAGTGCGCCATTGCATCGAAATGCATTGAAACATCACAAGCGTTAAAGCGGCCAGGCCTACTGCGTAAAGCCGTATCGCAGAGATGACTCGTAATTGGGTTGAGTTTGAGCACTGAGTGTTCGAACAACAACACAATTCTGAATCGACAGGGGAGGGAAATTTTGACTGTTCCTATTTTATTTATATTTTAGTTTAAAAAAAATTGATTAACAGAATTTTTCAATTTTACTTGTATTTGAAATTAAAATTTCTTTATGTTTCTATCTTATTATATTTAGCTGTAGCTTTTGAATTTGTTGTGTTCTGAAATCATAAATATTAAAAAAAACTTTTGTTATTTTATTTCGATTTTTTTTTCAATCGTTTGTTTATTTTGAATTTTTTAAATTAAGATTTTTTTTAACTTTAATCATTTTGAAATATTTAGTTTTTAATTATTTGATTTTTTGAGCTTTGAATTTGTGATTTATTGTTTTTTTATTTTTCTGATATAATTATTTGCATTTTTAAATTTCTCAAATATCTGATTTAATTTTTTTTTTTAAGTTTTTGGATGTGGAAATATTTTTTTTATATTTTTGATTATGGATTTCTTAATTTCCAGATTGCTTAATTTATGTGTATCAAAATTTTTGAGTCTGTGATTATTTTTTTTATTTGTCAATTTTACTGCGTCACCGTTGTTCTTTCATGTTACATCCAGTCATGATTTAATTAAGTTATCCTGAATAATCTTTCAAACATTTTGCTATTAAACATGTATTTATGGTCCCTTCTATATAAAACCTTTTTTATCATATTTATTAAACGTACCTGCCACTCTAATTTGTAAAATTGTTCACCTAATGTAAAATTTTTAAGATGCTTCCTAAATATTTCTACCTATGCATACATCCTAGATTTTTTAAATAAAATGTTGTGTTCTAGAGTTCTAGAGGTAAACTTCCTTCAATTACTTTTTTATCAACCATTTTTTTAAATATTTTGAAATAATTAAAAAAATAATACCCAATTTGAATAAATCCACTCAACTGTGTACAATGTTGCAGAAAAAGTACTGAAACACGCTACCCAGGCAAATTTTTTGCCGCTTCTCTCCTTGCAGAACTTTTGCAAAAGAGAGAGATGAAGAGAGCGAGCTGAAAAGTACGGGAACGTGCTGCAAAAAAGTGACTTATGCTGGCTGCAGAATTCTGCAGAAGCTGCAGAAATTCTGCAATTCTGCAAGTACGGGAATAGACCTAATATCACATTTTCTACACATAAATCTGCCCCATACGACTTTGCATGTGAATGTCACGTGTAAATCACTTGAAAAAAATCCATCGCGCGAGGTTGCAAATCCAAATGAAAAACACGTTAATTTAGAGTGAAAGCTCACATGACTTTGGAATGGTTTGCACATGAATTTGAAATGATTTTTTTTGTGTAAATTGAATGGTTTTCCAGCGGTTTTCATGTGCTTTGAATATTGCATACCATGATCTGTTTATTTTAAAAGATTTTTTATTCCGATTATAAATCAATTTTATTCAACAAGAAATTGTTATTCCATGATACATATAAAATAACTACAACTCATCGCACAAAAACAACCGGCACATTTTACGGTTAGCAGGTGTCCGGGTTACGGAACGAAAAAAATCTTCCGGAAACGCTTCTGGTGGTATTGCTGCACAAGCGGGAACCGGTTCTTGAAGGCGTAGAACTGCTTGAAGACGGCCTCCACCGACTAAACCTGGTCTGAATCGAATGGCCACGGGTTGCCCAGCACCCGTCGCGAACTGCCGACGGATGTACATGTTGTGTGTTCCGGAACGCAAATCATAAAGCGACCAGATACAGAAGTTGCCAGATCAATCGGCCAATGCAGCGTCAGTGATTGAAAAAAACAAATTCACGAGCAAACCACTCCGCCGGAGCTTTAATTTCTGTAAATTCATTGCAGAATGTTAGTCTACGTGTACATTTGTACATTTTCACTGCTTTTCTATTAAAAAAACTTACCAACAAGTTCTAATAGAAAATTAACTTCTAAGAAAATTAAAGAAAAGTGTCTAAACCAGATTATAGATCCGTTTTTTGCCTTTTCTGGTAGTTGGTTGTAATGTCATCATCCGCGGAAGACTTTAGAGAGTGAAGTTTTACGAGTTTTGGTCAAGAAGGGATTTCGGGACGTCGGGAAGCAGTTCCGAGGAGATTGGAACGTTGGGTTCCCGTTCCCTACGAAATCTACCAAGCCGATGGATCGAAATTTTGCTCGTGAAGGAGAATTATGCTGGATCGTAATCAATATTCCCGGTGAGGACTTTCCTTTTTACTTGTTTCATCATTTATTTATTTTTTGATTTATGAGTACCGTAAAAAAAAAACTAAAAGTTTTACACCGCCTTTTTATCCATGTTAACGATTTTATTTATCCTGGCTGACTTGTTTCTTTATCACATCGAGAAATTACGATCGTAACTTGTAATACCATTTTTTTATTTTTTTTTATTTAAACGGAATATTTCAATAAAATCTAAGTTAATTTTTTTTTCATGTGAAAAAAAAACAAAATTGAAAAATTTTAACGAATTTTTAAAAAATTCAAAAAAATTTAAATTTTTTAACATTTTGCGTTGTGGGATTTGTCCTAATGAGGTCTATTGTGGAATTAAAATTTTTAAAAAAATTCAAAAAATTTCAAAATTTCAAGAATTGTACATTTAAATATTTAATAAAAATTTCTGAAATTCCAAAAAATGAAAATTAATAAAAAAGAAATTTGCTTGGATATTTTTTTATTTAGTAATCTTTAAAATCTTTGAAATTTTCAATTTTTTTGAAATTTTAAAATTTTTAGAAATTTTAGATATTTTAGACATTTTAGAAATTCTTAAATTTTATAGCTCTGGTTCCTTGCGAGTGTCCTATTTTCTTACCTCCACGTTGGCTTGGTTTTCATGATGACCTAGCTGGTGGCCTGTGGAAACGGATCGTAAACCTTTGACCACCGCGGGTCAGAGTCGAGACGGCTAAAAGAAAGGGGCGCGACAATGTGGGAAAGGGAAGTAATTTGTGATTGTAGACGGTATTGTTTTGATTCGCAGTATGTTGAGTCAACTGCTGTAGATGTACCTGAAACATCGCAGAGCGGGGTTTTCACTTCTCTTCATTCTCAGCTACCACCTATCTCCTATTTTTATTTTGCTCTTCTGATTCCCAATTCTTCACTGATTCTTCTATTTAATATCCAACATTTGATTTTAATTTTACTAACTTTTGATTCACTTATCTCTCAAAGCTTTTCCACTCTTTTCTATCAATTGATACTGCTGTAACAAACTTTGCTTTGTTTTTTTTTTTCTTAAAATATACTTTTCCTTAATGTACTAGTAATATCAAGTCTATTTATCATTCGCCTAATCTTTTTTGATGTTATTGCGAATTTATTTATTTGAATAATTCTTTACCTGTCCTATAAATTATCATTACTATAATCTAAGCTTGTTTTGTATCTCTATTTATTAACTATTGTCTAATTTTACATCTAATACATCTAGCTTCTCATTTTTATTCTTCAAAATACGCTCATCATTCTCTTACTATTGATACCTGATTTTTATAAAATAAATTCTCTTTTACTGTCTATTGTTTTCAATCTTCACCCTTTTTTCAAACAAGTGAGGTTTGAGCCCTTACTCAATTTATGGAATGGTTAAAGGATTAACACAAATATTACTATTGTATTTTTGGTAAACTTTTATAACATGCTTAGGACCAAAAATTGTAACAAAACACCGCGACAGAAGAAATAGCAACATATACGACTCAACACTAGGAAAGGTTTCAGGAGAAAACAATACACAGTAAAATAACAATTAGTGCTTGAATTCAAACTAAAAATATAACAGTTTTTGCTTTAATGAAAGTTGTTAGGCACACTTTAAATGGTTAGGCGCTTATACTTACATCAAACCCTACGTAATGTACCACCCCCGGCCGAGTTAAAATGCGTAACCGGAAAAGAAGGTGTGCATGCCTGGCACGAACACTCAAAGCGTGTTCTAGCGTGCTGCTCGTACTGACTCAGAGCAAGGGTGAGATGTAGGTGTAAGGGCAGTGCGTGTTCGTCGGGAACCTAGTGCATAAGATCGGTCAAGGCCCGTTCTTACACTGAAAATTGCGAATTGCGAATTTAGAAATTCTTAAATTTTTTTAAAATTTTTTAAAGTTTTGAAATTTTTAAAATTTTTTAAAAAATTAAATTTTTAAAAAAAATTGTATTTTTTGAAATTTTAAAATATTTGAAATATTTGAAATTTTTGAATTAATTTTTGAAATTTTTAAAATTTTTGAAATCTATGAAATTTTTAAAAACTTTAAAAATTTTGATATTTTTGTAATTTTTGAAATTTTTAAAATTTTTAAAATTTTTAAAATTTTTAAAATTTTTGAAATTTTTGAAATTTTGAAATTTTTGAAATTTTGAAATTTTTAAATTTTTTAAAAATTTTAAAATTTTTGAAATCTTTGAAATTTTTTATATTTTTGAAATTATTTAATTTTGAAAATTTCTGTTTTTTTTAAATTTCTGAAATTTTTAAAATTTTTGAATAGTTGAATTTTTTAAAACACATATCGAGATTTTCTCGATCGTCAGTCGTTATTTTTCAATGGTAGATCAAGAAATTACGATCGAATGATCTCAATCTACCATCGACGAAATCTCGATCGTGAGTCGAGAAATTACGATCGAAATATTACGATCGAATGCAATAATCACCACGATGGCTTTCTAATATACAGCCTTGCATTCGAAAGGTCTTTTGAAGCCTAACTCTTAAGGAGGTATTAGACTATGACAAACAAACAAACTAGCACTTTTTGACCGTTTGCCTGCTTTGTCGGTCCCCTTGAAAATTCAAATTGAAATTAATACTTTTTCTTTTCTTATTCCAGAGCCAACACAAATCTACCGGTACTTGCGAACACGCAACATGATATCGGTAAGAACCTTCATCAGCATTCCAGAACTTCCATCTAAACATACAATTTCTTCTCCCACCGCAGCCCATCTTCCTAAACCGCAACCTGTCGTACATGTGCCACCGGATGTCGCGCTCGCACAAAACGCGCAACAGCTTCAAGATCGACTCGATGCTGAACCAAAAGATGAACAAACTGCGCAACGACAAAGCCAACGGCATCTCGCTGACGGGCGAGTACCTGACGGTGCTGTTCCTGGGCTTTTTCGACAAGCGTGACCAACAGACGGTCGGCGATGACCCGATGGATGGTTCCAAGGCGTCGGCGCAGCAGGATCACGGTGAGAATGGGAGCAGTGCCAAGACCGTGCAGGTCGAGACGGTGCTGCTGAAGGTGTCACACAACAAGCGGAAGGACATTGCGTCGGCGCTGATGCAGGTGGCCGTTGGCAAGTCGGACGTGTTGGTGAATCCGGTGGAGAAGCCGGCGGACGATAAGGTGCCCACGATTAGCATAGCGACCGAGTCGTTTAGTTCGGTTGGGGTGAACCAGGTGGCGGGTCCGCAGTTGTCGTTTCTGTTGCTGTTTCGGGTTCACATGCACACGAGCGGTGGCGGGAACGGGTATTGTCCGATTTCGAACGGGAGTGATTCGTACGAGAATGGTGGGAGCGATGAGGAGCCGTCGGCGAAGCGGCAGAAGATTAGCGGCAGTACGAAGCTGTTTGGGACGGAGTTGATCATTTACGATAAATACGGGCGGTGTCTGTTGAAGGAGGGAGATTACGAGCTTACTGTACAGGAAATATTACCTCACCAGCAGCAGATGCAAAAGTACAACTCGCCGAAGAAGAACGCGACCTGGGAGACGATTCAGCCGATCAACGGCGAACGGAACGAACTGGACATTGTTGACATCTGCAAGAATCAGAACGGGTTGGATGACCAGAATCCGATTCTGGCGTTTAACAAGTCACCGGTGTTGAAGTTCCGCTTGCAGTGGACGAAGGAGGCTCTTCCGGGGCTGGTGGACCGACCGCTTCCGATCACGATCACGTTGAACAACAACGAGGGCAACGACAAAGAGAACCACAAACCGGACCAGTTGTCTGGGGCGGCGTTCAGGAAAAACCTCAACATTAACATCAACAACAACACCATCCTGACGCCGGCGGCCGCAGCCGGCAACGTTCCTCCGCTGGACGCGAACTCTGGCGCTCTGGTTCCACTGACCTCCACCAACAGCGGCACCACGGCTTCGTCCTCGACCGAGGTGAAACGCTACGCGGACGAGCCCAAGATCGACCACATCATCTATCAGTTTGTGTACAACAACAACTCGCGCCAGCAGACGGAAACCAAGTCGGACTTTCACTGTCCGTGGTGCAGTCTGGACGCCGGCTCGATCTACCCGCTGCTGAAGCACCTGAAGCTGTGCCACGCGCGCTTCATCTTCACGTACATTCCCATCCCGAACGGCGGGGCGCGGATCGACGTGTCCATCAACGAGCTGTACGACGGCTCGTACAACGGGTCGCCGCACGACCTGCTCGGCTCGGCGAGTGCGTTCTCGCGGCGTGGGCCCGTCCGGCGGACCGTGGTCACGAACCTGCTGGTGTGCCGGCCGCGCCGCACCAAGCACAGCCTCACCGAGTTCATCGAGCTGGACGAGAACGAGTTCGACAGCCAGCGGCCGTTCATCACCGGGCACAGCAGGTGGGGTTTCGGGTTTTGTCTGCGGGGCAAGATGATGAACTTAATTTTACCTTCCCCTTTCAGGATGTACCACCACACGATGACGTGCCTGCCGGTGCACCCGAAGGAGCTGGACATCGACTCCGAGGGCGAGAGCGATCCGCTCTGGTTGCAGCACAAAACGATGCAGATGATCGACGAGTTTACCGACGTGAACGAGGGCGAGAAGGAGCTCATGAAGATGTGGAACCTGCACGTGATGAAGTACGGCTACGTCGGGGACTGCCAGATCCCGGTGGCGCTCGAGATGTTCATCGAGTGTCGCGGGCGGGAACTGCTGCGGAAGCATCTGTACCGCAACTTTGTGCTGCACATGAGCTCGATGTTCGACTTTGGGCTGGTGTCGCCCGAGGTCATGCAGAAGACGATCCGGAAGCTGCAGGTGAGTTCACATTCAAGGTTTAGATGTTCGAGCTGTACTAACGACTTCAATCTTATTGTAGAAACTGCTGTTCGAAAGTCCCGACCTGCAGCGTCAGGTCGCCACGACCCGCAAGGAGCAGATGGAGTACTGGAACACCGTCACCGTACACAAACAGGTTCAGCCAAAGATTGAAAAGGCCGCGGAGAAAGCTGGCGCTGGCGCCGGCGGACCTCCCGGCACGCCCTCCCACAAGCTCGGTGGAGCGGGCGGCGACAAGAAGGTGAAACCAACAATAACCCCCGCCAAGAATCTGGCTTCCACGTCGGCCTCGGCCATCGACCGTAACGGTAAGTGTTCGCTCTGTTGACCGGAGATTTCGATGTTGTGTGAGTGTGATTGAATGCGCGCCTCTTTCACGTCTCATCATCATCATGATCATCTCGATGTATTCTTCATTCGTGTTCACCATCCTTACAGCCATCTCACCACCCCGCCGTCGAAGTGCCAGCGCGGCCCTCCTCTCTTCATCCGCCAACAGTAACAACACTGCCAACAACAGCAAACAACAGCAACAACAACACAGCAACACAAACCATCATCCCTCATCAACAACCCACAGCTCATCTTCTTCTCAATTGTCGTCCCTTTCTGCCTCACATTCTAACAACAAACGCTCATCTGCTGCGGCCGGCAACAGAACTCAGAACGCTACTAGCAGCAGCAACAACAGCAAAAAGACCTCCACCATCACCACCCGGAGAAAGTCGCTTTCGGTTGGCACCCACCAGCAGCAGCAGCAGCAACAGCAGCGCAAACGGTCCATCAACTGACTCGGGGCAGCTTCCAGCGGGTCCGGCATCCGGATGCTGTGATGAGTTCTGTAGCTGCTGCGTTCCGGGCGAGTGAATCGGAGAGCGAGCGAATGTTTTGTTGAGAGTGTTGTGAGTGTGTGAATGTGGGCGAGAGAGAGAGGAACACGTTGTGGGAGGTCGGGTGATAGTACGAACGCGCCTTTGTGTTCGCTTTTTTTAGGAATATATATTATTGTAAGTAGAAAGCAAAGTCGGTTCCACACGGAGGCGAGGAGAGGTACAACGCAACAAAAAAAAACAAAGTTCAGGAAAGATTTCTCAAATTTCAAACCATAATTTACAAAACTGTGTCTGTAGAGAGTATCGTCGGTGTGGAGGAAATACGTATTTTCACAAAAACAAAAACAAGAAAACTAAAGAAATATCAGATAATATATACTTTTAAGGTCTACAACAATAGGCACACCAACCAATACACCCAAAACATAAACACACACGTCCCCCCGCGAACGGGCGACAATTGTGATTTTTGTCGACTGCCACACACCAATTGCACCTGCGTGAGAGATCAACACACACAAAAAAAAAAAACACAACAAAAAGTCTTTCGTAGAAAGATAAGTTATTGAAAGGGCAAGGTTAGTTGTTTTATTTCTGCCATTCTCTTTACACACGCTTCTATTGGAAAAAAAGAAAAAGTATCGCTGTTTCTCCGTATCCTTAAAAACAAAAAAAAAGGTAGTCGTCACCTCGTAGGATGTTTTACGTGTTTTAAGCAAGCTTTGAAATCGGCATATTTTTTGTTGTTTTAATTGGATTGATTCAATATTGCAATAAAAAAATCGGTATGTTTTACATAAAGAATAGTGAAAAAACAATCGTTGGCTGTTTTGTTTGTAGTTGATAATATCTGGTCCAGGAATGTTAACAGTGCGCTACTCTTCAACATTTTGTTCAAAGACCTTTTGACCACAAAGGACAAGAAGCTGACTCTTGTTTTTTTTTTCAATCTTCTTGACCGTGAGTACAGGAAGTGTCCAAAGCAGGACGTCCTGGTTCGACCTGGTTGCGAAAAAAATAGAAGAGTAAATACTTCAAGTTCTACACATTCCGCAAGACCGCCCGATCACTGACCTCAAGAAGGACCACTCCGGTGCTGGAATAACGCCGCGTGACATAAAAGTCCTCTCGCGGAAGACAACAGTCACAGGTACACAGAGCGTTGGACGGTTTTTGGGTAAAGTGGCAGTTCTACTCAAAGAACCCGGCGGACGCAGCACAATGCCACCGTTGCCAGAAATTCGGCCACGGCTCGCGGAACTGCAACCTCCCGCCCCGCGGTGCGGTGAATCACACCTCTCTGAGGCGTGTGCACTGCCGTGCAAAGCGAACTTGGGGGACAAGGCAGAGCAAATCAAGGCGCGCATCAAGTGCGCCAACGGTGGAGGCAACCATACCAGCAACTACCGTGGATACAGTGCATGGAAAAACTACTTTGAGGAGCAGTCAAAAAGGAAAAAGAAAGCAGCAGCGTCCCACCCTCCTCAGCGAAGTACGAACGCAACCGTGGGCCGGCAGGTGGGCAGCGTACGCTTCCCGCTTCCCTCCTGGAAGGGGGCGATCGTTTGCCAGCGTGGTCGCTGCCAGAGTTCTTTACTCTCGCGGGTTAGATGATGACGCGGTTTCGGACCTGCCGTAACAAAGTGGAGCAATTTCTGGCCCTTGGGCAGCTAATGATCCATCACATCTACGAAGGATAAAATACTGTGGTTGAGTTATATGTATGCTTTTTCTCTTTCTTTCTCCTTTCCATTTCAATTTTAGCAATTTTTATTTTTCTTACTATTGTTAGTGCCTTAGTAATAGAAATAATTGTTCCAAAATGGATTATTATGCAACACACACCTGAATGGAACTACTTGGGCCTTGCCAGAGGAGTATTATATAAATCGTTATAGTACTCATTTTGTCAAGGGGCATGGATAGATCAGTCAAGGTAATGAAATTGAGGGTTTAATTGTATTGTTCCAAATACTGTTAAAACTTCCATTTTATTATCACAATGGATATCGTTCCATGCTGAAGAGAACCCGTTTTGCCGTAGCAACAAGGCTTATGTCTTTTGGCTTAACCATCTGGAAATCGCGTATTATGGACACTCTTAAAGTGTCCTTACAACGTGTGTACAATGAATACTAACGCGACTGCTGGTGAGTTAAGCTGGCGTCGAGACCAAGAGGTTCTCCGATAGTGGAAATATCACAAATGTACAGCAAACCGCTACATATGTGACTTTTCCCCTATCGAATGTGGGAGTTAGGTTAGGACTTTGTTTTCAAAAAAAAATTGTTTTGCATTCGAATTCCAAATTAAAATTAATATTGGGTCTTAGAGGATTTTACATTTAGTAATTTTAGGAATTAGTTTGAAGATAACAATAATCAGAATTACATTAGACAGTTAGCAGGGCAAGTAATACAGCCAGAATCGTTAATTTTCATTCATTAGGTTTTACGCCGACTCGATTTTTAGGTTAGAAATTTGAAAGTTCGGCTGCACTGTTTACATTTTTTGCACGTGTGTCTAAGTTAAAAATGTGTGTGCGTGTGCGCTCGTGACGTCACGCTGTAAAACCTAACGTTGAGTATGATTTGGGCATTGATTATTTGATTTTTCATACGACAGAAAAAAAAAATTAAAATTCTATTTAATACATAAATTAAAAAAAAAACAAAAATTATTTTTTTTTGTTTTTTTTTTGTATGTTAAATTTTAAATATATTTATATTTAAGAAAATAAAAAAAAACTAATACTCTAATCTAATCAGACTCTAGCGCAGCCTTAGGCAGGGTTAAGAATGAGCGAGCGCTCACGGAAGGTTTACTCGCTCCAGCTGGAGCGTGAGTTTTTATCAGGTAGCTCGTTCTCGCTCACGCTCACCGGAGCGTTTTACGCTCACGTGAGCTGGTGAGCCAAAGTTAGTAGTTGTTGAAGCATCTGCCTGTTTGAAACGAAGTTTCTAGAACTATCTCAAATCCATATTGGACCATATTGTATTGTTGTTATGTACAAAAAAAATATTGATAATTTATGCATATTTTATTTATTTTAAAATAATCTTTTAAACAGTTACAATTATCCATGTTCAAAAAATCATATATAACTTGTAAATGAATATTTTCAGAGGTTTGGTTGCGGAAGTGTTGAATAAAATCCACTTGTTGGAAGAAGAGCCAACCTTTTCGTGGTGAAAAATATTGACAATTTATTTGATTTGATTCAAAAGGGTTATTTCAACCCTTAGGAATTTTGAGGCTTATATTTAAAAATAGAACTGTTTCAAAAATGTTACCCTATTTTCTAAAATGTTTGCCAAATAAAGACTAACCTTATAGAAATGATAAGCCGTTTCTAATCACTGAATCACTGAAAGATTTAATAAACGGAATAATTTCTTTTTAATAGTAGCTCATCCTGACCCGCAATCTGGAAATGTAGTCAAAATACTAATTAGGTACATAAAACAGTTTAATGTTATATTTTAATCAACCAAGCATTTAACATTGAATCGAACTTTTCAAAGCATAAATCCTCTTGGATCAATTCATTGTTTTGTAAGTTTTTCTAAGGTTTACAGGCCCTTTTATTTAGGCGTCTATACCCCTCCGCCCGCACATCTCTACTACAATAAGGCCTTTAAATTCTAAAATATTTATACATTCAACTGTATGTCTAATAAATTATTTGACCCTTGCGAATCCAACCTTTTATTTAAAAACATGGTTGATGAAAATAAGCTATTCCAATTCATATATCATAATATTTGTTCACAAAATCCATCTAGAATTGAAAAAAAACTTTCTGAAAAGCTTTAAGGCTGGTACAAATATTTTTAAAAGTTTTTGTCACTTCAAAACTGGCCCGAAAAATCAGGGGGCAAAAAAAAAAGTTACAATAAACTTCAAAATTTCAATGAAAATTCAAGTGCAACCAGCTGAAATCAAATTAAAATACATTCTTCTGCGTTTAAAATCATTTTTAGCATGTTTGGTTTTATTAAAAAATCTTAAGATTTTTTAAAATTTTCGATGCAAAATCTTTTTTTTCGATACAATTTTTGTTTTTGGCAGATCTTAGATTTTTTGAAAACTAATGATTGCAAAACAACTGAACTAGTGCAAAATGCATTTTAAAACACTTTTTTCATTTAAATGTGAAGACTATGGCTTGTTATTTAAATTTTTATAATTTTTTGCCCCCCCCCCCCCCCCCCCCCTTGACCTCGGCCAGGACCGAGGGACAAAAACTTAAATATTTGCATCGGCCTAAATGATTAGCGACACGTCCAAAATGAGCGCTCCATGAGCGAAATATGAGCGCGAGCGTGGAGCAAACGCGAGCTGAAAAAATTAGAGAGCCTGGAGCTTATTAGAGAACGGTCACCAAGGCATGGCCTAGTGGTTAGCATTTTTGCTCGAGCACCTTTGATTTTTCGGTCCAATTCATCATTTCAAATTTCTGTGTTCTTAACTTTATCGTTGGGAGCAAATGGGAATCGAACCCAGAACCATTCGCTTACAAAGCGAACACCGTAACCAGTCAGCCACACCCGCTCTCCAAAAAATAAAAACTAACAATAATTTAAAAAAAATCAGAAAAGCCAGTTGACTTTTTCTGTTAAATAAAAAATCAATGAATCAATCAATCTGTCGGATCCCGGACCTGGGACCTCTCCTTCGATAGCTTGGAGGTCCGCATCCAACACGCCAGGGGGGGGGGGGGGAGCTTGCCTTGGATTTGTGCTCTGAGTTTGGGCCGTTTAGAGGTGATGTTGTGCTGCTGGCAGAAGTGGCCTCCAGGCCACTTCTTTCCTGGTTCCGGTCATCGTGCAGCCAAATGAAACACCCGCGGTTACATTAAACACAAAGTACACGATAACAACTTTATTTACAGCACTTAGACCAAACGATACAATTTACATTAAACGAGTTAAAATACGGCGCGGCGCGGTCATCCTGACCGTTGGCCACCGCGGTCCAGTGTAGACTGACTGATCTGATCAGTCCCTGAACAGTTGTTACCTCCGCGATCAAGCCTACGGAGATCTCTGGGCCTTCGTCCCGTGTAGGTGGATTCTGCTGTCCTAACGCTTTCCCTAGAGTCAAAAGAGAATCCCCGAGAAACGTAGAGAAGATAGTGTGGATAGCAAGAGGCCGCGGTCGATACAACTACAACCTCATGCCCGTGGATCAGATGGAGAATCTGTCCACTGCTTGACCATACTACCACTCCGTCCAGGGTTGAAGTCCCGGTATGGCCTAGCTATCGAACACAATCAATGTCCAAAGGTTGTAAAATTTCCAAAACATAAAAAAACTTGAACCCTCTAACGCCCACGGTAGCACCAGTGCACCAAAGCTTTGAGATCGAATATCTCGGAGATGTGACACTATTTTAAAATGCTTCTTTTTGCCCATGTTTAAGAAACATATAAACTAACATTTGACCAAGTTTAATCCAAATTGATGGAGCACGAGCGTTTTTACTTTCCAAAACGTAAACAAAAATCGGGTGTATTTGGAAAAATGATTTTAATTTAAAAAGAACATAATTTTTACAAGCATGCACATAGCGCATAGCACAATCGATACAAAAGCATTTTAAATGAAACAAAAAATGTTCAGAAATCATTAGGACCTTTCTTAAGAGCTTTTGAACATTGAATTTATATTTTTTTTATTTCCTAATTTTTAATAGTAGTTTATGCAACAAGTTGCAAAAAGAGGATTTTTTCAGCACGAGTCGTACATTTATCTAACGAGGTTCACCGAGTTGGATAAATACGAAGAGTGCTGAAAAAATCAAATTTTGCAACGAGTTCCATACAACATTTTTGCAATTCCAAAAAAACAAACTGAGTGAAATTTTAAGTTAAATTTTCATGTATTTTGTCAATAAATCATTTAAATAAAAAAATGTTGAAAAGTGTTACTATTCGAAACAAATGCTGAAAAGTTCAACTTTTCAGCACCAATTTGAGTGCTGAAAAGTAGAACTTTTCAGCATTTATTTTGAAAAGTGTTGCTATTAGATTCTGTTATTTTTGGTACAGAAAAGTAGGATATTTCGTCGTTCAAGAATGACAGGAAAAGTGAGTAGTTTCACGACGGAATTGCAAAAATATATTTTCAGCACTCAAATGGGTGCTGAAAAGTTCAACTTTTCAGCACTTGTTTCGAAAAGTAACACTTTTCAACATTTTTTTTTGATTTAAACGATTTATTGACAAAATACATGAAAATTTGACTTAAAATTTCACTCAGTGTGTGTTTTTTGGAATTGCAAAAAATGTTGTATGGAACTCGTTGCAAAACTTGATTTTTTCAGCACTCTTCGTATTTATCCAACTCGGTGAACCTCGTTGGATAAATGTACGACTCGTGCTGAAAAAATCCTCTTTTTGCAACTTGTTGCATAAACTACTATTATGTAGCTTGATAAAAAAAATAAAAACTAAAAAAAAAATCTGAAAAGCCAGCTGACAATTTATAAATCAAGAAACATTAAATTTAATTTGAAAAATAAGAGGAGCAAGAAGTTTTTTTTATTTCTATTAAAATTTTACAAGTTGCATTAATTTTTGTATATTTTTCACAAGCGGATCACGATACAACGAAAAAATGGCTCGCGCAGTTCAGCTGGCTAAGACCCACTGAAGATCAACGAGGCCCTGCGAACGGCTTAACCACGAAAACCTATGGGACGCTCTTGAGCGTAAGGATATCCCGGAGAGGATCGTCAACCTCATAAAGGCACAATAGGAGGCATTCGTGTGCCGTGTTTTGCACAACGGAGAATGGTAGCGAAAACAACCCAACGAGGATGAAAAAAAGTCCCAAGAAATCGATCAAGCTCTTTTGTATACAAATCTGGACATTTTTTCGGATCAACAAATCAGTCCTCGAGTAAATTGTACTCATCTTTATTCGCAACCTCTCTCCCTTACTCTCTTCCCCTAACCCCGGCGGCGCTCATCCCCACCTCACGCACTGTACCACTTGCTTCGCTCGGTCGTCTTCCCGGCCGCCGTCGCCGCCTTGCTGATAATGTCCTTGTACTTGCCCACCGTCTGTTGGAAGTACTGATCCTCCTTGCGCAGCTCCGCCAGTCCCGTCTGCTTCGGCTTGACGCGTCGCGTTGCCTTCTGCTGCCGGTTGCGCTCGTGTTCGGCCTTGACGCGCTTCTTGCGGGCGTCCTTCTTCTCCTCCTTGAGCCGCTCCATGTGGGCGTCCGCTTGGAAGTTGATCTTGCGGTTCGAGCGGATTCCTACCCGGCCCTGGCGGGAGATTTCCCCGGTGAACTCCTCGGTGCTTTCGGCCAGCTTTCGCTTACGCTCCTTTTTGGCGGGTTTTGTGGGGGGTTTGTGCTTGTGGGCGTCGTTTGGCTGGGCGTGCGGGACGATGGCCATCTGCTCGCGTTCGGTTTTCTTTTGCTCTTTTTTGCGCAGGAATTTTTCCTTCTTTTTCTCGCGGAGCTTCTCCAGCTTGTCCTGGTAGGTTGGGTTGTTGAGTTTGGACTTTTGAAGGCGTTGCAGCTTGATGGTGTGCACCTTGCGATCTTCGACGCTGAACGACACGATCGGTCGGGTGTTTTTGCCGAAGACGGAGGGGTTGTTGTTGAGCTTGCGGAGGACTTCCAGGGCGATTTCGTGCTTCTTGAAGGAGAGGAACCCGTAGCCACGGGATTTTCCGGATGGGTTGCCGAAGGAGGGGCGATTTTCACGCATGACACGACACTCTTGCGGGTTTTGGTTGGTGAACTTTTGGACCATTTTTCGCAGATCGTTGCTGGTGTACTGCTCGGGTAGATTGTGGATGGTGAGACGTTCGCGGGCAACGAACCGGCTAAGGTTCTTCAACATTTGCGAACACTTTTGCTCCAGTCGGAGACGTTGCGCCATGTCGGTCTTGGATACGTCTTTGGCCGCTGGAGATCCCGCCATGATGAGACCCTCCTTCAGTAGGTACAGATTTCTGGAGTCTTTTCCGTGCCTTTCGTTCTTCTGGTTCTCTTTGTCTTTGATGTCCTTCTTCTTGAGTGCCTCGACAATCTCGATGAACTGATTGTTGACCTGCAGCTTGTAGCTCTGCTTGCGACTCATATCGGCGGAATCTTTTAGCTTGAAGATGACGAACGCCGTTCCCTTTGGGTGGCCGGATATGCGTTCCTTGTTGATGAGCACCCGCTCGACGATTCCGAACTGACTCATCACGTCTTTCAGAGAAGACTCGTCCGCGTCGTAAGGAACGTTCTTCAGGAACACCGTTCTACCCTCTTCGATTTCCGTGTGGTTCTTCTGTCTGGCCACAACCGGAGGCTTGATGTCCTTTTTGTCCTCGTCGTCTGAAGGTTCGCTTTTGACCTCTTCCTCATCTTCATCCTCATCGTCGTCCTCCTCCTCTTCCTCCTGGTCACTACCGTCAGCTTCCTCCTCCTCCTCCGACTCTTCTTTAATTTCCGTTTCCTGCACATCCTCATCTTCCGGCTCTTCCTCCTTAATCTCCTCCTCCTTCTTGACCTCCGTCTTCATCCGCTCGAATCCCTTCTTGTGCATCGCGTATTTCACTTCCAGCTTCCGCCCCATAAACACATCCCCGTCCATGTTCGCAATAGCCTTGTCCGACTCCTCCTTCTTCGTGTACTGCAAAAAAGCACAACCCACCAACCGCCCGTCCGGACGCTTCAAAATGTTCACCTCCTCCAGCGTTCCAAACTTCTCGAACGCCTCCCGCAGCTTCTTGTCCGTAATCTGGTACGACACGTTCCGCACAATCAGCCGGCACTGCCGGTGGATAAACTCCCGGCTGCGTTTACGGACCGCGTTCTTGCTGAAACGACCTCCTCCTCCTCCGCCCCCATCGTCATCCGAGCCGCCGCCGTCTTCGAAGGCATTCCTGCGCTTGGCTGGCTTCGCCTCCGGCTCGATTCCGTTCACGGGCGCTTCGACGGAACCGTTTTCACTTCCCGAATCATCGGTCATGGTGCCGGTTACGTTTATAAATCGGATTTTTGTACGCGGGAGGACAAAACAACGCAGCACATGCGGCGCGTGGAACGAGAATGAAAACACGCTAAGCACGTTTGTTTTCAAATTGCACGCGGGGTTGTCAAACGCCCCTGTGACTGAACGTTCGACGTAGCACTATGGGATATCAAGTGGTCATTAATCGGAAAAGGAGCCATCTCAACCATTTTGTGGTATTTTTTTATCGAAATATTTAAAATCTTCTTAAGAGTGAGTTTTCCTGCAGTGTGCCACAGGTCGTATCGAGGTGCCCGTTTAGTTGCCTCAAATGAAACTTCAAGCGTTTGTTAGTTTATAGGGGCAGGGGGGGCAGAATGGCCCGCCTAAGTAAAATGCGCCAAAAACCATAGAAAAACATGAAAACTTATGAATTCAGTGTAGTAGGCTTATGCTTTGGGATGTTCCCTTCAATGTTGTATACTTGGTTGATGAAATTTTTTAGCTTAAAACTATTTTTGAGCCACTTTAAAAAAAAAGTTTTTTCGACTACTTTTCCAGGGTGCGGGGCAGAATGGGCCACCCTGCGGGGCAGAATGGGCCACCTTAGAAAACAAGCCATTTCGTCTAATACAACGTTGAAGGGAGATAAGAAATGACTTAAGGTACCTTTCTAACATAGTTTCCATGAAGTTAGACCACTTTAATAAAAATAGTCACTTACCAAAACAAACATTTTTGAAAATAGTGTTAATATGTTGAAAAAGGACACTATTTTTACAAATAATCATCAAAACAACTAAAAAATCAACTAATGTTGCATTAAACGTGATTTGTGAAGCTACCAGGAGTGAAATAATCCATTTAATCCAAATTTCATAACTTTTGATTGTTTTTATAAGGCAGGATAAGGGTGGTCCATTCTGCCCCCAAGTGGATTTTAATTTAACACTTCCACCACCAAGCCTCTAAATGATTTTAAGGTTCCGTTGTTGTTTGTATACCTTGGTAGTAACATCTAGTAACGTTATAAGCATTGAGCAAACTTTTTCAAACAATCCAACTTTTCAGAAAGCTTATTTAAAAACCTCGAAATAAACAACATTTGCGTGGTTTTTCAATAAATTTACATTTTTGCTCATAATTCGAAAAATACAATGAATTCAAACGTCGTTTTCGGTATGGTGAAGTTATTTGACGTCCTTTATAAAACTTTTGACTTACAATTGGTCTAAATCCTTGCTTAAGCCCAAAACCAAGGGTGGCCCATTCTGCCCCCCTGGTCCATTCTGCCCCCCCTGCCCCTACATGAAATGAACTCATGCCAAATTTGTGCCCACGCATTCGCATGGAGATGGTGATCTATGCGGGTTGCAGACTGGATTTCGTCATGTTTTAGTGATGATTGTCCGGCCCAGGCAATTCTACTCGTACAGGACAGGCAGCACCTCGAAAGCCCTGAAAGCCATCCACATTACAGCAAAAGAAAGTAGGGTTAAACGGTTAAAGTTAAAGGGAAGTAATGCTCATTTTAGTGTTTCGGTCAAAGTTTTGGTCGATTGACCTTTTTATCGGAGCTTTGATTTTGAACTTAATTAGTTCCTCGTTCTCCTGATGTATCAAGATACCTTATACCTTGTTCTGATGGCCTATCACAACATATGTAGTGAGAAATGTAAGGCCAATGCGGTCTGATCGTCGTCCTGAGGATGGCAGATCAAAAAAACCTCATTTTGAAAAAAAAAACAAATATTATCGCATGCGCCAATAATTAGAGTTCGCGCGAGTCGATATATCCGTAGAAGAATGGTCGCATGACAGCCGCAGAACAAATTTTTGAATGTTGTCAAAGGTTGAATTGGGATTCCTACATGTTGAATTTTTGGAAAATATTCAAAACAAACCAAGCCAAATCAACGCTGAATTTTAGTTCAACCTGCTGATTTTTACACTGCAATAGTTCGGAGGCAATAACCTTCTGTCAGTTGAATCGAAGGAGTAATGTGATTTTATCTCGCAATAAGCAATACAAACAAAAGCTTTAAAAATTATGCGTGCGGTTCGTGCGGTTACAAGAAAGGGGAAATATACCAATTTTCAGCAAAGTAGGCATTCCAACCAATAGTCGAACGTTCAGTCAATAGGATCCTTAAGCCCTAGGTCAATTTGATTAACAACGGTGAAAAACACGCTTAAAAACCATTTCTGATTACTTTTTTTAACACAAACAAAATTAACAAGACAATAGGTCTATTCCCGTACTTGCAGAATTGCAGAATTTCTGCAGCTTCTGCAGAATTCTGCAGCCAACATAAGTCACTTTTTTGCAGTACGTTCCCGTACTTTTCAGCTCGCTCTCTTCATCTCTCTCTTTTGCAGAAGTTCTGCAAGGAGAGAAGCGGCAAAAATTTTGCCTGGGTAGCGCGTTCCAGTACTTTTTCTGCAATATTGTACACAGTTGAGTGGATTTACTCAAATTGGGTATTATTTCAAAATATTTAAAAAAATGATTGACAAAAAAGCAATTGAAAGAAGTTTAGAACTGGGTCATTATTTTTTTATGCAGCACAATATTTTATTTAAAAAATCAAGGATGTATTATTTATTAAGTAACTAGAAATTAATTATGCTTAGGTAGAAATCATATATTAGAAACAACTTTAAAATGTTACATTAGGTAAACAATTTTACAAATGAGAGTGGCAGGTACGTTTAATAAATATGATAAAAAAGACAAACAAAGGTTTTATATAAATACATGTTTAATAGCAGAATGTTTGAAAGATTATTCAGGATAACATAAATAAATTATGACTGGATGTCACATGAAAGAACAACGGTGACGCAGCAAAATTGACAAATAAAAAAAATATCACAAACTCAAAAAAAATGAAACACATAAATTTAACAATCTAGAAATTAAGAAATCCATAATTCAAAATATTAAAAAAAAACTAATATTCCACATTGAGAAACCTTAAAAACCGTTAAATCATATATTTGAGAAATTTAAAAATGCAAATAATTATATCAGCAAAAAAACAATAAATCACAAATTCAAAGCTTACAAAAATCAAATAATTAAAAACTAAATATTTCAAAATGATTAAAGTTCAAAAAAATCTTAATTTTAAAAATTCAAAATTAAAAAAGGTTGAAAAACAATTCGAAATAAAATAACAAAAGTTTTTTAATGTTTATGAGTTCAGAACACAACAAATTCAAAAGCTACAGTTAAAAATAATAAGATAGAAACTTAAAGAAATTATAATTTCAAATACAAGTAAAATAAAAAAAATCTGTAAATCAAAAAATTCAAAACTCAAATATAAATACAATAGAAACAGTCAATATTTCCAACCTCTAAATTTGAGTTTCTAACCTTAAATATGACTCCAAAAAATGTGTATTTATTATGATTCAAGATGGCATAGAAACTTAAGAATTTAAGTATTTAAGTATTTAAGAATTTAAGAATTTAAGAATTTAAGAATTTAAGAATTTAAGAATTTAAGAATTTAAGAATTTAAGAATTTAAGAATTTAAGAATTTAAGAATTTAAGAATTTAAGAATTTAAGAATTTAAGAATTTAAGAATTTAAGAATTTAAGAATTTAAGAATTTAAGAATTTAAGAATTTAAGAATTTAAGAATTTGAGAATTTAAGAATTTAAGAATTTAAGAATTTAAGAATTTAAGAATTTAAGAATTTAAGAATTTAAGGATTCAAGAATTTAAGAATTTAAGAATTTTCGACAAAATAACATAATTTTTTTTTTTGGTTCATAAATATAAGAATACAAATTGGTAGCACCGTTGAAGGTACAATTTATTATTTGCCAATTAAATTTACCTGTTATTTTAACACACATATTTCGTATATTCTGAGGTTTATTAAAAAACAATTGAAGATCAAAATTATTCCTAAACAAATATTTATTTGAAATTATTAAACTCAAAAGAAATGTGTCTTTTAAAAGTATTTAAAAACTATTTGTTTTTATAGTACAATTTTTTGTTGGGGTACTAGCCGTGCTGTAATACTATGGCTTAAGTTATCAATTTTTTATCAGGTAAAAATATTAACACTAAAAAAATCGCTTTATCATTTACATGAATGAACTAAGCCTGAAATCGTTAACATAAAAAAATCGTTCTCAATAAAACCAGACATAAAAAAAACTACCCCAAAATCATTTATTTTTACAACTAATAATAAAATGCTTAATTTCACCCAACTTGCAGAATTTATGTAAGCGTGTAGTCAACATCCATCACACCAAATTGCAGTAACTTTTCAACGAGAAAGAGAAGAGAGAGAGCTTGCAGAAAAGTACGGGAACGGTTTTGCTGCAACTTCTACCACTCTCACTGCAGAAGTTCTGCCTGAGAGAAAAGTTACTTTTGTTGCAGAAAAGTACGGGAACGCTCTGCTGCCGTTTTTGTGCAGAATTGCAGAATTCTGCAGTACGGGAATAGACCTAATATTTTTTAAATTAATCAACCTTGGAACGAACTGTCAAGTAAGATACTTCCTGCAAAGTTAATTTCTCAAAATTGATTTCAAAATCTGTTTTGTATCTTTTGTGGTCATACAAAGCGTCATTGTATTCAGAAAAATAAAATATCGTTAATATCAACAATGTATCCCTAACTTTAGAACCCAATTATCATAACTTTTGCAGTTTTCCGCTATCAAAACACAATTTTAGAGAAATCAACAAAAGAAAGTTGCTTGCTTGCATTAGTTTGAGCTAATTATTACTTATAAAAAAAATAAAAACCCCTTTATGTAAGCTGTAATTAAAGATCAACGTGCTGGTAAGCCGATAATAGAAATACGATAAGAAGGGAATATTTCTAGAGTTTTTTTTAAAAAAAAAAAAAGGTCCTAAAAGCTTTTGTGTTTCATATGTTTATAGTACCTTTAAAAAACTCTAGATTTCCTCTATAGTAACCATTATTTATGCAAATTAAAAAAAATCCAGGGATATTTTTGGCCACTACCTTGTACGGAAATTTCCCATAGTGCAGTGCCGGTTGTCACTTTGCTATAAAAAAGCTTGCGCGAGAAATGTCAGAATTGTCACGAACCAAAACAAGCACATGTACCAAATTTTCCGAAATAGTTTTTAATTGTTTTATCGAGTTTATCTACAGTACCTAATTGGTGTAAAATTTGTTGAAATAGTTTAGCTTTCAACTCGAGTTAGTTGTACAAAGTGCAAAATGTTGACGAAAAGATTGTTAGGCCACGGTAAGTCCAACTTAATAAACTCCTTTCTCGTATTACATCACAGCTTGTTCCGCAGCTTGCCGACGATCGCTGTCCACCCTGGTTGCCCCGGAAGTCGGTGTTCCGGCCACTGACAAAGGTGAGCATCGTAAACCTAACACAAAATCATCAAACTTACGAGATTTCTTTCAGCCAGCGAAATCCTCAAACATCCCGACTACTTTGGCGTGCACCGGTTGTTTACGGTGGAGGATCTCTTCAAGGCCAACGTGCACCTCGGCCACAAGGAGGGCACACTGCACGACAACATGAAGGGCTATCTGTACGGGAGCCGGCTCGGCCACTGCGTTATCGATTTGGACAAAACGGCCGAATATCTGCGGCATGCGTTGAACGTGACGGCTCACATCGCCTACCGGGGCGGGATTATTCTGTTCTTCAACCGAACCGCCCAGAACGGACACATTGTGGAGAAGACGGCGATGGAGTGCGGGGAGTACTCGCACACGCGCTTCTGGCGCGGGGGTGTTTTCACCAACGCGAACGTCCAGTTTGGAGCCGTCACGAGGCTGCCGGATTTGTGCATTTTCCTGAACACGTTGAGCAACGTGCTGACGCAGCATTCGGCGGTGAAGGATTGTGCCAAGATGGCCATTCCGACGGTCGGGGTTGTGGATACCAACTGCAATCCAAATTTGATCACCTATCCGGTTCCTGGAAACGACGACACTCCGGCGGCGATCGCGCTGTACTGCAAGCTGTTTAAGAGTGCGATTCTGCTGGGGAAGGCAAAGATGAAGGAGGATGCACAGGAGAACCAATAAAGGCTTGTTTCTGCGATTAGTGCTAGTAAAGGACTGTTTTATTGCTAGAACTCATTCCCGACATTTCCCTCCCACTCAACGGTTTGGTAGCAAATGTCCCCCGTGTCACGCTGCGCATAAGCAAACACGCAGATCTTGTTTACTACCACCGATAACCGACAGCACCGGATCATGTACTTTACATCTAACCGATGATCGGCATCGGCCAGAACGTGAATCATGTGCGAAGCATGGTAATACAGTGGGTCACCCGGGTAGAGCAGGAAATCGCACCCAAAAGCATCCCCTCCGCTGATGAACACGTTCTGCTTCTCCCAGATGTCCCGAAACACCCGATACTTGAGTCGCTCGTAATCTCCAGACAGGTCGAAGTCGATGATTGCCCTTTCTGTGTTCAGTGGGTGCTCCATGGGAATCTGTATCAGTCGGTCAAACTCCATAGCTTCCACTTTCCGACTCTCCTCAGCAATAAGTTGTTCGGGATCAATTTGTATGTCTTCCTCCTTGACCCCACTCTTAAGCAACTTTTTCCGCTTCCCCTCGACAATCTTTGGCAAATAACTCCTAAACTCCCTGATCCGCTTCTCAACCACCGGCGCCTTCTGTTCGGTCACCTGCCGCCGGACCAAATCCTCATACTGTTGCCGCAACCCATCGTCCGGATCGCGCTCCAAGCCGGACGTCCGATCGACCAGCGCAACCAACCCCTTCTCGAGGGCCAGCTTCAGCTCGTACGCGGACAGTGCCGCCGGCAGGCCAAACACGTGCGAGTTTCGGGGCTTCGAGGCCGGGACGCCGATCAGGTTGCCGGCGATTCGGTGCGTAAAGCGGAGGGTGAGATAGTCTGAGGAGATTTATGTATGATCCTTTAAAGTGATACTTTAAAACTGAGTCATCTTACCTTCGACATCGTAGATGAATCCGCGATTATGCTGGAAATATACTGGAATCTTTGAAGAAACGGATCCCCCGGAATCCATTGCAACGGTATTTTGGTGAGTTAAACCGGGCGATGTTAAGAGAACCGTTTTGTTTTCATCATTTTCATGCGAGCCCCTGTGACTGAAGCTGTACCGAGGGGAGTGAGAGCTTTTTATAGCATTCCAATTAGGTTTTACAGCGTGACGTCACGAGCGCACACTCACACACATTTTTACTTAGACACACGTGCAAAAAATGTAAACAGTGCAGCCGAACTGTCAAATTTCTAACCTAAAAATCGAGTCGGCGTAAAACCTAATTGGCAAGTCAGCTGATTTGTGGTAAACAACGAGGTGTACGCTACTGTAACGGTATTTGTGAATGGATTTACTACGATTGTGTTGTGTTTACGATAGTTGCCGTTATATTACTATCAGACCAGCATAAGACAAAGGAATTTAAATGCCCTTAGAAAGAAAGAGAATTTCTGCTGGAAATCTGTAAGATAAAATATCAAGTTAGTTTCCAATTTAGAAAAAATACGTTTTTAGATCGGTCAATAATTAATAATAGGTTTTTATGCAATACAGTCCAGACTCGATTACAAAAACAAGAATTTTATAAATTACCAAGATTAAAAAAAGTAAAATAAAATTTTAAAATAATTCCAAAATTTTCAAAATTCGACGCCAACATTTCAAAAAGCATCATGTACAAACCATGCGTTTTGAGAAAAACGCATTTGAATGTTTAGCATCCATTTTCAATTCCCATTTTAATATAAAAGCAAAATAAGATGTTCTAATGATAACAAACGATGGAAAACGTTGCTTTTATTGATACATGATCATCCAAATTCAATAAAACATTATTTCCGTAATTTTATTTGAGAAAAACAAACATAACTTCTTTTGAAATCGCCAACGTCTATATCACCCTGCTGTCGTTGAGGGGGACGCTTTGTTATGATTCGTTTTTCTTCGCCGAATGTACATGGCGCTTTTTTCATGTTGCTTTTTTTTCGTCACGAGGTTCATGTAGTCTTTTATTTGACAGGTTGACAGGGCTATATAAACAGGGACTGCTGATGGCAGAGATTTTGTTTATGTTACTTTATTTAAAATCTTGATTAAACATGCTTTACTGAAGTAACTTTTGCTCATTTTTGGTGGAGAGATGGCTTATTAAGAGTTCTTTCAGAATATGCAATAACCCAGAAAGTGTCAAAATGTACATGATGCCTTTTGAAATGTTACCGTCGAATTGTTAATAAACAAGGAAAAAAAATAGACAGTTTTGTATTCAATAGCAAATCTTTCGCTGTTCCAGAGGGGAACACCCGTGAAAAGTATCGGGGCCGGCATTTACAAAGTGGATTCAGTGACAGTTTATTAATCAACTTAATGTTAACGTGTTAAGGTTAATGTTAACAATATAATAGTGGTCAATATAATAGTTTCAAAAATTTAAATAAAACAATTTAAAAAACTCAAAATGTTTAAAATTGTAAAATTGTGGGAAAAACCAAAAAAATTAAAAAATAAATAGAACGGCAAAAGAAAAACAAAAATTTAAAAATACAAATATGTTAAAGTTCAAAAAAAACTTTATCGAAATAAAAATAAAAAAAAAAACAAAAAAAAATTTAAAATAGACAAAAATAAAAACCATTATTAAAATATATTTTTTTTAGGCTACCGTCAACAGGGGTGACATTGGGTATGGGGGGTGAAATTGGGTCATACAAAAATGCCGAAATTTGTATGGCCCAATGTCACCCCTGTTGATGGTATATCAAAAAGTCAAAAATTTCAAAAAATCAACAAAAAAAGGCTTAAAATTTCAAATTTCAAAATAAAAAAATCTAAAATTCTAAATAAAAAAATGTAAATTTGAAAATTTATATATTATTTTTTCTGAATTTCAAATTTTCATTTTTTCAATTTTAGAACTTAATATTTTTAGGCTTACAAGACGATTTGGTCACAATTTCAACATGTTCAGAATCCTCGGGACATTTTACATAAGTTTAAGGTTTTGAATTTGATTAAAAAATGTAACAAAATAATTTAAAAAATTCAAAATAAAAAAAATACCATTTTAAAAAAATAACATAATTGAAAATCCCAAAAAAAATACATATTTAAAAAGCCGTTTTTAAAAAAAAATTTAAAATTTTAAGGTTAAATAAAAAGTCGAAGGTTGCAAAATTAAAATTGATAAATAAAAAATCAGAAATTTAAAATAAAAAAACCATAATTTCAAAATTGGAAAATTTCAATTTCATAATTTATTTTTTCTGAATTTTAAATTTCTATTTAGACTGATACAAATTTTATTTAAAGTTGAATGTCGACATATAGTTTATCACACTTACTCCATACGGTGTGAGCGTGAAATGCTGTATGTTTGCAATTGGTGCATTGGCTATTTTCAAATCAGGCTAGATTTTTCCTATTATTTTAAGATAAAATTTAGTAAAATCTATCCATCTATTTATTTTGCTATTGCTATAACTTGTCCCTTACCTCACAAACTTTAACTACTCTATTCTTCAAACTTGGAATCGCAATACATTATTGTAGAAATGTAACAGTTGAAAAAAAAAATGGTAAGAAATTTGGGCATAACTGTTCTGCCCATAATTGAAAATTCGGCTATTATGCCAAATCAAGTATTCCGAGAAAAACGCGTTTTAGTGTCTGTGACAAAATCTCCGTCAAGGCAATTTCCCATAAGAGTGGCATATTAGCCGTTTGGTTTTTCGTATCGGCAGCCAAGTCTAAGCACTATTTCAGTAAAATTCAAGTTCCAGAAGATGCGTTAAAACATCCTCTACCACCTGGTGCTAATATCTCGTTTTTGCCAAAAGTGGATATTAGCCGTTTTTTCAATGGTGGGCAGTGTTATTAATATGATTAAAGGTACGTTCAATCTGTTTTATTATATATATTAACTATTCTAGTTTGTTTGTCCTGTCCCATATTTCACAACTTCAGTTGTTATCTTGTAAACTTCTCGTTAAAAGTTGGTAGTTCTGTCTAGTTGCAAAATAAGGTTTCTTTATTCTTTCTTTATGTGTTAGTCTGTTATTCAATGTTCGATTTTATTTTACATTGTACTTATCCCATTTTTTCTCTTTTTCTCTTTCATGTACCTTGCGAGCATACGATGACCAAAAAAGTCATTGTATAAGCCAACACACGTGTATTTTTCACAAAGCCGCGAAACAGAACAAGTATTTTTATAAGTGCGTGAATAACAATCGGTCGTTGAAGCTCAAAAAATGTGAGAACAATATCGCGCCGTGGTTCAGTGATAATAAGGCGAAGAAAGTAGACGACGATTCCGCATGAAGAATATAGCGGAAATTAGGTGTTAATTGCACAATGGATGAAGGTTTGAAGTTGACACTGTCAAAAGGGAATGGTAAGATGCAATAGTAATATTGCTAGGTTTGATAGTGTCAAAAGGTAAGATCAAGGAACAAGGATTATATGAACCTATATTGTCATAATTCTAGATTAAATTTTCAAAACAACCTATCCCTCATGGGTTTCCTATGCAGATAGGACCTTTTGAAAATTTAATCTAGAATTATTGTATTCACTGAAAATTCTATCCACTTTCTACCCCCAATGTGTCCTGCACTGGGGGTGCCTGGGGTAACTTCGAGTTGACCTGGGCCGCCCGAGGAATTATGTCGTAGGTGGTTCGTGTACTTCTCACTCACCTCTCCTCGCGGCAAGGTTTTCCGTAGGTCTACACTCGAACATGCAACATGGGACAGCATGAATCTTCAGCTGAAGCCGGACGAATGTATTCCGAAATTACAGAATTACAGAATACAACCGACCATACGCTTAAACGATCTAATGGTGTTTCCCTTATCAACAGCAAGTATGAATGCGCTGAAAAGATAAAACATCAAGATCATTAAAACTAGATCTGGAGCAAATAGGTAACAGTCGTTGGCCACCAACGGCGCCCGCCATGTCAGTTTGTAGACTCGGGGGATTGGGACGGGAATGTTAGTTAGCACAGGTTGCTACAAAGGGTGGGTTCTATACGATATCCACACCCCCACGTGTGCCAGAAAACTACTTCTGCTTGGGATTTTGTTAGTGGGTAAGGGTAATGGCCAGGATTCAACATAGAGGATGATGATGCGACCCAATAAATTTTGTTTAATGGTGTGATGTATTATGCATTCTCAAGGCAAACAGTCGGAGGATGCGGATGAGACTATTCCCGGTTATTTGATGTTGAGTTTAGCATAAATGATTCAATCTTAGACAGCCGGCTGTGGAAAGATAAAACCAACTAAAATGCGAAAACGCGAAACCGCCCGGACCAAAATACAGACACAATCGGGGGGACAACAAAGACGGAAACGGCAACGAAAATCCTGCGTGATGACCGCGACGCACACCGTTCCACTCCCCCCCCCCCCCCTCCCTTAATGTTGGAAAAATCAAGAGGCAAACAAATTTTTTTTCAAAAAACTTCAAAATTTCAACGGGAACTTAAGTGCAATCAGCTGAATTCTCCTGCGTTTTTAATCATTTTAAGCATGTTTGAGTTGATTTAAACATCTTTGGAATTTTCAAAAATTGTCGATGTTTATTACACACAAAGAAAAAATACTGTAAATTTAAAAAGATCGTTCGTTGGATTAAAATTTCGCGTTGGTGAATATTCGTAGAAAGTTCAAACTTTTAAATTTAAAAGTTGGAAAGTTTTTGATACTACCATGCATTTATGGAACAAAATTGTTGTATCGGTAAAAGTGTTTTACTTTTAATTGGAAAAGAAACCTTTTATGGCAAAAATAAACAACATTGTATGCTACAGTGATAATTTCAGAAAAATGTATTGTTATTAAATTTTTTGTATTTTTTTTTTATTTTTTTGCCTCCCTCGACCCAGGTCCGAGCCAGGGACAGAAACTTTGAAAAATATTTGCATCGGCCTAATTAGAATATAAAAAAAACTAATTTTCCAAAAAACTAAATTTAATGATTTTGATTTTTTTCAATTCAATTAATTTCATTAGTAAATAATCAATACACAATCAATACACAACCTAATAGATTTTCGGAGTTAACTATGATTTTTACAGTATGTAGTACACTTTGATGTTATTGGATATTCTATCAATAAATTTAACAGAAAAGGAAAATTACAAAAAAAAAAATTTAAACTGAAATTTAAGAGCTCAAAAATTTTATATTTCCAAAATAAAAAAAAAAAAATAAAGAATCATTAAAAAAAGTATAACTTAAAACTTTCATAATTCTCTTTTCTTAATATTAAAAAGTTACAAAAAGATATTGGTGTTTGAAAAATAAAATTTTTAACAGTATTTTGAAAAAAAAAACTATGGGAAAAAGTGAAGCCTTTCCAGGATCCTCTCTAGGAAAACTCGCTGTCAAATCATCTGATTTATACTCTACAAACCACTCACTCACTAGAAATTCATTCACACCTCTACGTTGCGCGATTCAGCTGTACCTCTTTGTTCCTCAATGGTGCACGCAGTCGAATACGGCCTTCAGTCATTCACGGTTCGCGCTGACGTACAGAGGTTGGTTCGCAATAGGTAATCGCTGCTGCTGTCTACCACATTTCTGAAAAGCTTTACGTGCTGCGAGAGATTGTTGTGATTGCGAAATATCTCGCCAAGATCCGCGCAAAGATCTTACGCTTCACCACCGATTGCAGCTCGAGATACCATTGTTCGTCGGTAGTACTTTGATTCCGTGGCGTAGATTGCGGCTTATCAGTGGTTCTTGACCCTCAATACGACGGCGTTCGAGAAGAAAATTCGTGAAGGCCTTCGCGGATCGCCAATCCAGCGCGCCAAGAGACCTTCGAAACCAGAGCTGCGAGCTGCTGTTGTGAAACTTCGTTTTTTTGTGGTGGTATTGTGCCGCGAGTGTAATGAATCTACTACGGTGAACACTTTCTCGTAAACACTGAAGATGTGTGATGCGATACGGTATACATATATGTACTGAGCAGTGATACACAGCGAGACTTAGTAATAGTATAGTACGGCGCGTAAGTTCATCGTAGGTTACCACTCAGCGATTATCTCCAGAGTGATCTGGGCCAGTTGGCGAGCTTTTTTTGTTGTGAGGAATAAGTCGTCTGAGAATCGTGACGAGGCGTGCATCTTGAACGTTCTAATCGTGGGACTTTTTCTCGTTTTGCTGTTCTGAACTACTAACTCGGACTACGCTTAGCCTATAAATCGCGCTCAGTTGCAATCGGATCGAGGTCGCGAGAAAACTTCCAACTCTCTTGTCGCGTAATATCGTCAACATAAATCATTTATACTGATTTTCCTCACCAGTTTCGCGCAACATCATAAAAAAGAAAGCATCGCGATGCCGGCCACCGAGGTGAACAAGGACCTGCAGAACGAGCGCAAAAAGTGCACCTTCAAAAATGAGGAATTTACCCTGTGGTGGGTTGGCGGGGAGGCCAAGCTTAAGGAGAAACGATTCCGTGGTAAGTTACATGCTTGATGGGGCCGCGCGCGTTTAATATGATGAAGCACTTTTGACGACGACCGCGGTCGACGGTCACTTTATGACGGAATTTTATTCATATTATATTATTTAGTTTGGTGACGATGTATAGCCTTAATGAGCCCCACCGCTGGTCGGTTGATCGGCAAGTGTCATGAGGGTCAGGGTGGGCACTTGGATTAGGTTGGGAGTTGCGAGCCAGCAGCGCTATCCAAATGGATTGAAACAAGAAAATAAGCAGTGACTCATACCCACGCTATCAAACACAGAGAAATAGAATACGTGGATCGAGTTCTGCTAATTGATGCAAACCGGATCGATTGAATGATAAACTCGTTCTGATAGTGATAAAGATTTTGCCAGAATTAAATGATTCTTAATATTTTGCAAAGTTGCAAATAACGTTATTTAGTTCATATTCAATTATAGCCAAAATGCACAACACAACTTGAAAGTTTTTTTTCTTTATTATTTCAAATGGCCCAAAGAATTCATCAATTTTTGAATGTTTCAGAATACTTCATAGGAAATAGTGAGAAGACCTGGTCCCTAGAAACACTTGATCCCTAGCCTGTATCTCGTCAGTGTGTGGTTAAAACAGGATGACCACCAGATTTAGTTTTAAACAAAGCCGTTTTTGATCGGTTTTCAGACAAAATTTCAATATTAATAAAGCTTGGGATTTTTCATCTCCATGCCTCAATTTTTTCCAAACATAAAATCAATAAAACTTCGTTTTGTTTTAGACTTAAAATAGGACCAAAAATCGATATCGATATCGATTCAGCGGGCAAAATTACATGGAAAAACAAATAGTTAATCAATTTTTGAATTTCGTTAGGGTGGTCCTATACACTATTCCCTTGAAAATTAGCAATTTTTAAATGTTTTAAGAAGTTTAAAGAAGCATACCCCTGAGATTTTCCCCTTTAGAATGCAATGTGGCGCTTAAAATGTGGCCTGTGCTTTTTCAAGATATTTAAGTTTTAAATTTGCATCTTTTTGCCTTCCTCACCGTACTGAGGAAAGGCTATAAAATCACTTGTAAAATGAACTTCTTAATACGAGCTCCTAGATCTTAAACTGTACATATCGACTCAGAAGCGAACTTTCTTTACCCGCGAAAGAGAGGGGAGGCAAATCACGCAAAAGAAAATCGCTCCCGAAATTCTCCAAGAAAATCATTCTGCTGATGATTTTTTGTGAATTTCCTTGTCAGCACCACTTAAAAATATTTATTTCACTTTGTTTACACACATTGCCCATCTACAAAATGTGACAGGTCGTTTTTCGACGTGTGACGTTACACTTGCAAGAGTAGTAGTGAATAAGATGTTCCGCCGAATAATCAAGATGATGATTTTTTTTAGATTCCTTTTACCGATCTTTCGTGCGCGAGAGATTTTTCTCTTGATGAACGTCCAATGATTTTCTTTTGATGATAATTATTCCATCGCTGCCAGAAGATCGTAAAAAGGGTGATTTTTGTAAGAAAAGTCGTGTTACACATTTTTAGAAAGGAATTTCTTTTTAATGAGCCCAAAACATCGAAAATCTGATAACCATATCAAAAGTTATTAGCACTTAACTGATCACAGATATTTCGATAAAAGCAATATCCGGATCGATAATCCGATTAATCGTTTGTTGGATAATTAAAAGGCTTTTCAAATGATACTAGGAAGGTGAAATAGCATAGCATAGCATTGGTGTCTACCCGTAGTTGCTACTCTGTTATTGACCAGGACCTCCAAGAATTGCTCCGTGGACCACAGATGAAGAGTAGGAACCAATCATCACCACTTCGCAACTTTCAAATGTCCCTATCATGCTAGCCAATCACAGCGCCGGCCACGACCAGTGGTAAGACACGGGGGAAGTGGAGAGGAATTTTAGTCCGATACTTGAGTGATGAAGACCGCTAAATCAGCTGCGTCTTCGACAAAGTATCACGTGAGGTTTGAGGGTGTTAGTAAGATGGGTGTGAAGCCAGGATTCACCGTGGTAAGTGATGTGGCAGTCAAATCAATTTATAGTCCTTAATTCTTCGTATGTTCTTGGATTCATATTGGAAGCTTTCCAATTCGGTTCACCAAGCTTTTTGTGGTGAATTCTGGTCGTGTTGAAAGTTCAATATTCGCCTAACAATTATGCAACCAGTGTCCTTGAATTCAACTTGCATTCAATATTGCATTTTCCTGTTCTTAGGTTCACACAGATTCCAATCAAGTTTCTTGGATTCTTATAGCATTCTTAATCCTTCTATACAACTAAGTCTCGATGGTCTGGTGGTTAGCATTTTTTGTCTGCTGACCCAAAGGACGGGGGATCGAACCCCGCCGCGAGCTAATGAATTTTTCGTTCATATTCAAGTGTTCAGAATTCCTTCTTTCCATAATTTCTCGATAGGAGCAGATGGGAATCGAACCCAAAACCTTCCGCTTACAAAGCGAACAGCTTAACCATTCAGCCACGCCTACCCCTCAAATGATACTAGGAAGGTGAAATGTCAAAAAATAAAAATGTTTGTTTTTTAGAGCTCTAAAACACATCACAGAACATAACTTTTCTCTAAAACTTTACCCTGAGTTGTTACTTTATAAAAAAAGATTTTTTCAGGTTCGCTCGTATGCTCTCCCTGAATTTGGTCGTAGAAGGCGTAAATTGCGAGATAAAATTTAAGACACCAATCTTCGATAAAGTTACTTGGATTGGCGAGCCCAACAATTTTCTAGAAGACAAAAAAAAATCGCAAAAAGATCCCTGAAAAGTTAAATTTTGAAAATCACCCTAATCGTGAACCACCCTCATTTTCAACCAAACCAAAAGTTGCCCCTTTCTATTTGCGGCAACTCTTCTGAAGACAACAAAGCTCCAAAACTTCACACTTCTATTGGCGTCCAAGCGAAATGTCAATTCATCAGCTTTTGTGATCAAGCAGTGATTAGAGATCGTGCATAAGCTACGTGGCCTTCAATTATTTTTTAATTTTGCAATTCCGTTTCGTAAAAACGCACTTTTTCTGTCATTCTATAGTGACGAAATGACAGTGTTAAAAATCTAGAGTTTTTATTGAAAAGGTCCAATAAACATATGAAAGACAATAGATATAGGTCCTTTTAAAAAAACTAGAAATTCATTATAATTCTCGTTTGAGTTATTTTTTTCAGCACTTGTATCGAAAAGTAATACTTTTTGACACTGTACTGGTGTTTGAGTTGACTCATGTGGGGAAGAAATTGTTTCACTGAAAATCCAATTAAAGCTTGTTTCCGGAATTGCAACATGTTGAATGCAACTCGGTACAAAACACGATTAATCGATTTCAGCACTCGTCGTATTTAAAGTACGACTCGTGCTGACAAAATAATCTAAATTTTCAAATCTGTTTAATTATACAAACCAAATATATTTGGTGAGTCATCGCCTAAAATTACGAGAGTTTATGAAAGACCGATTTAAGAAGACAACTTTCATGCTTGATTTTTTTTTTGTAGAAATTTTTCATGAAATCTTGGAGAACCAGGGGAATTTTTCACATACCACTTTTTACGTTAACAGAAGTTTACACAATAAATGTTGAAAAATCTGGTAAAAACTCAAATTTCCCCCCTTTCCACAGAGAAATTCTTCCTGGGCGAGCCGGAGTTCTTCGACAAAGTTCCGCTGCACTTTGTCTCGCACAAGGAGGTGTACGAGGAATCCGTCCGCAAGGCCACCGTCATCTTCCGCAAGGTGAAACAGATGCAGGAACAGGGCAAGGACGGTGTCGACAACTACATGTGAGTAAAGTAGTCGTATGATCAATCAGCAGCGAATACAATAATTCCTCATTTCAGGGCCCTTCTCGGTGGTCTGCTCGGTTCCGGCATCATAAAGGAGGGCAATCCGCTTGGGGTGCACTTTGTCATGTTTCTGCCGGCGCTGATGGGCCACGGAACGCCCGAACAGCAAGCGGAATGGATCGGGAAGGCGTGGAACTGCGAAATCATTGGAACGTACGCGCAAACCGAGCTGGGCCACGGCACGTTCATCCGAGGCCTGGAGACGACGGCGACGTACGACGAGAAGACCAAAGAGTTTGTGCTCAACAGTCCAAGCCTCACGGCGTACAAGTGGTGGCCCGGGGGATGTGAGTTGAACTTTGGGGGTTGATGGTGTGAGGGTGAAGTGAGAACTAAAGTTGGTTTTGATGCTTTCCAGTGGGACACACGGCCAATTATTGCGTTGTAATTGCCCAGCTGTACTCCAAGGGAAAGTGCCACGGCATCCATCCGTTCATCGTGCAGCTTCGTGACGAGGACACGCACATGCCGTTGCCGGGTATCTCGATCGGTGAGATCGGCAACAAGCTGGGCATGAACGGAGTCAACAACGGATTTCTTGGGTTCAAACAGGTGCGCATTCCTCGCACCAACATGTTGATGAAGAACGCCAAGCTGCTGGAAGATGGAACCTTCGTCAAGCCACCCTCGTCGGTGCTGACCTACGGAACGATGATGTTCGTTCGGGTGGTGATCGTTCGTGACATGGCCAATTACCTCTCGAAGGCAGTCACAATAGCGACGCGCTACTCGTGCGTTCGTCGCCAGAGCGTTATCAATCCGGAGTAAGTTGTTTTCTTCTGCGTCTTGAGCAGCCGAGCTAATCGCAATAACCGGGTTTATCTTATCTTACTCTCTCCAACAGTCAACCGGAGGTGCAAGTCATCGATCATGTAACGCAGCAGTATAAGCTATTTCCAGCCATCGCCAAAAGTATTATTTTCAAGCTGACGTCGGACAACCTGTGGGACATGTACAACCAGGTCACGTCCGAGCTGGACAAGGGCGATCTGGAGCGGTTGCCGGAACTGCACGCGATCGCTTGCTGCCTCAAGGCCGTCTGTACGGCCGATGCTGCCCAAGCCGTGGAAACTTGCCGGCTGGCGTGTGGCGGCCACGGTTACATGACCTGTTCGAACCTTTTCGGAACGTACGGTATGGTGACCGCAGCCTGTACCTACGAGGGAGAAAACACGGTGCTTCTGCTGCAGACTGCCAGGTGATTGACAGAGCTTATCAGTTGCTAAATTTGTACGGAGCTGTTCATGTGGGGGTGGGATCTGTGATGATAAGACTTTGGACGCTGACTTAGCAAAACAATACCTTGTATAAATCTTAATTCTTCTGTTATCGCGATTGGATGTGCAGAAACACTTCAATAGGTTATAAAGATTAGAATTGGTCCAAAAGTCAACGAGATAATCACTTACAGCTCTTCTAACTCTCCTTGATTTGACCTTGAGATTTTGCACGTTCTTGTTCTTTGAAGATCAAGAATATTCGACGCCAACATTTCAAAAAGCATCATGTACAAACAGAGCCGTACCTTGGGTCCACGGCGCCCTTGGCAAAGCATCGATTTGGCGCCCCTCCAAAATCTATTTTTTTTTTTTTTGATAAATTGATGTTAATATTCAATGATTGCTTCAATGAATTTTGATTTTATAATTGCAATTGGAGACCTAAATATGATTAAATTCAGAGACACAGTTTTTCATGTATTATTTTTCAAATTAATAAAAGATAAGTTGAACTGAAAATTTATGGTAGGAATTAAGTTTTCAGATTTTTTTTCAGATTTCATAAAATCGATAGCAGTGTTTAGTTTTTTGTTAAATTTATTTTTCAGAAAAATGCACAGAATTGAGTGCTCAATCAATCAGCGGCAGAACCGAATTTCGTCAAAATCAATGAAGGATCATTAAAAATCCAGCACAATTAGTGATGAAACTTATTTTAATGATAATAAAAAGATCATTACATTAGGTAAAATATATTGATTGATTTTTTACCGGTATTTTTTTAATTTATTTTTAATTCGTAAAATTAAATTTTATATTCTAAAAATATATTTTTCTGCAAAGCTATAAAAATGTTTTCAAATCTTGATAAAATATGATTTGTTTGTTTTAAACTGAAACTCATTTTGCAGAAAATATAAGTTTGAATATTTTCTCATAACCAAAGCTTTTTAGACGATTTAATATTGATCCTACCACTGTACCTTAGACTTTGCCCGCACTTTTATATAGCACTTTTGACAACAACAATCCTAAAAAATAGGAAACCAGTTGTTGTTTATTAACATTTCTAAAACTAACGATAAAACTAAAAAAGTTCAGAACAGCTTGTGTGCTCTGAAAAACATTTTTTTTCTTGAAAAAATAATGTTAGTCATAAAGCAGTTTTCCTATTTCAAAACTGTAGTATTTCGGGACCCATGTTGTGTGGGTAAATATGGTATCCCAGAAGGTCCCGGTGGCATTTTTCGAGACGAGATTTGACGCCTTCCGTCGGACGGGGAAGTAAATGATGGCCCCGGTCTAACCTAGAGGTTAGGTCGTTAGCTCAATCCAGGTGTAGGAGTCGTCTCCCTGGGTCCTGTCTCGGTGAAGTCGCTGGTAGGCAGTTAGTCTTACAATCCAAAGGTCATCAGTTCGAATCCCGAGGTGGATGGAAGCTAGGTGTAAAAAGAGGTTTGCAATTGCTTCAATAATCAAACCCTCCGAACATCTAGTTTCGAGTAGGAATCTCGCAATCGAGAACGCCAAGGCAATGCTGTAGAGCGAATAATTTGATTTTGATTTGATTTTTGAGTATTTTGAAAAAGCATAGACTATGCACAAAGTTGTTTATAAAAGGGGAAATCGTGCTGAAAATATTTCAATATTTCATTTTTTATATTTTTTAATGTTAAAATATTCCTATTTCAAGGAAGCTCAAAATATGACCATATTTTTTCACAATTTTGCTGATTGTGATTCACGGCCAAATTAACATGAAAATAACATATATAGTTGGACAATTTTTTAGTCTGGAAGGTATGACTTAAACTTCATTAAACAACGGTTCAAATTTGAATGCTGTATTTATTTTGAAAAGCTCTTAGAGAACTCCTTGAACTTTCTGCCACTTGAGCAAAACATAAATTTAGCATTAGGTATGAATTTCGAAAACACTTCGGTAGAAATAATCATACAATTGATTTTGGCGCCCCTAATTTTTTTTTTTATATTTTAAAACCAAATAATCTAGTGATTAGTAGTTCTACTTTACAATTTGGCGCCCTTTCTGTTTTAAATACCGAATGAGGATGCTATAAATGATCTGAAAATTTTGTACAAACATCGATATCGGCGCCCCCCAAGGGCTGGCGCCCTTGGCGCTCGCCAACTGCGCCAACCCCTAGGTACGGCGCTGTGTACAAACCATGAGTTTTGAGAAAAACGCATTTGAATGTTGAGCATCCATTTTCAATTCCCATTTTAATATAAAAGCAAAATAAGATGTTCTAATAATAACAAACGATGGAAAACGTTGCTTTTATTGATACTTGATCATCCAAATTCAATAAAACACTATTTCCGTAATTTTATATGAGAAAAACAAACATAACTTCTTTTGAAATCACCAACGTCTATATCACCCTGCTGTCATTGAGGGGGACGCTTTGTTATGATTCGTTTTTCTTCGCCGAATGTACATGGCGCTTTGTTCATGTTGCTTTTTTCCGTCACGAGGTTCATGTAGTCTTTTGTTTGACAGTTTGACAGGGCTATATAAACAGGGACTGCTGATGGCAGAGATTTTGTTTATGTTACTTTATTTAAAACCATGATTAAACAGACTTTACTGAAGTAACTTTTGCTCATTTTTGGTGGAGAGGTAGCTTATTAGGAGTACTTTCAGAATATGCAATAACCCAGAAAGTGTCAAAATGTACATGATGCCTTTTGAAATGTTACCGTCGATATCTTTGAAGCTACCCTACAGGCATCTTGTTAATCCCTTTATAACTGTATTATCATACATAGTTAGAGGGGTAAGGCATGTAGGGTCAACATCACAGAAGTTTTTTTTTTGGTCGATGGTTCGATTACAGAACGGATTCGCTAATTCTAATGACGACTGACAGCTGTCAAAAGCATGGAAACAGGTGCTCGGAAATCGTCGAACAATGGGGTTAAATGTCAACATCAGCGTGAAAATCTGGAGTTTTTTTTTGAAAAGGTCCAATATACCAAATTTCCAGTTTTTGCTTTTTGGGTGTTTTTGAAACTGCCTTGAGTCAGGGGTATTAAAAAACACCCAAAATAGAAAAACCTAAAAAATTGGTTTATTGGACCATTGAAAAAAAAAACTCCAGAAATTAATTGTGACGTTTAATCGACTTCTAATTCGTATTACGTCTAGTAATCCGATTCCTACAACGCCAGTACTGTCAAAAAGATAAACATTAAGATGGGATTATAAGATAAATTGGGGGAGGTACAGGGTTGTTACGAAGAAGTCGAAAAAAAATCCGCGCCAAATCCGCGCCGTCCCAAAACCCAATCCGCGCCATATTAACAAAAATAATTTCGCGACAAACATACAAGAGAGTTTATTTTTTATGAATTAAAAAAAATATTTTGGAACAAAAATCAAGAGATCCATCAAAAGGAACACAACAATCACAAACGATTAAATAAAATTGTATTCAATAAATGCAATTTTATATCAAGAATAGCCGCATGAGGCCGAATCTCAGAACGCAGAATCTTGAAACGCCGAAAATTTTATGGACAAATTTATTTTTGCTAGGATGAAGTAAACCAGAGGGAAAAGCCATAACAATAATTTTGGCAAAAAGAGAAATTCTAAATATGAATTAAAACATTTTGAAATATAAATATGAAAAATAAAAAAAATCAAAAATTTATGGAATGAAAATGATCATAAAATTCATAAATCTAAGGATTTGAAAATTTAAACACAGTTCGTACTTGATGATTCTCGCCAAAGAGTCACTCATAAAAATCGAACCACCAAATTTGTATTATTTTATTAAGAATTTAAGAATTTAAGAATTTAAGAATTTAAGAATTTAAGAATTTAAGAATTTAAGAATTTAAGAATTTAAGAATTTAAGAATTTAAGAATTTAAGAAGTTAAGAATTTAAGAATTTAAGAATTTAAGAATTTAAGAATTTAAGAATTTAAGAATTTAAGAATTTAAGAATTTCAGAATTTAAGAATTTAAGAATTTAAGAATTTGAGAATTTAAGAATTTAAAAATTTAAGAATTTAAGAATTTAAGAATTTAAGAATTTAAGAATTTAAGAATTCAAGAATTTAAGAATTTAAGAATTTAAGAATTTGAGAATTTAAGAATTTAAGAATTTAAGAATTTAAGAATTTAAGAATTTAAGAATTTAAGAATTTTAGAATTTAAGAATTTAAGAATTTAAGAGTTTAAGAATTTAAGAATTTAAGAATTTAAGAATTTAAGAATTTAAGAATTTAAGAATTTAAGAATTTAAGAATTTAAGAATTTAAGAATTTAAGAATTTAAGAATTTAAGAATTTAAGAATTTAAGAATTTAAGAATTTAAGAATTTAAGAATTTAAGAATTTAAGAATTTAAAAATTTAAGAATTTAAGAATTTAAGAATTTAAGAATTTAAGAATTTAAGAATTTAAGAATTTAAGAATTTAATAATTTAAGAACTTTCTCTATTTCTATCCCCTTTCCCTTGCAATTTTAGTAAGTTTTTTTTTTCTTATCTTTTTCTTACTTTCGGTAACCCCTTAACTACAAGCAACAATTGTTCCAAAATGGATTATGATATAACACACAGCTGAAAGGAACTCCAAAACTCTGTTATATATTTCAAAAGAACTTATTGTATATTGATAATTCACCAATAAAACCGAATTGAATTGAATTGAATTGAATAATTTAAGAATTTGAGCATGTATTATTGTTTGTTCTCTTGGTCGTTTTTAATTTTGAATTTTTAGAATTTATCATTTTTGACTCTTTAAATTTTTAAATTCTTAAATTAAATTTGAATTAATTTGTTTGAATTTTTTCTAGTTTTGAATTTAATTTTTTTTTAGTTATAAATTTATAAAATTTCGTATATTTGAATATTTGTATTCTAATTTTTAAATTTTCAGTAAAAAAGACTATATCAAAAATATTTTTAATTTCTGAATCTTCGAGTTTTGAATATTGTAGCTTTCATTTAGGGGTTTTTTTCAATGGGTTTTACTACAATTCAACGGCGAAGAGCCAGCATCCGCATTTGAGCACAGTACGGCCACGGAAACAAGCCCCAATAATCATTTTTCTTACATCCTGGTATATAACTTCGAGAAAAGTTTGAAAAATGATTCACATGATTGAAATCCTTTATAAAATAAACAATAAATAAGGTTAAAAAGAACGATACTCAAAACTCAAAAGATATTAAAAATATTCAAAGCCGGTAAAAATTGAGTGTAGTAATAAATTTGTATAAGAAATCCTCATCAATACATTTAAAAAATAATCTCTTCATGAAGATTTTTTTGATGTTTTTTATTAAGAAAATACAAACAAACATTTTCGGAAGAAAACTCAATTTTGTTTCAGTAACAGAAATCGAAGCAAATTAAAAAAATCCCTGATTCCCTGATAATAATTTTCTTTATTATTTCAAAGTAATTTTATCTCTCAATTATTTTAAATATTAACCAAATTTCAAATCCGCGCGAAATTCGCGACTAAGCAAAATTAGCCAGCAAATCCGCGCGAAACGCGCCGTCCGTAACAACCCTGGAGGTACCAAAATTGAGGGGGTGGTCCGATTTGGACGAAATTTGGGATTCTTGCATGTTTTGATAGTATCAACAGCCCTGCCAAATTTGAGCAGGATCGGAGAGGGTAATTTTCAAATGCTGTTCCGCTTCAGATGGAATGACCTATATGCGTTTATCCTTTCCGTTTTTCATTGGTCTGATGGCCGAGCGGGCTAAGGCTCCTTACTGTTGGTTCTGGGATTAAATCCCGTCGTTTGCAAATATAAACTATTGTCTTCCATATTGCCGGGACCCGTGGTGTAGTTGTAAACGTAGTTGGCTCTTACCCCAGGTGGCCTGGGTTCGATCCCAAAAGGTCCCGGTGGCATTTTCCGAGACGAGATTTGTCTGATCATGCCTTCCGTCGGACGGGGAAGTAAATGTTGGCCCCGGTCTAACCTAGTGGTTAGGTCGATAGCTAAGTCCAGGTGTAGGAGTCGTCTCCCTGGGTCCTGTCTCTGTGGAGTCGCTGGTAGGCAGTTGGACTAACAATCCAAAGGTCGTCAGTTTGAATCCCGGGGTGGATGGATGCTTCGGTGTAAAAAGAGGTTTGCAATTGCCTCAACAATCAAGCCTTCGGACCCCTAGTTTCGAGTAGGTATCTCGCAATCGAGAACGCCAAGACAATGCTGCAGAGCGAATTATTTAGATTTTTTTCTGTGTGTAATATTAAGTGTCTTTTTGACGAAGGTGATGCTTTTGCATGCGACTTTAACATCTGCTTTTTTGCTGTGTTGTTACAAATGCCTGCTGAATTTATTAAGGTTCGTTAAGTGTTGCGGAGAGACAGAACCGTTTTGTCTTTCCATAGTGGTATTTCCAAGGAACGATATTCAAAGTAGAACGACAAATGGTAGTAAACAGTGGTTAAGAAGCGAAAAAAAAACACCAGATCACAGACGGGATTCGAACCCGTACCTTCCACGTTCCTAGCGGGGTACTTTACTCTCAAACCTCAAGCCACCGAGATCCTTGGGATTCTATTTATCCCAAGACACCAAAGTAGTGTTCGGTTGTAGATTTGATCACAAACCACGCCTACAATCTAGTTCTTCTTCTCCTGTGGTCCAATCCAATACTCGTCAACATTTAGAGGGGTAACACATGTAGGGTCAACATCCTAAGAGTCCTTGTGCTTCTATTTTCAGATATTTGCTCAAGGTGTGGACCCAAGCCATGAAGGGTCAGGAACTCGTCCCAACTGTTCAGTACCTGAAGAGCTTCATTTCCAACAAAAATCAGCGTCAGGCCTGGGACGACTCCGTGCCCGGAATCATCCGCGGCCTGCAAACCGTCGCCGCCGGGTAAGCCCACTTCGTATTCTTACCAAGAATCCTCGATTCACGCATTGACTTCCTTCACAGAAAACTTCGCCTGGCGTACGAGCACATTGAGCAGCGCAAACGCTCCGGCTACACCCAGGAGGAAGCGGTCAATCTAACCTCGATCGAACTTTCCCGTGCCGCTGATGCCCACTGCCGAGCCTTCCTGGTGCAGTCCGGCTACGAAATGATCGAAAAGTCCTGCACCACTCTGTCACCGGAGCTGGGTCGCGTGATCCGAGACATTTACGAGCTGTACGCGTACGACGAAGCCGTCAAGGCCGTTGGAGACCTTTTGAGGGTAAGCTAGTTGAGGATCTGGTCTTAGCTAAAAGCGAGGGCTAATGGGCTCATTCTCGTTTCCAGTTCACCACCCTGTCGGAGAGTGACGTGACGAGGCTGCAGCAGAAGCTGGAGGATTCGCTGGCGGCGATCCGTCCGAACGCAGTTGGCATCGTGGACTCGTTCGACATTCCCGACATGGTGCTGGGATCGGCGCTGGGTGCCTACGACGGAAACGTGTACGAGCGACTGTTTGAGGAGGCCAAGAAGAGCCCGTTGAATCAGGTAGCTATTTAGCTTATGTATTATTGAATATTTAATTAATCCATGCTGTTACCCGCTTGCAGGAACCGGTGAATAAATCATTCCACATGTACCTTAAGCCGTTTATGAAGTCCAACTTGTAAAAACGAACCCTGTTATTCTTTAGATTGTAAGCGCATCGCATGGTGATAGAAACGCAATATTCATACACAAAATCGGCAAACGATATTGTCTTATTATGCATTATCAATTTTATACATTCAGCTAGGGTGATATTTTAATTATTAAAATATTTTCATTACTAAAAAAAACCTTGTTGAGATCCTTCCGAAATCCGAAACTATCAATTACCGGGCCAATACGCACCTCCCAAGAAAAGGGGTCAAGAAATGGCTTTGCGATTTCTTGGGACTTTTCTTCACAATCTCTGGCTTGCTTTCGCTGCCGCGGCTGCCCATTTCACATTTTTCTTGACCGGTTCCTTCCGAAATACTCTTTTCTATTGAAAATAAAGCCGATGGATATTATTTTTAAAAGTTGTTTTGTCTTCAAAAAATAGTTGCAACAGCCAACTCCGAAATTTAGTCCAGCATTACAAAAAAAATGTCCAAAATATGTATTTTAGCCGTTTCAATATTTTGAAATAGTATTCATTGAAAAAACAGAAAATTTCACAAAAGAGAATTACTACAGGGTGGCCACCAGTTTTGGATTTTCAATTTCCCGGTTTTTTCCCGGTTTTCTCCCGAGGCCTGAAGGAATTTTTCCATATAGTTTAAAATCAAATTACAATGTTTTTTTATAGACTGACGTTAGTATCAAAATACTTTTTAAACGCATACACAACGTATACTTTTGGTTCAATATTTTTATTTCTCAAGGGAGCTTTCAAATTGAGTACAAAAAGTAAGAAGCCGTTTTTAAAAGTTTTTAGTCCAAATCCTTATTTTCCATAATGCTTGTGATTTTTCATCTCCATGCTCCACCATTTTTCTTAACTTAAAATCAATAAAAAATCGTTTTGTATTAAATTTAAGAATTACATAAATTATTACTGTAAAGCAGGAAATAGCATTTACAATGTTGGGTATGAGTATGGGTAGAAAATATTTGCAAAAGACAACAACATTTATGCAAATACTCTTCAGTTTTCTTTGAAAAAGCTTTTGTAAATTCAAGAAGAACGATTCTTCCAGAGAAAAAGTGCCATATATTTAAACAAACGGTAACTAAAAACATTTTTGGCGGATCGATTTAGTATCTTCGGCAAGCATTTAGGTATTGATGAGATGATTTCTAGAAAAAATTTAACTGTCAAAAAAAACCCCTATGGGTTGGCCTGTACTTCAACACCTCATCGCGACTCCCAGATCGCGCAAACATAAACATAATTCTCGATACATCCTTTGTATGAGCCGTGCCAAATTTATTGAAAAAAGAAAAAAATAAACATGTTTGGATGTTTTTAAATTTTTGAGTAACACAGAATGATAAAAATCAATTAACCGTGCTACGATTTTCTGAACAAAATAACCAAAAGAGCCAAAAGTCAGTTAATCTTTTTTTACGGAATTTTCAGATGAGAATTAAATAAAAGCCAACAAAAACTCAGTTTTTGTGTTTGAATAAAAATAAAAAGTGACTGTTTGTATTGAAATGACTATTATGCAGTTGAACTCTGAAAATATTGTAATTTTAAAATATCTGAAAATTTTATTTAAAATTTAAATTACAATTTTAAAATAAATTTTAAAGGAACGATATTTTCCAAATGTTCTGAATTTGAACACAATTTGATAGGCATTTAACTGTTGAAAGATTCCCAAATAACTATATAAAAATATCTTAAATACCAAATATTTCCGACATTTTAAAATTATACAAAAGTACCGTAAACTGGGGTCAATCGGGACACATGGGGCGAATTGGGACAGCAGTTTTAACCATGTTGGAGCTCAATATTTTGATTTTTCTGGTTGGTTTCGGTTAGAACAGACTCAGGCCAACAAAATGTGTACATCCATTTCCAAATTTAAAAGCTTTAAGTGCTCTAAAAACTGCTGTCCCTATTCAGACTGTAGTCCCGATTCACCCCAGATTACGGTACTCAAATCTGATTTAAAAACACAAGCACAAAGTTTCATGGCAGTTTGTCCTTAATAATTTGTTTGACTGAGAAAGCCAAAAATCATCTTATAAAATACTACTGAAAACAGATTTTTGAAATTCCACCAAATGTTTTACATTAAAAATTGTAAACAGTCCGTCCGATTATCCGAAGGTTTGAACAATAAAAATACAATTGGTTTTTTTTTTATTTTCTTACTGTTAACATCAAATTCGAGTTCAGCGCCTTAATTTTTGTCACTGTTGAGTGGCTGATTGCCTATTCAATTTAAAAATGCATTTTTTCAATATTTCATTTCAGCCATTTTGGCCGCCATCTTGAATTTCATATTTCTAAATAATTTTAAAATAGTTTAGGCTGGTACAAATTTTATTTAGTTTTAGCCTCCCCCCTTAAAAATTGGCCCGAAAAATCAGGGGGCAATTTTTTTTTCAAAAAACTTCTAAATTATAATGAAAATTTAAGTGGAATCAACTGAAATCAATTTTAGATCTATTCACCTGCGTTCAGAATCGTTTTTAGCATATTTGGGTTGATTTAAAAATCATTAGAATTTTTTTCTATGTTTATTATTTTTTTTCTTTATTTTTTTTGTTTTCGTTAAATTTTACATTATTTGAAAACTAATGATTGCAAAACAACTGAACAAGTGTAAAATGCATTTTAAACACTTTTTCCATGCAAATGTTGAAACTGTGGCGTTTTATTTCATTATTTATATATTTTTATTTTTCCCGAGGCCTTCGGATAATCGACTGTATTCTTATTTTTAACGGCGCACATCAAGCTAAGCTTTTTGCACCACGATTTTCGGTACGCATATTTTAGTATCTTCGAAATTATGGGAACTATCGGTTATCTATTCCCTAAAGTTACTGTCAACAAAAAAAAAAATAAAGCGGATTTTGACTCTTTTAACAATCATATTGTTGATGGGTTAAATCCGTAAGTTTGACAATTTTGGAATAAAAAGACAACAACTTCCTTGGCTGCTGTGCACCCTCAAGTTGATATTGAAATACATTATAAAACAAAAATAAATTGTTTATTGTGCTTATGAAATTCAATAATTATTGAAATAAGACATCAAAAATCATAGCGCTGAGTAAATTTTCTATTGAACCGCAAACTTGATCAGAAAAATTGCAACTTATCAAACATTTGTTTTTTAAACCGGGTCCAGTGGTGTAAGTGATAATCATAGTTGCTTCTCCCCCTCGCCAAAGAAATATATAAAAGAATACTCAACAAAAAAAAAAAAAAAACAATCAAAGCTTAGTAGCTTTAGTCTATTACACAAGTTCAAACATTATTTTCCCGAATTCTTCATTTACAATAACTAGAGTAATATTCTAATAGAGAAAAGTATACGTTGAAGTCATTTAAGAGGAATTTGTTGAATTTTGACAAAACTTAAAATATTTTCCCGATTTGTCAGTCGAATTCCCGAGTTTTTCCCGGTTTTCTCCCGGTGGAATAAATTCCCGGGTTTTTCCCGGTTTTTTCCCGAGGTGGCCACCCTGGAATTACTAAAAAATTGGTCGATTTTGTGTATTTTTTTATCCGGCTCAAACTTTGTGAGGGTCTTCCCTATGACCAAAGAAGCCATTTTGTGTCATTGGTTCACCCATACATACAATTTTGACGGCTGTCCGTTGATACAAAAATGGTACGTAAATATTCAAATATCTGTAACTTTTGAACGAATGTTCTGATCGATTTGGTGTCTTTGGCAATGTTGTAGGTATTGATGAGGACTATTCAGAATGAATAAAAATGGCCGACTTAAAACTTTTTTTTAACAAAAAATAATTTTTCAAAATTATTTTTTTTTTTGTGTTGCGGGACAAAACCCCGCAACTTTTGAGCCATAGGGAAGTACGATCAAGAATTTAACCGCCGAGTTTTTAAAAATGATGTGTTTTTAGGAACTGTTTTACTATAATATTTACTGTACAATTCTGAAAAACACGAAATTTAAAAATGAAACATGTCGTTCTAAATAAAAAAAATTACCCTTCTGGGTTATTGCAGATTTCAAAAGTACATTAAATTTTGCATAAAATGAAATGTTAAAATATTTTTAAAGTTGAGTAAAGATGTTCTAAAACGTTACACAAAATAACCTTTGATACCAAATTTACAAGCACTCACCATTTCAGGTTGCAAATTATTGAAAAACACGTATTTTTTAATGTTCAAAAATGAAAAGGGTCGGTCGAGATATCAAAAAATAAACCCCAGATTCGTGATTTGGGACCAAAATTACCCCTTAGGATAAAGTTTCACACAAATCGAATAGGGGTTTTGTGATGCCCTGTAATATCCCCGATTGGCTTTCTTTTTTCGCAGTTCTACTCGCTTAATTAATAAATGCAAATAAAGTTATTTGCCATGCAGTATTTAATACATATTTCTGTTTTATTTTATACATATACAATTACATTAATTGCTAATTTCATCAATAATAGTTTTTTCGATTTTTTGAATTTTTTAAACTTTTTTTGTATTTTTCTTCTTTTTTTATCATGTGTGTTAATTTATTAATACATCATAAAGTCTACGTGTAACAGCGAAAATAAACGTCGTCGGTGTTCAGCTCCAGGCGATGATTCTTTGCAGATTTACTAAAATTTCCACGAAAACTTTACTTTTAAACGAACAGCGGATGATAATTTTTTAGAAAGATGTCTCACCGCATGAATCAAACACCGAAAATGTTTATACTTGCCGATATAATAACTTCTAATACGTTTTACATTTATGTTTGACAGTTTTCCAATTGTTGGTAGGTTAAAGATCGGCTTGCTCAAAATTAAAAAAAATGTGTGCCAACAAAAGTTATCCTTGTGACATTTTTTCCCGGTTGAAAAGTAATCTTCAACCTACCATCAATTTGAAGACGCCACTTTTTAAATTTTTCATTCTGTTTTTTTTTGTTGTATTTTTTCAATATTTTTTTTTGTTTTTACATATAACCTTACGAATTGTAATAAAAAATGAGAGCTTGTTCAAAATCGATAATTCTAACTAATAAAGTAATGTTATTTAAAAAAAACACAGACACTGGAGAAATAAGAAGCAACGCATCGAATTAATTGATTCTTTTTTTTGCGATTTCACGGAAGGGTAACGAATCATTTGTGAATACTTTTCATTCCCGTGCATTTTTGTAGCCATCTCTTTTTCGGTAAAGAAAACTAATTCGGCCAGAAAGAGATTTGCCCCCAGAGTACGGCAGAGAGAGGAAGAAGATAACTCTCCATAAAGATTTCTCTCTTGCTTCAGAGTAAACGGCAGCGAGAGAAACCCTCTTACTGACTGTCTTGCCTTTGAAGTTTTTCCGTTTTGTTCACCAGTTGAAAATTGTGTTAGTATTGTTATTTAAAATAATTTTCAAACTACTCCAAAAAGATGCTTCGAAAATTGTCCAATGTTTACCGTGTTTCTTTCATCATTTTAAAGAATATTTCTCAAATTTGTCATCTAAATTATCAAGAAATGTTTTCAACTGATTCGTTACCCAATCACTGATGGCGATTTGATCGCTTTTTGCTGTTGTAGTTTTATCGTAAGTAGATGTTTGCAAATAATTTGACCGAAAATAAATATTAGTTTATAAACGTCGCTTCAAAATTACAATTTTAGGTTTTTTTTGCCGACTCCAATTGTTATCTAATAGTACAGTGTCGCTGCATGGTAGTGAGTAATATTGCGAAGGTACGGGATTTAAAATTGCAAGCATTTTTTTTCCTTTCATTTCTTTTAACTGATAACTTGTAAACAATGGGTTTTTTTTGAAAATAATCCAAGTTACACTTAGTTTCAAACAAAAAGGTATTTTGTTTTGAAAATGCTTTTCTTTAGATTGAAAATGTTGGCAACATTTTCATGAACAATTTGTTTTGAAAATATGAAAAATTCATCGATTTTTATGCAAAATGCAAAAAAAATCTGGAGTTTTTTTTAAAGGTCCTTTAACGAAATATTTCTTTTTTTGCTTTTTGGGTGTTTTTGAGACCGTCTCAAGAGGTATTCAAAACACCCAAAAAACATAAAAATTAAAATTTGGTATATTGAACCTAAAAAATTATGACAATCAAAGGATTTTTTTGTATAAAATTTCACAAATCTGATGAACTATGTATATTTAGAAACAACATCTCAAAACAAATGCAAATGTAAAATTCTAACACTTTTTAAATAAAATGTCAGTCTTAAAATTCTTTTTCAAAAAATTGCTGTCAAACCAGCGAGGTTTTAGTATGTTAACACTTGTAATCCCAACAGGGTTCAACAAGTTGGAAACGGCTGTATCTCGGCGAAAACTCAACCGATATGGATGATTCTTGTTGCATTCGATCCGGAAGGATGTCAAGAATCATCTAAAAAAAGGTAGATCCAAAAGAAAAGAAGAAATGACTTGACATCAAATAACCCGTTGTGAACAAAATATCAGTTTTAAAAAGCATGATCGCTCGACCCACAAAATTTCGCGTTGGAAAAAATGTGCACTATAAAAACAAAAAATGGTTTAACATCTGTCAACAGCTGTGTTTTGAAAAAAAAAAAAATGATTATGGAAAATAATATCAGGAGGTATAAGACTATGACAATCAAACAACAAACTCGAATTTTCTTGTTTGACAGTTTGTCAAACTCGCAAACAAAGCAAAATATATGCCGGTTGAAGAATCTGCAAACAAACAAAACAGGCAAACTGTCAAAAAGTGCAAGTTTGTTTGTTTGTTTGTCATAGTCTAATACCTCCTTCAGACAGTAAATGAAAGTGTGGTCGAGCAGTCATCTGCCAAAGTCGACGTTCGAAAGTGCGAGTCTGCTTTTAATTTGTGGAGACCGGATGGTGCTTGCCTTGTGATTTTTAAGGTTTATTCATTTAGTATTACCGACTATTTTACTCAGAAAAAACTTAAATGAGCTGATTCGAATCACAAAAAAAACTGGAACTAAAGGAAAGTTTAATTAGTACTTTTTTTCATAATCAATATGTTTGTTTTGCTTTTAAATATTACATTATAGTTTTCTAAATATGTAATGTAGGTTTTTTTTTTGTTGATTTTCACTTTACGTTTGAATTTTTATAAATTATTACTTTTAATGTGTTATATAAGTTGTTTAGCTGAATATATGTAGACATAACTTTTTGGATTTTTTCATTTACTTTTTCGCTTTTTTTGTTTTTTTTTTTTCATTTTTTTTCTAGTTGTCAACTGCAAACTTGCTTACTTCCGTTGCATCACGTTCCCTCTGCTATCGTTCGCTTTCGCGCAATGAATCACATTCATTTTCCGGTTAGAAATTTTAACTCTGCTCTGTGTAAAAAGAGGGAATCATCACAAACGAGAGGTAACCGTTTTTTTTTTTTTGAGTTTCGAGAAATTTAAGGGGACGTGCGGATTAACTAAGGTTTTAATTTAGAATTGTAATAGTTTTTGTTTTTTTTTCGTTTCTCGCTAATTTGTATGCAAAATAATACAGAATTTATTTGATAAGAACTAAAAAGCCTAACACGAAGGCTTCGAAAAAAAAAATCATCAAAATTTCATCACACACTCACACTCACAGTTGCTGCTGCAGTCTACTCATCTCTGCCGATTCCCTCTCCCTCCCTCGCGTGCCATGATTAAGTGTTACACCCCCCATTTCCCGCCAATTTTATATAATTACTTGCCATCGTCGTCACTCGCTCTCCCTATTGATGCACATTTAATCCGCGCATCCGACGGATTCGTCTTCTAAAACACACATTTCTTATCACTAGAGAAAGTCACCTACCTTCTTCCTCCTTCTCCGCCACCGTCTTACTGAAAGTAGTTGTAATAGCCGTTACTTTTCCGGCCCAGATCGCGCAGAGCCGCAAACGGATCGCCCAGGGCGGACGAGCCCGCGCCGCTGCCGTCGCCGAGCCCACCGAGGCCGCCGCCGCCACTTCCGTCCTTTTGCTTGCCACCGCCCTGGCTGAGCACGCTCGCGTACGTCTGGTTGGCGGCCTGCCGGTTGAGCAGTTCTTCCACGGACGAACCTCCGCGACCGTCATGCAAATGTTGTTGCTGCTGCTGTTGTTGCTGTTGTTGGAGCTGGTGAAGGAATTCGCGGTTGTTGAGATTGTGTTGCTGCTGCATCAGACCGGCGGCAATGTTGTGGATCGAGGTGAAGCCCTGCAGGTTGTTGGACTGGTCGGTTGTGGAGCCGCCGCCACCAAACTGACCCCCAAACAGCATGGCGTTGCTGTGGTGAAGCTTGCCCGGTCCATCGAGCGTTTCAAACAGCGACTGCTGCAGATGGTTGTCCAGCAGGTCCGGCGTTGACGAGGCAATCGATTGGGACGAGTTGGACGCCGACGGGAGCGTACCGCTGCTGCTGCTCTGATAGTTCTGGCCAGCCTGACGACGGTACAGCGGAACCGACTGCTGCTGCTGGGGCTGGGGCGCGGCGACCAACGGTGCACTTGAGCCACCAAACGACTGCAACTCGCTGGCGGGGCCAAACAGTTCCACATTCTCCAGCAAGCTCTTCCCCGGCATCCCTCCTCCGAGCAGGGCATTTCCGTTGCTGATTCCACTGGAGGCCACCGCCATCTGCTGATGTTGCTGCTGCTGTTGATGATGCAGCAAGGCCGCCGGTGGCTGCAAACTGACCGAACCCAACACGTCCTTGCTGGGGTTCAAAAAGTTGTCCAAGATCATGTCGGTGTGCGACGGCAGCACCGGGTTCATCTTCTTCTGCAACTGTTGCTGCTGCTGCTGCTGCGGGTGAACCTGTTGATGGTGATGTTGCGGCTGCGGCTGCTGCTGCTGTTGATGCGGGTGCTGAGTCGACGCCAGCGTCGGAACCTGGCGCAGAATGTCCGTGAACTTGTTAGCCGCCTCCAACCCCTGCGTCTCGACGAGCTTGATGAACCACAGATACTGGAACTCCTTCGTCTGCAGCGACACGTCCAGAAAGCTCATGTTGGGCGGCAGCAAGTGGTTAAAGTCCGTAACGGCGGCCGGGTTGGAATGGTGCACATGCTGCGGCGGCGTGACCTGGCTGTACTTTTCCGGAAAGTGCACATTCTGCAGAAACTGAATGTCCTTGTCGACGAGCCCACCGTGCTGCTGCTGCTGCTGCCGTCCGTCGTCCATCCGAAGCGCCCCAAACTTTTGCTGGCTCTGCTGTTGATGAAGCAGCGATTGCTGTTGGTGCACCGCCGCCACAACCTGCTGCTGCTGCTGCTGTGGTGGCATTTGCATTTGCGAAGCGGCACGGGCCGTAATCGATGCCATCAAGTCGGTAGACAGGCCGGAAAGGTAATGTTGCTGATCTTGCTGCTGCTGTTGCTGTTGGTACGAACTTGGGCTGATGGGACCGCCTCCTCCGCCGCCGCCGCCACCCCCTCCCATCACCGGGCGAATGTGGTTCTGGTGCAGCTGATGGGGCGGATGTTGGGGCTGGTGGTGGGGCGGGAATGGGCCGTAGTTCGGAAGGGCTGGCTTCGGCTGCTGGAGATAAGGCATTTGCGGCGCAGACAGCTGCTGTTGTTGTTGCTGTTGCTGCTGCTGCTGCTGCTGGACCGGACTCCGCATCGGTGGGGGAATCAACGGTCGGCCGCTGGCCGTCAGGTGCTGTGCCATCTGGGGACGAATCTGCTGGCGGGTTCTGGAAGAGGAAAAATTGGGTTAGAAATATCCCTAACAGAATAATTCCACAAAGTACTCTGTACCCTGTGGTAGTTCTCTAAGATTTCACAATTTTTTCGCGGTTTAAAAATAATGTTTTTTTTTGTATTATCGAAAATCTTGACAAAAATTTTAAACAATATTTTTCTATAGCAAAATTCTTTAAAAAATTCAAAAAACTTGTCTAAAATATTTATGAAAAATAAAAATTATTTGGAATATTTTTGATAATCGGTAAATTCACGAAATTCATTTTCAACGAAAGGAAGTATTAGACTACGACAAACAAACAAACAAACTTTTTGGCAGTTTGGAAGTTTGTTTGCCTGCATTTGTTTGCAGTAACGTTAGCCTGCATACATTTGGCTTTGTTTGCGAGTTTGGCAAACTGTCAAACACAAAAAAAATAGAAAGTTTGTTTGTTTTCCATAGTCTAATAGCTCCTTCATCGCTCGATTTCCAAAGTTCTAGAGAGAAAATAATAGGAAATTTTAAAAATGTTTATTTCCAGAGGTGTTTTTCCCTCAAGAATTATCAAAAAACATATAAAGTAATTTTTGACTGTATATCCAGATATGCTTTAAAAATGATCTGTAGTAATTTTTTGTCCAGATTTTCGATATTTTCCGAAAAATAGTATTCAAAAAACATATTTCCTAAACTGTATTTATCAGTCCCCTAAAACATGTAAAAAAATCCGAAAATTAAAAAGTACGTATTTTGGGAATTCATATTTCAGTGATAAAAAGTTTAATAAAATAAATTTGAAATAAAAATTACAATCTAAAAAAATAAAAAGCTTAAATAAGCATGAAATTTAAAAAAATCAGTACAATAGAATTTGAAAAAAATATATTAAAAAAACTAACAATTTCTAAAACGAAATTAAAATTTAAAAAATCATAAAAAAAATCTTGAAAATTACATTTAAAAAATATTTTTTTTAATATTAAAATAATATGTTTAGACTTAATATTTTTTTCAAATATTTCTTTCAAATAAAAAATATTTGAAAAAAATGCTTTTCCAAATTTGACTGTAATTTCTCGATCCACGATCGAAATCTTTAAATACCGTCAGTGGGGTGACTATGGGTCAAAAAACGATACACCTCTCGTAATTTCTTAATAACAAAAACAATTTGAATAACATCGAAAATCTTTTATCGTAGAATTGTTCTTAGATAGTTTACTAACATTTTCCCAAAATATGGTGTAATTTGATGTACTCTACCTTAAATGGCAATCGTTTTAAAAATGACCCAATCTCACCCCTTTGAGGGGGTGACATTGGGTCAAATGAAACTAAAATGATGCTCAAATACAAAGATATAGTAAAAACAAGTCATCCAACAGTGTTTCTTGTTCGAGGGAATCGTATTGACATGCTAAAATGTTTGAAGTAGAGATTTTCAAACATTTGGGTACTTTTTGATCAATTCCAACAAAAAATTTAAAAAGTTGATTTTTCGAGAGGTAATTTTTGGCCAAAAACGTACCTTAACTTTAGACAGCTGCTGAAATGACAAGATTTGTTCTAGGAACGAGATTTTTTCAGCAAAGTCATCTTAAGATGTCCCTTGCACAACAATTTTAACAGAATTTAGTTTCATTGAGAAATACCTGAGAAATGGTAAAATCCGTAAAAGAATACTTTGACCCAATCTCACCCCCCAGACCCAATGTCACCCCCATTGATGGTAGTAAAATTTCGATCGTAATTTGTCGATGGTAAGTCGTAATCTTACTAGCATAGCATAGCATTGGTGTCTACCCGTAGTTGCTACTCTGTTATTGACCAGGACCTCCAAGAATTGCTCCGTGGACCACAGATGAAGAGTAGGAACCAATCATCACCACTTCGCAACTTTCAAATGTCCCTATCATGCTAGCCAATCACAGCGCCGGCCACGACCAGTGGTAAGACACGGGGGAAGTGGATAGGAATTTTAGTCCGATACTTGAGTGATGAAGACCGCTAAATCAGCTGCGTCTTCGACAAAGTATCACGTGAGGTTTGAGGGTGTTAGTAAGATGGGTGTGAAGCCAGGATTCACCGTGGTAAGTGATGCGGCCGGTCAAATCTATCTATAGTCCTTAATTCTTCGTATGTTCTTGGATTCATTTTTGGAAGCTTTCCAATTCGGTTCACCAAGCTTTTTGTGGTGAATTCTGGTCGTGTTGAAAGTTCAATATTCGCCTAACAATTATGCAACCAGTGTCCTTGAATTCAACTTGCATTCAATATTGCATTTTCCTGTTCTTAGGTTCACACAGATTCCAATCAAGTTTCTTGGATTCTTATAGCATTCTTAATCCTTCTATCAACTAAGCCTCGATGGTCTGGTGGTTAGCATTTTTGTCTGCTGACCCAAAGGACGGGGGATCGAACCCCGCCGCGAGCTAATGAATTTTTCGTTCATATTCAAGTGTTCAGAATTATTCCTTCTTTCCATAATTTCTCGATAGGGGCAGATGGGAATCGAACCCAGAACCTTCCGCTTTCAAAGCGAACAGCGTAACCATTCAGCCACGCCTACCCCTCGATGGTAAGTCGTAATCTTACTAACGAGAAATCTCGATCGTGAGTCGAAAATTTACAATCGAGTGCAATAATCACAACGCTAATCATAACCAACATTTTCGCCGAAGACACCAAATCGATTAGAAAATCTCTTCTCAAGATACAGAATTCACATACCCAATTTGGAAGACCAGCCCCGAAAATTGTATCGAAACTTGCATGGAAAAACTAATGATGCAAAATGACTTTTTTTTTCATCCAACCCAAAAAATTAAATTTAAAAAAATCCGAAAAAATGCGAATCTGTAGAGAACTACTCTTACAAAAATAATGATTTCAAACTAACCTGTTGGGAAAATGACCACTCCCAGCGGGGTTCCACAGGTTCGCCGGGTTGTTCTGGGGGAAATTGGCGGGACCAGCCTGGGCGGCAATGTTCGGCGGAACCGGTGGCCCGAGGGCGTTCGGATGCGGTGGCGGTGGACCCCGCATCGGCGGTTGCTGCGCCGCAAAGAACATCGGACTCTGGTAGGGCGGGAACTGTTGCTGCGTTTGGGGCGGAATCGGCGGATGACCACCGTGGCCACCACCGGGACCGGGTCCGTGTCCCATGAAGGGAGCCTGCGGCGTCGGCATCGGTTGCTGGGGCACGATTTGTCGCATGAGTCCTGCCGCCGGCAGTGACGGATGTCCTCCGCCGGAGTAGTTCGCGTTCGATTGGTGATGGAATCCGGTCGAGTGTGGTCCGGCCTGGTGCGGTGGTTGCTGGAGATACTGCCCGGTCACGTTTGCCGCCTGTTCCCGCAGGTACGCCTCGGCTTGCAGGGCACGGGGAATAAATTCCGGCGCGAGGGGGTTAAGCACGTACGTCTTCTTCAGCTCAACCCCATCCAGCTGCGATCTCAGCAAGGACCAAGTGATGCCAAACAGACTCTTGTTCTGGTAGCAGATCTCGATGAACCGTTCCCACACCTTTCGACACCGTCCAATCGAACACAGCGCAACCGGATCTCCAACAACGGCGACCAGACTCTGGGCACGAGTGATGGCCGTGTTCAGCAGCTTGGAATTGCTGAGAAAGCCATAGTCCACGTCCTCCGAAGAGCTGCTGCTGCTGTTCTCGTTGGCGTTCGTGTTGCAGGTGCGTCTCGTTCTCACCGTGGACAGAAAGATCGCCCGGAACTGCTTACCCTGCACGTTCAGCACTCGCTCCACGCTGATTCCACCCATGCGACGTTTCCTCAACTCGGACCGAATCCGAAACACCTGATCCGCGTACGGCGTCATGATTCCAATGCTCTGGTCGTTAATCTTCCCCCACGAACTGGGCCACTTCTTGCGCAGCTCGCACACCCGCTCCACCACCTCGTACACCTCCGAGTTGTTGTAGAACGCCGTCGAGTTCTTGTCCTGCACGTCCTCGCCACGCGTCGTGAAGAACGTCAACGGGTAGAACTTTTCATGCCTCGGCTGCTTGCCGGACGCGATCAGCTTCTGCTCGTAGAACAGCTCCGACGTAAACTTGATGATCGCCTCGTGCGCTCGGTAGTTTTCGCACAGCAAGATCTTGCACGGGAAATCGTTCGGGTAGTGATCGTACAGCCGCTCCAGCAGCGAAATGTGCAACTTGCGCTCCTTGGCAAAGTTCGAAAACAGCTCCGGGGACATTTGCATGTGGTCACCGGCCAGCACGATGCGCGTCTTCTCCGTCGCCAGCGCCAACGGCATGATCGCCTCGCACTCCATGGCCTGGGCCGCTTCGTCCAGGAAGATGTGCGTAAAGTGTCCCTTGGGCAGATCCAGCGAAGCCAGCTCCATCGAAATGTTCAGCGTGACCACCACGATGCGGTACTTGAGGATGTCCTCCACGGTTGGCCGCCGGAAGTTGCGCACGTTGATGTTCAGGTCGATCAGACAGTACTGAAAGATAAAGTTCGGGTTAATATTGTAAAAAACACACACAACTCAAAACCTTTTACCTTCTGGACGATGCTGTTGACGGTGGCGACCCATCGCTTGTGGTAGTAAACGCGCAACGGTTTGGCCTCCTCCATGCCCTCCTCGACCCACGGGTGCAGGTAGTCCTTGATGTACAAATCGGCGGCCGAATTCGAGTGGGTGCAGATGAGAATCTTCGACTCCGGCTGCAGCAGCAGCTGTTTGATGGCCTGCGCCAGCGTGTACGTCTTGCCGGTGCCAAAGGGTCCAATCAGCAGGATCGGAGGCAGCGCGACCGTAATGGGTGTTGTGATGGCAACGACCGCTTCCTTTTGCTTCGAGTTGAGCTTCGGATCGAGTGACGCGTCCCATTGGCGCTGCGGAGTCCACGGGATGCTCGGTTCCAGGTAGATGTCCGGGAAGATGATCCGGAAGTCGGCGATTTTGTCGATCGCGTGGTGCCACTCGCAGTACGTCAGTCGGTTCGGTTGAAACTGGATGTCCGAGATGAACTCGGTTTCCGCCTTCAGTCCGAGCCCGGCCACGGCCTTTGCCGAAATCTTCAGATAGATCATGTTCTTCCCTTTGTCCTCGATCACGGCTTCGTACACCTTGCGCTTTTCACCCGTGGGAGCCGGGTCTTTCGAAGCAATCAGCACGGCTTGACAGTTGTTCAGGATGAGCCGACCGGCCGAAGTGTCCTCGGAGACGTCCTTGCCGAGCTTCATCAGCGCAAACAGCTCACCAGAGTGGGAATACTTGGCCGTGCTGGTGGCCATTCCGCTGGGCGTCAACAGATAGTTGGTCGCGATCGTCAATCGGGTGGTCAAGTTGTAGCGGGCAATTTGCTCGTAACGGGCAATCTCCTCCACGTACAGCAGCTCGTGGATCCGATTTCGGTAGTTGTTCTTCGTCAGCTTCTTCTCCGTGATCGTGGATTGCGTCAGCACAAAGGACGATGCCTTCGGCAGTGGATATCTCGCAAGCAGTTCCTTTTCGCGCTCGGCGTCCGCGGCATAAGCCGGAGTTTGCATGTGCGGAATTATGGTGGTGGTGAATTCGATTATCTCCGAGTTGGTTTCGTCCCACCGTTCCGACGTTGACATCACAATGTCCTTACGGATCTCCTGAATCTTGTCGACCTCCGTAACGGGGACCACGTCGACGCAGATGTGCTTCACCAGCACCGGTTCACTGCCAAAGTCGAAGACCACCGCCTGGCGGAACGTACCGTAAATGTCCGTGTTGAACACCACCTTGACCCGGTGCTCCAGCATGGGACTGCTCGGTTCAATCGCCTCAACCTTTGGTGCGTCCATCGGTGCGACCCACTCCTGGTCGGACGTCAACTCGGCTTCCACCACTTTGTTGCCCGCGGGACGGCCACTTCTCGGCTCGCCCGGATAGATTTGCTTGATAAGAAAATGATTGCGATGCGCGTCCTGCAGCAATGCTACCGCCTTCAACAGTCTCCTCGTTTTCAGTACAAATGTCCACTCGCGTTTGCTCACCTTGGAGCTGACCGTCGTGACGAGATCCTGCGAGCACGACTCCTCAACCCCCTCCACCTTCTCCTTCATCACCTTGTCCGGGCTTGGTGCCAACACCCAGCGTTCCAGCAGCTGCTCGGTGTAGCTTTTGCCGTACAGTTCCTTGTCCCGGGCGCGCTGCAGCTTCTTCTTCCGGTACTCGAACCGTTCCTTCCACTCGTTCAGCTCGTCGATACCATGCGCTTCGACGCACTGATTGCCGTAGTGGCAGCTCTGGTTGTCCACGAAGTTCTCGCACAGGCTGTACGACTCGGCGATGAAGCCACGCGGCGGCGGACGCCACATCCAGTCACGACCTTCGTCCGACATGATAATGTTCTGGTGGCTCTGCGTCTGGCAATGCGCCCGCAACTCGGACCGGTCGCTAAAGTTCATCGTACAATAGACGCAGCTAATGTTGCTGATCTTATCTAGCTGCTTCTGAAAGTTGTTGACCGAGGAACTGCTGCTGTTGGCGCTGCTCGTCGCTGGAGCCGCGGATTCGCTCGTTTCACCTTCTTCCGGCTTCACAGCTTCCTGTTCGTTCGTGTCCGCGGCCGTTGTCGAAGCGACGTCGACTTCCGCATTGCCATTGCTAACCGTGGTTTCACCGGCTTCCGCTTCCCGTTCGCTGCTCGACTTGTTGTTCTCCCGCGTCGGACTCGACGAATCGCTGCTGCCGTTGTTGTTCAGCTGACTCAACTGCTTGGTGTACCGATCGGGCGGCAGATTGTTGATGATGAGATTTTCCAGCTTCGTCTCGATCTGTTCGTACTCTTCGTTGAGCGAAGACAGTGAAGAGATGGTCGAAGTGGGCGTCGTCGACGGTCCCTGCGACAACGACGACGTGTCGGAATCTGCCGTAGCAGCGGGAGGTGCTGCCGAAGCAGATCCGTCGAGAGCGGGCGTAGGTGACGAGTTGGCCGATGCCATTTGTAGCACGGATTTTAAGCGCTCCAAGTAGCGATTGATGTCCTGATGGTAGTTATGGTTGGCGGCCCACTCCTGCAGAATTACTTCCGCTTCGGCATACTTTTGCTGTTTGTAAAGCGAATGGATGAGACGCTTGCGGACCTTCGACTCTGTCGTGGCCGTCGGATTTTGTTGATTGGCCGTCGAGGAACTGCTGGTCGAAGATGTCGATGACGCTGAAGACGGAACGGGACTCGTAGAACCCGAAGCACGGCTTTCATTGTTGTTCGCCAGAAGCTTCAGCAAACAGTGACAATCGTGGGCAACGGACTCGTACTCCTTCAACTCCAGACAGCACTCGGTGCGACCGTACAGACATGCGATCGTACGCTCCTTCGGAAGCTTGAAGCTGCCCGGCGAAGACTCGCTCAGAAGCTGATCGTAGATATCTTTCGCCTGTTGCCACTGTCGGTTCCGGAGATGCTCACTGGCTTGACTCTCGCTCATTGTATCGTTGCTTCTTCAGCCGTGGCCGCGTTGCGTCCCCGTGGACGTTCTCCAGCTCTCCTAACGTCACAGCGGCCACCATTCGTATCGCCAGTCCGGAAGACCAACTCTCAGCGGCCACCTTAATTCCTGTGGGAAATCAAAATCAAACCCCAAAATCAACACCAAATCCCCAATTTTACGCAATAGAACCACTCACGCACACTGTTCCCACGGTACTTTTACGTGCTGCGTACGCCGGATCTCGTTTTTTCTTCAATCCCTGCAAAAGAAGAGAAGAAAAAAAAAGTGATGGTGACTGACGATCTCCAAATGGCGAAAATGGACCCCCGGAAAAATGCACTTTTCGCCCACTAAAACCGGTTCCCCGGCGCCACCAACGGGACCGCCGCGTGCCCCGAACCTCCGCCATTGCACTTACCACGTTAAAAGCAACTAAGAAATAGAATTAGCACGCCAAATTACATTCTTGCGTCGGAAAATGAAATTTCTACGCAAAAACTCGGACAACTTTTGACACAATGGACGACGACGGACTTGACACACGCATACACACGCACACGCAGATCGCGGCGTTTGACAGCTGCAGCTACTACGCCACTCCCTGCGACTGGGGAGGCGCGATGTTTTTTGACAGCGCGTCAACAAATCGATTTAGGGTTGCCAGCAATTTCTATAATTTACTAACTTTACCCAAAATTGAGTCCAATGAATTGAGACGGGATTCGAGTACAGATTGTCAAGGGAAACAGATTGGTCGATGATTGACAGATCCGAACGCGCTGGATACCAACCGATCTTTGCGCCCAGAAAAACTGGCAGTGTTGCAAGCGCTAAACATACGTTGCCAGTGCCGATTTATTTTGCATCGACCAATCTGTTTCTCTTGACAATCTGTAGTCGACTGGTTTGGTGGGAATGAGCTGTCACGAAAAAGGGCAAAGGGATTTCAGTTCAGAACGAGTTTGACACAAGTACGAGCTCGACTACCGTATGAGCAATTCTCTACCAATACCGGAAATGGATTTTATTTGTATTTTTTTATTTGGCTCAAGCTTTGTGGGGGCCTTCCCTATGACCAAAGAAGCTATTTTGCAAGCTTCCCATGCGCCAGTGCCAACGCACACCACGGGTTTGGCTTTCTAGCTTCGGTACGAGCCTGAACCCATTGTGTGTTGGTATTTTGGTTCATCGTACCAGCACACCACGACAATCTCGGCTCGTCGCCTCGGTTGTGTGTCTGGCACTCACCCGAGGCATGAACCCAGCGTGCCGTGGTATTGAAATCGGTTTGTACCACCACACACAAAAAAAAAATACTGCAAATTTAAAAAGATCGTTCGTTGGATTAAAAGTTCGCGTTGGTGAATATTCGTACAAAGTTCAAACTTTTTAATTTAAAAGTTGGAAAGTTTTTGATACTACCATGCATTTCTGGAACAAAATCGTTGTATCGGTAAAAGTTTTTTACTTTTATTATAAGAAGAAACTTTTTATGGCAACAATAAATAACATTTAACATTACAGTGATGATTTTCGAAAAATTTGATGGATTTTTTTTTATTTTAATATTAAAACTGCTACTTATGCTGCTTAACATCGTGGCCTTCATTTTGGAGCACGACAGCTATGTAGAGGACAGGGTGGTCTCGTTGCCGGCCATCATCAGGACAGGCTTGGAGGAGTTGGCCATTGGGTGTTGATTCAGGAAAGGAAGTCGACGTTTTCCGACTGGGAAGTGAAGCGCCTGAACCGATAGTTCCAGATCACTTGGTCATCCTTCGAGAATGACACAGATGTTGCCAGTTCATCCGGCCGAAGCTGCGCCGTCGCGAGTTGAGCGTTTGCGGGCGGGAGTTGCTGAAAGAGTTTTAAAGTAAATTAAATTGGCTAGACACTGAATACATTCTCAATACTCACCGGTGAATTCTTCGGTATTCCAGATAGATGTTCTTGATCTGGTTCGTCGGATATCGCTCCAACCTCTAGAAGTAATCCGCTTCAGGACCTGCGGCTTTACTCGGTAATACTCGTCAAACATGTCCCGTACCGAGAAATAGACTGCGGACCCTCAGGACATCCCACAGTGTCCCGTCATCACTTCCGGCACATAATGCTGCTGGTGGTCGTAAACCGCCGGCACCGAGTGCAACATCCGCGCTGACCACCTCCGATCGCTTCTCTCTTCCGTCGGATCCTTCTCCTCACCGATAAAATTTACTTTATCGTACTTGTTCAGAAAGCGGATGTATTAATCTGCTCCAACTTCAATCTCGTCTACCCAACCCGGGCCACCACCACCGAATACAACCGGTGCAAATTCACATCCGCATACACGGCGTCCTACAAAAACAAACAACATCAAACACAAACGCCATAAAACACCCAAGCTTCCTTCTTACCCATTTCGGTCGTGAAACAGCTGCAGATCCGGCAGGAAGCTGGCCTTATCCTTTTGAAAACCAACTTTCTCCTAATCCCCCAACCTTGTTCCGCACCATCCTCCTTCGAAGGTATCCGCGTTCAAGTCCTGGCTGCGGACGCGTTCTGTTTTGATTGACGTCGTGGACCACCACCGGAATCACCTAAACGTTTGTTTACATTTTGGACTTAGACGTACAGGGTTTCACGAGAACGACAAAATGAAAGAAATTATACAGTCGAATTAAAAGTTAAAACTTTAAAATCATTAGCAAGGAGATTTGGAAAAACTGTAGCAGTAAAAGTTTTCATTTTCAAAACAAGAAAAACACTTTTAATGTAGCAAATTTTAACCACTTTTCAATTCCAAAGTAAGTTACTTTTGTCATTACCATAATATTTTTTTGTGTGCAGCGCACGTACCTCGGCTCGTACCGAGTGAAGCACCTTGGTTCATACGCTGGGTTCATGCCTCGGGTGAGTGCCAGACACACAACCGAGGCGACGAGCCGAGATTGTCGTGGTGCGCTGGTACGTTCACGCACAAAAATTAAGTGAGTTTGAATCAAAACTCCTGTTTGTTTAAAACAAATATCTTGCTTTATGAAATCAACAAACCTATTTTATGAACTTAATAATCACATATTATCAAGGGGAAAACCACTCTGCTCATTGCCCTCGAGTAGGCTGTGCCCTAAAGTTGCCCAAACGTGCCCGAAGGTGCCCGATAGAGCCCTGAAGCCAAGAAAAAAACAAGACGGTGCATAGCAACCGTGTTACAATATTTGTTTATAGTTTTTACAATCCTGTCAGCGTAAACGAGTAAATCAATTTCATTTAATTTAATTTGCACGTAAAGGTACTAGTGCTGCAGAATTTGCACATTACTTTATTGGTAAGAAGCATTTAATGAACTATAGAATGTTATTTAATAAAGTACTTTTCCCTTTCAGGAAAAAGATAAAATAAATCTCGTAAAACCAAACCCACTGGAAAAGTTTGCAATTATATTTGAAGCGAGGAAACCAATCCCCCGAAGGAAGTTATTCCGGTCCCGCCCTAGGATCCTCTTAGGTCCCGATCAGCCAAGCACCCAGCTCATCCTGTTTACAAATAACTCGGCGATGACCCTGGCTGGTTCAAGAGTTGTTCGATGTGGCCGAAAACACGCCCTGTTTATTGGGTGTTTCGACAAAATGATCACCTATCGATAAATATCAATTCAATATGATATTACGGAAAATAAAAAAAAAACTTGTTTTTATAATGGTTTAATGATGAATTCTCTAATGGGACCATCCATAAATCACGTGGACACTTTAGAGGGGGGGGGGGGTATGGCGATTGTCCACGCTCCATACAAAAAAGATTTTTTTTGTATGGACAATTGTCCACGAAGGGGGCGGGGGGGGTTGAGAATTCCAAAAAAGTGTCCACGTGGTTTATGGATGGTCCCAATTTTCACCAATCCGATACGGAAACCCGTTGCAATTAACAGGGTTACGCAACGCAACAGGGTGAAACGCTTCACTTCGACATAAACAATTTCTAGACCTCTAACCTCGTTCGTACTATTTTTCTTTTTCTTTAGAAAACTACGTCAGAAATATGCCATTAATTTTATTGAAGTACAAAAAAAGTAAAATTTCAAAATGAAGCTCTTCCAAAGCCGAGTTCAGAAATCTTGAAATTTGGCTTCAATCGATCCTCAGGACCGAGTTGTTTTCCTGCGTCTAGAAAAGATATGCGGGTTTAATATTTATAAAGTAATGGTTTAAAATTACTTTCCTTTGCACTTACATAAAATAAGTTTCAAAAATTGGTCTTAAAAAAGATTGTCCAGATAAGTAATTCATCTTGAAGATTTGTTGTGTAATTTTCCTCAGCTGAAGAATAAATGTTTTCATTACACATTACACATGATCTAAAAAACGTTAACATAAAGATTTCACGACAAAATACAATGGTTTATTACACAAATCATTTTAATGAACAAAATGCAAAAACCAGGAAAAGTACTTTTAAAAACTTTAAATGTTTTGGACAGAATCCTGATGACTTTGATATTTTGATTTGGAATTTTCCAATTGTCAAAGTCAGAAAGAAAGGTGCCCGAACATTTGCCCAAAGGTGCCCGAAGGTGCCCAAAGGTGCCCGAGAGTGCCCGAGAACGTGCCCGATGGTGCCCAGGGCTCTTAGATGAGAGTGGTTTTCCCCTTGCATATTATCAATCTCACAAACATTTTGTCAGTTTGGCAAACATGTTTGTTGTCTCCGATTCGATTTTTTTTAACGTGTACTGAAAATTTTGAGTGTATTATTTTCACCTTCACTAAACTATAAAGATGGTATTCATAATCTTCAGTATTGAATTTTGAATACAATATTTTTTTTTCTTTTTAATTCAATCAGTGATGGTCGCGAATCCAACGTAGAATTGCTGGTCCAGTTCCGGCCAAGATTCCTGGATTCCTGCTGTTATCAGGTGAGAGGTCTCTATTTCTTTTTAACAATGTTGTTCCATTAGGTACAAATAATGCCTCAATGAACTGTTCCCAAAGATAAATATTCTAAAACTATTGCATTTTTTCAGTGTTTTTTCCCGCACTGGATCCACAACTAAGTCAGCAGAGGTTTTTCCTGGCTCCAGTTTCAGGACAACAGAATGTTATTAGTGAAATTTTGAGTGATTTATCAGTTAAATTTTAAAGTAAATGAAGTCTTGGAAATATAAATAAAATATAAACAAACAATACTGACTTTGAAAATAAAGAAAAAGAAGACAAGAAGAATAACCTGTTAAACCAGATTATCAGTTCCATAATATAGTTTATTCATTCGGTAAACATGTTTGTTGAACCATCCCTCATGATAGCTGTTCGATTGAAAATGTCATTTTGGGGTCATAACAAACATGTTTGTTGAATCCACAAAATTGTTGGTTTGAATTGGACAAACATGTTTGCGGGCCCTGAGATGACTATCATGTTTGTGGAGTACACCCAACATTTTGCTGGGTGTACAATCGGATTTTTCTGCGTGTTGAACCAAAATACCCTCGGCTCGAGAGAGTCGGGTACGGGTGTAAACCGAACAAAGCAGGCGCAAAGCAAACCGAGGTACAAGTGAACCGCGTGTACCGCACGGTGCAGGGAAGCTTGCTATTTTGTGTCATTGGTTCACCCATACAACTCTCCATACAATTTTGGCTGCTGTCCATACAAAAATGGTACGTAAATATTCATACAGCTGTAACTTCGCAAAGCTGTATTCGGCAAAGTTGTAGGTATTGTTGAGGACTATTGAGAAAAAATAGGTACACGGAAACAAATTGTAGATTTTTTAATCAGCTTTTTTTCACAAAAACTCAATTTACCAAAATACGTGTTTTTTGTTTTTCGAGATTTTTTTTTATATGTTTTAGGGGAAAAAATCCGCAACTTTTGAGCCATAGAGAAACATGGTCATTTGAAAAAAATAGTGATTCTTGGAAAAAATCAAAATTTCATGCAAAAACAAATTTGACGTAATTTTTTAATGTAAAATTAAATTTGCAATCGAAAAGTACTTTACAGATTTTTTGATGAAGGGCTCTTCAAGATATAGCCACCGAAAGTTTGATTTTAGCGAAATATGTGCAGTTTTCCGATTTAAAAAACTAGTAAGCATGAATGACCATTTCTATTTTATTTTTTTTTTTTTTGAAAACCGTGTGGTTGATAAGGTGCTATCCATAAAATCCATCTGCCAAAATTAACCCCCCTCCCCTTTTTGTCACACTTTGTCACGCTGGCTCTGATCCCCCTTCAAAAAGTATGTCACGTTTTGTCTGACCCCCTCCCCTTTGTGGAGGCTAGGACCGGCCGGCATGGCCAGTCCTTTACGGCTATGATATTCAGATGATGTCTACTCTTTGGATTCTGACTATAGACTGTCGTTTATTTCCTTGTAACTTACGTTTCTAGAGTCGGTTCTCTACCTGCTACCCGAGAACCGACTTCTAACCCTAAATGTCGGCGGGAGTCCTAATCCCACGCTGACGCTAGACGAAACGTAAAAAAACCTACATGTTGGCGGGAGTCCTATTCCCATGCTGACCTAGACGAACCGTAATAAAACTTTATTACGGTTACATCCTGCATTCCCAAGCCATATGCTCATGCGCATCGTCTACACGCATTAAGTGCGTGTAGCCAAGGACGATACAAAACAGAGACCCAACGGTCGTTCTGTTTAGCATGTAACTTGGAAATGTAGTGGTGGTGATTACCACACCTTACTGTCTTGTTTTTTTTTTACAATTTTAGAATGATTTATAAAAAGGATTATTTTTAAATTCGGAATTAAAAGTTTTTCATCTTTACTGGTTGCGTTTGGATTTTTTTTTCAATTTTGTAGTGATAGAAATCACCATCGTAAAGATTAAAAAATATAAATATTGAAATAACAAGCCATACTTTCAACATTTAGGGCTGGTATGCTCTTCAAAAGAAAGGGGGTCAAGAAACAGCTTAACGAACGGCAGAACAAAAGAGAGGAAATGTTTTCTTGGGGCTTTTCTTCACCCTCTCTGACTTGCTTTCGCTACCGCTGCTGCCCATTTGAAATTTTTCTTGACCGATTCCTTCCGAAGTGCGTACCTTACATTACATGGATTTTTAATGCATTTTATACTAGTTTAGTTGTTTTGCAATCATTAGTTTTCAAAAATTGTAAGATTTGACGAAAACATAAATTTTAGCAAAAAAAAAACATTTTGCGATAATAAACATCGAACATTTTCTAAAATTCAAGAAAACTTTAAATCAACCCAAACATGTTGAAAATGATTCTGAACGCAGGGGAATGCATTTTAAATTGATTTCAGCTGATTGCGTAGTTCAATTATCATTGAAATTTTGTAGTTTTTTGAAAAAACAAAAAAATGTTGCCCCTTGATTTTTCGGGCCAGCTTTGAAGAGGGGGGGGGGGAGACAAAAACTTTAAATAAAATTTGTACCAGCTCAATATGTTTTTTTAATTATGTTCAAGTGTAAATCATGTGTAAAGTTGCGCTAAACACAATAAACGTGTTCATAAAACTCGTTGCTCGTTTGCCGAGTTTTCAGTCACAGGGTTGAACATTTTGACGTTTGTAAAAAAAAACTTGTTTTGATTGTGTGAGCATTGCTTTTTTTTGATTCGGATCTTCTCTGAAAATTTCAAATTAAAATGTATTTCTAGCTAATTTAAATGCAAAAAAGCTATTGAAAAAGTATCCAAAATGTTCGCGCGACTTCCGCTCGTTCGTATCCAAAACAACTGGCTTGGTTCGATTGTCGGCAGAAATTTCAACGTGAAAAGCTCCACAAATCTTGGCTTTCCTTGCACCTACACCGAGGAGGAAACTCAAAAGATTCTCGAAACTATCAACGAAAACGATGTCGAGCAGCTGTACAAGTAAGTTCATTGTTTTTGTTATTAAATTTAATTAATTTTGTTCATTAATCTGATATTGTTTCCAGATACAACATTACCAAGTACCGCTTGAAGAGAATCGAGGGATGGCGTAAAAAGTTTGGCCGCTTCATGTCGCTGGACCAGGTCCTGGAACTGGACGGTTTTGGAATCACCGTTTTGCGTAAGTTTTACGATTCGATCGTCCAGACTCCGGCCACCAGCGAGGAGCTGGTGCAAAAGGTCGCCAAGAAGGACATCAAGTTTACGACCCCGGTCTTTTCCGCGAACCTGATTCCCAAAGTTCAATCTTGCGTTTCACTTTACGTGGGACTTGATTTTGTAACGTGGGCAAAGTTCAAAGTAGTGAAGGATCAGCCGACGGTCCTGGCCGGCTGGAACAGCTTCCAAATCGTGGACCGAAAGTTGCACGTGAGCGAGCTGATTCGCAACGTCACCCAGCTGAACCAGCTGATTCCGGAGGCGGACGTATACGTCGTGGAAAATCCCGCCGTTGCGCAAACCGTAGCCATGGGAAGTGCCGTCCAGACCAACATCAACGTCCAACGATCGCAGCTCATCGCGATGATCATGCTGTCGCTGTCGAGTCGCCCGGTCGAAGATCCGGAAATTGCCGGCAGCAACGTTTTATTCTTCAAGCAGTACGCCTCGGCGCGGCTGTTTGGAATATTCGTCGGAAATGAGCGCGTTTCGGCGGATAGCGTGGTCCGGTCGCTGATGGAACGCCAGGTGGGACCGAGTGAGGAACCCGACATCGAGCAGACTCAGTCCAAGCTGACGATTCCTTCTGGGCTTAAAGTGATCTATGAGGAGAACGATAACGCCGAACGGGAGTTTCTGGGCCAGGCGGTTCTGTTGGGATTGTCCTTTCTGCGTTTGTCCGTTTTCAAGTGCGAAAACAGCTTGAAGGTGTTCCGGAGATAGTCGGGGTGAGTATCGGGGCGTGGTTGGCCGTCGGATTTGTATAGTAGAAATAATAATTTGATTTTTAATCTATTGAACTATGTCGTTATCATTCTAAATAGAATGAAAGAAAAAGTTTTCAGTTTGAATTTGATCCAGATTTCACTAGAAAGCAATTATCGGATTAGTTTTCAAAAAGACGTAAGAGCCATTGATAAACAAAGTCCTTTTTGCATCGGTATTCGACCTACAGTGAGTCAAATATTTGTCCGTACCCCCCCGTACGGGAAATGTTTGTCTAATCTAATCTAATCTAATCTAACACAAACGCAGCCAGTCCGATGAAAGCATGCTGGAAAGTCTTGTGATTAGATTACGCCCCAAGCACTTTTCTTGTCATTATTAATAATTGCAGTACATCCGAGAACACCCGAAAATGTATTGCAAAAATTAAAGCGGCCAGCCCTACTACGTTGTGTTTACCGCAGAGAGGATTCTGAGAACGGATCACATTTCACAGAATCTACAGGGGAGGAAGGATGCGTGGACATACCGTACCAAACGCTCCTGTTTACAGTTTCATATGTGTTTTGTATGATGAGTTAAGTGTAAAATATAGTGTGGTTATATAATCAAATAAATATAATAATGCAATATAATGATCATTTAATAAAATCCCTTCACCTATATATAATAACCTAGCACCCAAGCATACAAACAGCGGCACAAAAGAAATGAAAATGAGCATGCAAAAACAAGACAGCGCGTCCTCGTGGTCAGCGCACTCCCAAAAATTTGTAAATGGCTAATAGTTTAAATTAACATAGTTTTTGCCTTGTTTCTGTTCAAAACGACAAAATAAGCATTCTGGAATCACATTCTTGAAAAACTTGTTTAGAGATACGCCACGTCCAAATATTAGTCTAGAACAGTTGGACGGAGCGTGCCGCGAAAGCCATCACGGAAAAAAGTTTCCCATCCTAATTTTGAGTTGCGTTTTAATGGACGGACTCCGACGAAGCCCACTTGCCATCTGTCGGTGGATACGCGTAACTTACGAAAACCGTCATCTCAGGGTACGGTTGGTATTGGGCCCCTTAACGATTTTTGCATTTTATAAAAACATCATGGGGCAAAAATCGTTAAGGGGCTCTACCTGGGCAGCGAATGACCGAAAGGTTAAAGCTGCCGGAAATAAACTAGGTAACTAACAACAACAATAAAATTACCCGTTTTGTTACAGCCTATTCTCCATACAACGTTTGTTAACCTTTGGACAAGATACACTCAACCCCCTGTGGTTGGTCACTTTTTCGTTTGACACTTTTTTTAGTTTGTATACCCCGCTGGTTGGTCAAAGTCATACTAAAAAGTGACGAAGTGTCCCCCCCCGTACGGGAAATGTTTGTGATATAAAAGTACATAAAATTCGACTAAAGTGCCATGTTTTGTACATCAATCGACGCGGCAAAATGTCCTCTTTAAGACATTGTCATTGGATTTGCAAAAAACTTTTTCTTGAAAAATACAAAAATTGTTTACTGAAAAAAGTTAATAAAAGAGGTCAAATAATTGTCCGTACCCCCTAGTAAAAGTACAAAATCTGATCGATTTAAGTGAATTCATTTATGAAATGTTGTTTCAGTGTCAAATACTAGTACCTTTAGCCAGTTTGTGACAACTTTGAACTTCTGATAAGTTTGTTTAGTTAATTTATATTAAAAATTGGATTAAATTTAGTTTTTTAAAGAAAAACTTGTCAAAACATTAGTTTATAAACAACTATTTTTATAAAATTGCTATTTTGTGTTGTAAGAGTCTCTATTGAACAAGTTTCAACAATATTTGTTCAAAATATACATTGATTTCATCTTTTTTATTGACATTTTTCGACCAAAAATACTGTTTCGGAACAATACCGTTAAACAATCCGGATTGTCCCGGAACCGGTTCAACCCCTCGGAGGGAAATTTTGTGGTGATCAGATAGAGGACAAAAAAACCCACCTCTTGCAATTTGAAGCATCCAATTTCGTCCACTACAGCCCGATTACGAGTCCCTAGTCTGAAATTTGAAATTTTCACTTTCCGTGCTGAGAATTTCTGTACCGTTCTGGGTCAGAATGTTTTGCTTGGGGAATTCGAAAATTTCAAATTTCAGACTAGGGACTCGTAATCGGGCTGTAGTGGACGAAATTGGATGTTTCAAATTGCAAGAGGTGGGTTTTTTTGTCCTCTATCTGACCACCACAAAATTTCCCCCCGAGGGGTTATACCGGTTCCGGGACAATCCGGATTGTTTAACGGTATTGTTCCGAAACAGTATTTTTGATCGAAAAATGTCAATAAAAAAGATGAAAACAATGTATATTTTGAACAAATATTGTTGAAACTTGTTCAATAGAGACTCTTACAACATAAAATAGCAATTTTATAAAAATAGTTGTTTATAAACTTATGTTTTGATAAGTTTTACTTAAAAATACTAAATTTAAACCAATTTTTAATATAAACTAACTAAACAAAGTTATCAAAAGTTCAAAGTTGTCACAAACTGGCTAAAGGTACTAGTATTTGACACTGAAACAACATTTCATAAATGAATTCACTTAAATCGATCAGATTTTGTACTTTTACTAGGGGTACGGACAATTATTTGACCTCTTTTTTTTGACTTTTTTCAGTAAACAATTTTTGTATTTTTCAAGAAAAAGTTTTTTGCAAATCCAATGACAGTGTCTTAAAGAGGACATTCTGCCGCGTCGATTGATGTACAAAACATGGCACTTTAGTCGAATTTTATGTACTTTTATATCACAAACATTTTCTATACGGGTGGGTACGGACAAATATTTGACTCACTGTACTTACGAAAAACCAATTTCAAAAATGCTTGAGATTGTTCATCTACACGTCCTTCAATCGCCCTTAGGGGAGATGGGGGTAAGACGGCCACCCTAAGGGAGAAGTCTAATAAAATTTACACAACAGATTATTTTGATCTCAAATTACGTACATATTGTTCTACTACTAGTTCATTATAGAAATGACATAAATTAGTTGGTCTAAAAACCAATTTTCAATACTTTTCAGCAATTTTAAAAAAAGTAATTTAAATCGTATATATATGAAATACGCGGGGTAAGACGGCCAGCCATGTGGGGTAAGACGGCCAATGCTATAAATTAACTTAATAACTTTGCTAAATCCACCCAAACACCTACATGGTTGGTTCAACAGACTTCTCTGAACATCATAACTATTTTGGTTGAAAAAAATCAGGTTTCAAATGTGAAGAAAAATGCTGTTTAAAAAATTTCATATTTTGGCTCAGTGAATTTCATATTATTGCGACCACATTTTATGAAAAACTATGAATTTTTACTACAAAACAAACACAATTTGATACAAAAAAAAAATAGTTTGTGTAATTCGATTAGAATAAGTAAATCAAAATTATGTAAACAATATTAAATTAGCGATTTTTATGAAAAGTTTGATAGGATTTCAGGAGTTTTGCTATATCACAGTAAAAAATGTTGTCGAAACGATAGTTAACAGCATTTTGATTAAAAATGGAAAGTTTTATTGAAAATGCTTTTCCTTTGTCTACAAATATGTCTTAATAGTCAAAACCGTCAAAAATATAACCTATATCAAATAAAATCTACAAATTACGGGTGGCCGTCTTACCCCCGGAGAAGGTGGCCGTCTTGCCCTCAAATAAATTTTTTTTTTTTTAAATTGTAAACAGTTCATCGCATTTTTTGAACTTTTTCGAGGGACAAAATCTAGGGAAAACTTTAATTTAACATGAAAAAATATTTGAAGACAGAAAAACATATTGTTATTTAACAAAAATGCCTAAGTTGTAATTCATGAATATTACATCCAGTTTCAGGTTCAAAAATTATTTGTTTATTTTGAGCTATTTTTATACTATTTCAAACAATATTTCTGGCAAAGGTGACTCCATATGCATTATTTAGCATGAGGAACAGTATTGCTGAACATTTTAGTAATATTCATTAGTATACTTATTAAAACAGTGGGGTGGCCGTCTTACCCCGCCTGGCCGTCTTACCCCCAGCTCCCCTAACTTAAAACAAATGAAATATTGCGCGTATAGAGCTTTATGACGTTTCGCGTACACACACTAGCGCACCATTTGATTTTGCTGGGCGGACAAAATTTAACCTCAATCTTTTTCGTGTACGTACACGCAATACATGCGCACGTAGATAACTCTATTGAGAAAAAATCAGTTTTGGTGATTTTCTTGTAGGGGTCTCAAAGATAGGAGCGCAAGCGTATTTCAAATTCATCGCAGCAACCGTGTAGATTTCAACATTCAATTGCTGTCACATTTTTACAAATGTTAAGTTAAATGTCGGTTTCCGTACCAGGTCAGGTGGGGGCAGAACGCGAGCGTGTTCACCAGTGGTCACCTGTTTCCGGTTCCGGAGTGACCAGCCTGGGTTAGAGGATATCGGCATTATTACAGATGATTATATTTTGCAATTCCATAATGTTAGATTTGTCGCACATTCCGGAAGTGTCCTCCAGTGGCCACGGGTAATCGGTTCCGGAGCTTAATATCCAACATGACGAGTTTCTAGCTAGAACATTATTGGAACCGTTTTTGCGGTACCGGTTCCGGTTCCGGATTGGCCACAGTTGGCTGGAACCGATTTCAAACTAGCAGGAGCTGTATGTTGTGTACCTATGTGATGATTTACAGAAAAATTCCGGTTGAAAAAATGGGCCCACTGTTGATTTTGTAACAAAAGCTGTAAAAATCATGTTTAGTATATTCCACGGGTTCCACTTTGGAAAAAATTATCTATACGGGAGCTTAAAGTTGAGGTAATAACCCGTCAAATGCAACTGGAAGCAATCTGCTAGGTGTTATCGTTTCGGAGATACAGGTCCTCAAATTCGGGTCCTCAAAAATGACTTTTTTCGGTTGTAGTAGGTTCCCGGTGGCCACATTGACCAAAACCGGTTCTGCCAGTCAGAATCGCAAAGAAGACATCCTAACCTTTCATTTGCGGCCAAGACATCCAAAATCGGTTGAGATTCCGAATTTTGGAAGCCAAAAACATTTCTGGGTCATATAGACCCCAGAACCATAAGTGTATGCATGAAACGAAGGCCATGCCCGGGTAACCTTCATGGAGGTTCTCCTCGGGGCATGCCACGATTAGCGTATGCCTGGGCAGCTGGTTCACCAACGAGGAGGAAACCTGCCCGACGAAACCAACAACGCCCGCTGAGCCTCCGTTCGACGGAACGATACAGCTTGTTGCGAAAGTCGCAGATTCCGGCACTTGTACGGATGCCAACAAGCCGGCCGCAAAGGTCACAGAACCGCAGATTCCGTAACCAAAGATCAGTCAGTTAAAACCGACAGCCATCACCAAAAGTCCCAACGATTTTTTTTTTCAGATTGACAATCAACATGTTTTTAAATTTTTTGTCGAAGCCTACTCTCTTGCCTTCTCTATAGATTTTCCATTGCGACGATATCTTTCTGCGGCGATTAATTGGAGCGCAGGATTCTAATTTTTCTCGAAATGATTAATATTGTTTTCAATTTGTAGAAAAACGAAAATTAGTGCCGGAGGTCACGGTGGCGGTGGGTTGCTGAGATATCAACATTAGAAAATGATGGGCTATGTGGGTTAGACTTGGAAAACATCAATTTTCCTGTTTTTAAACCTTTGCATGGCAATATCTCAGCAACTAACGGTCGTCTAATCTAATCTAATCTAATCAGACCCTAGCGCAGCCAATCTTTCGAAGGGATCCTGGAGAGTGCCTTAGGTTAGATGACGCCTAGCACTCTTCTTGTCATTTATTAACATTTTCAGTGCGCCATTGCATTAGAATGCATTGAAACATCACAAGCGTTAAAGCGGCCAGGCCTACTGCGTAAAGCCGTATCGCAGAGATGACTCGTAATTGGGTTGAGTTTGAGCACTGAGTGTTCGAACAACAACACAATTCTAAATCGACAGGGGAGGAAGAAGCGTGGGGACACACCACCATACGCTCCGAGATTTGGTTGTATTCGTTGGGAGCACCATGCTAAGAAGGTTTGGTACTCCGGGACCCTTTGGGATGGGACATGGTATTTCCACGAATGCCCTGGACACTAATTGCCGTGGTTATAGCGCCACAACTCGCTCTCTGTAACAGTATTCCTCATTCCAGTCTAAGCTCACCAAGTCGTCATGGCCTAATGGTTAGCATTTTTGCTTACCAATCCAAAGGACGGCGGATCGAACCCCGCCTCGAGCGACTTTGATTTTTCGTTCATATTCAACATTTCAAATTTATGTGTTCTTAACTTTCTCGTTGGGAGCAGATGGGAATCGAACCCAGAACCATTCGCTTACAAAGCGAACACCGTAACCAGTCAGCCACGGCCGCTCCCTATTATTGAGTTTGAACTTCATTTAACCAAAATATAAAGTTATTTGGTAAAATATATGGATTTTACTAAATTTAAATACTTTTTAGTATAACTTTTGTAAAATGATGTTTCGTGTTGACAAAATTGCTTGAAAATGTTCAAAGCAAGTCACCTGTAACCCAATCGGCGCTGATAAACGTCAAACAAAACAACGTTAAAAATACCAAAATTTGTTTGGCTAACAGCTGAATCAAATAACGAGAGCCTCTGATTATTTTTTTTAAGTTTAACAATTGGGTCCTAAAATGAAGCTTAGATTGCTGATATTATTGTTTACAGCGATAAAGCTTATTTTTCTGAGTGCAATGACCCTTTGTACGACCACAAAGAGTTTAAAATGGATTTTTAAATCAATTTTGAAAAATTAACCTCGCGGTCCTTCTTGACAGAAAAGCTCCTACTTGACAGTTCGTTCCAAGGGGACCATAGTTGATCCATCGAAAAAATGTTGTCTTGTCAAAAAAAATTTTTGCATTAAAATGAAAAAAAGTGATCAGAAATGGTTTTCAATTGGGTCCTAAAATGAAGCTTAGATTGCTGATATTATTGTTTACAGCGATAAAGCTTATTTTTCTGAGTACAATGACCCTTTGTACGACCACAAAGAGTTTAAAATGGATTTTTAAATTAATTTTGAAAAATTAACCTCGCGGTCCTTCTTGACAGAAAAGCTCCTACTTGACAGTTCGTTCCAAGGGGACCATAGTTGATCCATCGAAAAAATGTTGTCTTGTCAAAAAAAATTTTTGCATTAAAATGAAAAAAAGTGATCAGAAATGGTTTTTAATCGTGTTTTTTACCGTTGTACATAAAAATTGACATAGGGCTTTAGTACCCAATTGTGTTTTTTACCGTTGTACATAAAAATTTACATAGGACTTTAGTACCCAATTTGGGAAGTTCTAACCGGTAAATACCATGGACAACGCCGGAAAATCTGGTTTGTTTACATTTTTGACTTTGGTCCTTTTATATTGTTTTGCTTGAATTAGCGCTTTTTGATAAACGTCAAACAAAACAACATTAAAAATACTAAAATTCTAGAGTAAATTTTCAAAAGGTCCTATGCGACAAAAGTAAACAAACTGAGTTATTTATTGCATTACATTCTGCAAGCTGGAAACTACACTCACTGCTGATCCAATTTCTTCAAAGCCTTTTATTTTTAAAGTTATTGATAAAATACAAAACAACCTAAAAGCATTCTTAATAAATTCTACACCAAATAAATATAGGTCGTTTTACCACACGGGAGTCCTATGTGCAATCGAGTGAAACGTGCACATAGAACCGTAGCAAATCAACCTATGGAACATTAATATAATTTTTTAATGCTGATGCACATACGCTCATATCAAAATGACCTATGTACATGTTTATTGAGTTTATTTGAAAATATGTATAAGTCGTTTTTTAATAAAATTCTAAAACATAAATATTTTACAATCTTCATGTTTGTACAATCCACGCACAACGTGTAGTCATCAGCTGGGAGAGAGCATGAAATGTTTCAATGCTGTCAAAGCAAAAGAGAGAAGTTCAATTCAACCTATCTGCACTCTCTCGAATTTGACAGATACGCCACCCAAAAACTTGGGAGCATAACACCAACAAGGCAGCATAAAAAATCATAACATTTGTGCATATAGGTCGTTTTGCACGGTTTAGTTTTTTGTTGTTTTTAAATGCGATTTTCCATTGATGGAGGTAAGTCTTCATAAAATAGATAAGTCATTTTTTTTTTTTTGAAGGAGTGGAGTGATTTGGAGAGAGTTTTAACAGGTTGTAAAGTGAGAGTGATCATTATTTTCTGTTTGTTTATTTTTTCTCAGAAGTGTCGAGGTGTGCTCCACCGGGGGTTTTTAAATCGCCTCATTATGTTCGGCACGGAACCGTAGCCTAGTTTTAAATCCCAACACAAGCATAACTCGAACAAGATACTTATCCGGAAGTTGCCGTCTCCAGCTTTTGTTCGCGGGTGCTGTACAGGTGCGAAATTACCTGCTGATGTTTCACTGCACTCAGCAGTGTTGCTGGCGGAGTTTAGTGACATCATTCATCAGTTTGGACTACGTGTGTTTTGCGTCCGCTGTCAGACCGACTTTCATTCTTGATGTTACGCTGATCGTACCGCTAGTTGGTAAGTTCCTCGATATTTTCCTACTGTGAACAATTGCTAAACTCACACCTCCAAAGACAGCACATTCCGAACGAAATTTCCGCCTTTCACGGTGACCGAAGTGTTGGAAGCGGGCAATCGTCTACGTTCCAAGGAATCCCTAAAACTCCCGGCGGTGCCAGAATCCAAGCTGAAGGCAACGAAGGCTAAGTTGTTGGCCCACCCGGAAAATCTGCGCCGCCAGCTGCAGGCCGTCAAGCTACTTCGCGTTAGGTAGAACCTGCTGCGCGCGGCCAAGTACACCAAGAAGTATGCCCGGATGGAGCATGAGGTGGTGGACAAGGCACGCGAGGTTAAGAAGGCCGGAAACATCTACATTCCGGGCGAGCCGAAGGTTGCCTTCGTCATGCGTATCTGTGGTATCATTATCAAGCTGAACAAAGTCACCAAGAACTTGCTGCGTATCACCGCCCCGACATCACCTAGGGCTATCCCTTGCTTAAGTTCGTCAAGCACCGACAAAACCGAATCCCAACTACGGACTTCTTCGTAATCGACTGAAGCTGCGTGCCGCGTACAAGCCTCAACACCCCGACCGGTGAATGGCGCAAGTACAACCACTACGTCGAAGACGGAGACTTTGGCAACCGCAAGGAAAAGATCAATCAGCTGATCAAGCATATGGTTTAAGTGATACATAGCGCGTTGAGGGAGAGTGTTGAATAAAACAAAACCAAGAATATAAATAAATTTGGTTTGAGAAAATCCTGTATGTTTAGTACTTCATTTAGGCAGCAATCGCGTGTAAGTTGAACCCACACACACATGCGCGGTCATGTCCGTCGTCTAGCTTTTGCCACGCGTGTTTCAAGCGCTGGTGTTCTATCTTCCAGGGGAACGCCAACCAGACCAGCTGAGTAACGTACAGCAGATCACCCTGCTGAAAACGCTCCTTCTAAATTCTAACTTTTGCGTCAACGAACACTGCAGAACGTTCTATGTGTAAATTGGCAGCATTCAGCGACAAGTTGTAACAGCTGATGACCAATTGCGGGCGGATCCGATACACTGAACCCGGTTCGTCGAACTGATGAATTCTGATCTCTTGATGACCATGAGCTACCATTTGACCCCTAGCTCATTGCTTTTGATCTAGTCATCCGCGGAAAAAGTAGGCACACACGGCTTCCACGTAAAATAATATTTCTGGAGCAACACGAGAAAAGGGCGGATAAGCATTTTGACAGCTGGAACAATTTTGCAAATTCCGAGCCAACAAATAACTTTTTCACAAAACTCGAAATGAAAAACGGTAGCTGGCCTTCCCAGCTACCTTTCAACACTACCAGTTTTGTTAAATAGTTACCTGTTGGCTCAGAATTTGCAAAACCGTCCTGGCTGTCAAAATGCTTATGCGCCCTTTTCAAATGTTGCTCCAGAATTTCCTCGACTTGTCCAATATGCGACAACACGAAAATTGAAAAATATATTTAAAGTAGTTAGAGTCAACGAATTCAGTTTTTTATTTTGCAAATCCAAACGGTATGAATAATACGGTCAAAAAATCATCAATCTTCCTCCTCTTCCCTCGGGCAACATCTTCTGGCTTTTGGACATCCTCTGCTAGTACAGCCGCTTCCGCTTCCTTCTGCGTACCTTCCTTGCCGTTAGTTGCACTTTGCTTCTCTTCAACCTTTATCTCCTCATCGCCAGCGACCTTCTCGCCAGACTCCTATCCATTCTGCTCCTCGGTCGATTCCTGCGACTTGGCGTCCTCGTCCTGTCGGGTGCAAATTTCTATCAGTTCGAATACTGCGGCACAATGCTAATCAGCATCAACCGTTTGGTCACTTCTACGATCCCCGAGCGCGTTGGTAACGATCTCGCGTTCCAGTCCGTTGTTGATCATCGGTTGAAAGTGACCGCGAACGTTTTCGGTTCCTTCACAAGTACAGGACAGCTTGCCGGCGCCGTCCATAATGTCCTTCAGGTTGGCCTTGGTGATTGAAACTAGCCGCACAATATTTCTTGGTTCCGGCCGCGTCCTGCAGAATCTTGAGCGCCAATTCCGTCGAATTTTCAGCCCGTCTTAATGAAGCAGATGTTTTTTCGCCCCGATGACTACCGACTCAAACCGGTACTTTTTCTTCTCCATTTTGGCAGATTCGGCTTGTTTTCCCACAAGCAATGAAATGTCCTCCCCCTCCTCGTCTTTTTTTTGCTCTGCCGCGGCCTTTTCGACAGGTTGTTCGTTGGTCGGAGGCGGAGAATCACACACCTTCCCGTACAGATCGTTGGCGTACTCGTTTGTGATCGGTACGTGTCCCGGGTTTAGTTTTGCTCGATCATGTTGCACGTCACAAGGAATCCGCGCTGGCCCGCTTCCAGGTAGGCCGGTTTCTTCCGGTGAAGATTTACGCTTGCTTGTTTTCTGACCAGATCTGTAATACAAATTAAACGCAAAAAAACACACAAATTATAAGCTGCCACTGTACTGCATACTTGAAAAAACTCACCTGAACCGCTTACGACAGGATTGAATCAAAAACGCAAAAAAGCAAAAAAACAATTGAAAATTAAAAAAAAACCAGAAAAGTTCTATGCGCACTCAGTTAAACTTTGTTTACATTGTCGGATAGGATGTTTTGTAAGCACCTATCCGGCAGATGCCGACGAGTTCTGTGATTGGTCGATTTGTTCTCGTAACGGTTTCTCTCTCTCGCGCTGGAAAGCATTGAAACATTTCATGGTCTCGATCAGCTGTTGCCTACACGTTGCGCGAGGATTGGGTAATCATAATTATCATGAAAAAGTTGTTCTTTTTAAATAAAGATTTAAATTAAGTTCAGAAAGATCCTATGTGCAATGCTGCACATATTTGCTCCAATGTGGTTGATCCTATCTGCAAAAAAAGTTCTATGAAGCGTGTCCTATGTGCACTAAAAGGTCGTATGAAACAAAGTTATTCAGAAATAAGTTTAAACTAAATTTTTGATAGTTCCCGTTAAGTACACTTAAAAAGCATCATTCTAGGTCCATTTGTGCGTTTTTAGAATTGAAAAATACCCAACCTTGTTTAAATGGGATTTAAAACTGTCCAGCAAAACTTTGACATCAATTTACTTAGATTGAGGTTTTTGCACATAGGACCTTTTGAAAATTTACTCTAGAATTCACATTAACGAGAGCTTCTGATTATTTTTTCAGTTTAACAATTTGGGAAGTTCTAACCGGTAATCCCGGCTGTAAAATACAATGGACAACGCCGGAAGCGACTTGAATGTTAGCCAAATTTGTCGCGTTTGCCTTCAAGCGGAAGATTCCGAGCTTGACCGTGCGCTTATCGACATTTTCAGCGAAGAAAGAGGGGTGAGTTTATTCGTTTGAATTTTTTAAATAGTGTTTTTAATTTTTATTTTCTTTTGCAGTTTTCAATCGTCGAGAGTCTCCAACAAATTTGCTCAATTCAGGTTTCAACGAATGACAACTTCCCCCAACTGATCTGCACGGTGTGCCTTCCCCGGCTCCGGAATGCATTCTTCCTACGGTTGCTGTCCCTACGATCCCAGCAAACGCTTAGTAGCTCCAGGAGGCATCAGGTCACCCCACCAAAGGAACTCCCAACGGTTCCGCCGTTCGAGTACATCGAGTTCTCGGAGATGCGTTCGGATGTAAAGCCGGAGGACGAGGACTCTGTTTCGTGCGAGGTATCCGCCACCGTGTTTCGGTGCTGCGGGTGCGACGACGAGGGGGAATTTGAGAGTGAAGTGGCGCTGAAGAAGCACTCGATTCAGGTGCATTGTCCAAAGAAGCTGGATGTTATGATGAGCGGGAAGACGCGGTGCAGCGTGTGCTGGGTTGTTTTTGCAGAAGAAGCTGAAGTTATGGAGCATCGGGAGAAGTTCCCTCACGTGAGGACGCTGCGGGGTTGTAGCTACTGCCGGTGTAACTTCTTCAGCGAGGATACGCTGGAGGTGCACATTGGGCAGTTTCACAAGGATCGACAGTACAGGTGTTGCGGTTGCGAGTTCCGGTCGGATAGCCAGATTGAGTTGGCCACGCACACATTGTTCCATAAACATGCTGCACGTGAGGAGGGACCTCCTGGGGAGGGCGGTTATCAGTGTGCCGTTTGCTACGCCCGGTTTGAAACGCTGCGAAAGAGGCAGCACCACGAACGACTTCCCTATCAGAAGGATGATACTACGCCTGTGGCGACGAATCAACCCAGGAAGCTCCCTGGACCACCGGAGCGTAAACGCCAACGGATTGACGCCGCTAAAACGTGCGACAAATGTTCCGCAAAATTCCCCGACAACAAAGCGCTCGAGAGCCATCAATGCATCGTCGTTCACGAATGTCCATATTGTCCTAAAAAGTTTATAAACAAAAAGACTTTGGAAACGCACAAGTGCGAGGTCAGCGTGGCAAGGAAAAAGAACCCCCGCAATCCACGACCCTCATCGGCGCCAGGAAGAGAGCAGCACCAGTGCAACCTCTGTTACGAGTTCTTCAAAAATCCGTCCAGTCTTCGAAAGCACATGCTGACGCACGCCCCCAACCAGAGCTATCCTTGCCGGTATTGCTCGGCCACGTTCATGCGAGAGACGGGCCGGGATAACCACGAGGTACGGCACACCGGCCAGGCAACGTACCGATGCGAGGCGTGCGGCAAACCGAACAATAAACGCCAATCGTACGTGCAACATTACGAGACGACTCACGCGACCGCCGCGGAACAAATTCACGCGTGCACCATGTGCGAGCTACGCTTCAGCCGGGACCACTTTTTGGCGAACCATCTGTACTTTGTGCATCGCGTCAGGTCCGCGGACGACGGAACGTGGAAGAAAAAGTTCATCCAGCAGGAAGTCACAGGTGAAGAAGATTCTACGGGGGATGTGTAATAACCACTTTCGGAAGTAATAAAACATTTAGGTTTAAATCAGAGTTCAAATTTATTCCATATCCTGCTCGATGTACTCAACTGTCATTTCCTCGTCGTCTTCTCCGTCCTCAATCTGCCCCGAAGTGCGTCGAATCCCCGGCTGGCTTTGGCGATTGAATTTGGCCTTCCAACTTTTGTCCTGCGGTTCGATCTGGTGCGCGTACTTCAAGTGTTGGGACAAAAAGTGGTCCCGGCTGTAACGTTGCTCACACAGGTGGCAGCCAAACAGCCGCTCGGAATCGTCCACGTGCGACTCAATGTGTTGGATGTATTTTAGTCGTGCGCGGATCTTCTGACCACAACCCGGGAAATCGCACTCGTACGGAAAGATGCCGGTGTGTTGGATCATATGTTTTTCCAGCGTGCTTGCCGTGTGGAACCGGGACGGACAGTACTGGCAGGCAAAGTTACGCGTACTTCCGTGTAAAACCATGTGCGAGCGGAGGCCCATTTTTCGCTTGAAACGCATTCCGCAGATGGAGCAGCTGAACCGGGTTGCTTCCGTGTGGGAGATCATGTGCGAGTACAGGTTGGAACTGTTGGCAAATTTACCGCCGCAAATCTTGCACACGTACTCCGCGGTGGCTTGCTTTATGTGTCGCAGCTCACAGCCTCGGGCCTGTCTTTCGTGCTTGTACGCTTTCGAACAAATCGGGCAGGGATAATCGGTAGCTTCTTTGTGCAAGGCCAAGTGTGTGTCAAATGCTGGAAATCGGGAAAATGCCTTTCCGCACGTGTCACACACAAAACTCTCCTCTTCGTACGTTGCGACCATGTGCACTCGCAGACGCATTTCGCTCGGGTACCTCCGGTAGCAGGTCTTGCACTCGAACGGACGCGCCTCCTCAACGTTGTCCACCTTGTGGTAAAACCTGGGCTGGTTGGCGTGAATCTCCTGGCTGTGTCGTTCAAGCTCTTCCGGCGTATCGAACCGCTCTCGGTGCAACCGACACCCACAGCACCAGTACGACTTTGGCCCATCGTGAGAAGCCAAATGCTGGAGCATGTCCTGAATCGAATTGCGCATTGCCGGACACTTGCTGCACGCAAATCTCCGTCTCAATTCGATAGTGTGTTTCTTGAGTTGACTCACGTTTAAGAAGCGCTTGTAACAGTTTCCGCATTCAGACCCATTTGCACTCGCCGCTTCCCGTTCCGGTGCGTGAACTTGCTGCTGATGTTCCTTCACCTCCTCAACAGTCTTGTAAACCTTGAAGCACCCACAGCACGCAAGCTCCAAATCCACCGATTCCTCAACAACCACTTTCGATCTTTTCTTCGTTTGATTTCGATGATCCTCCCGATGCCTCGTAAGTTCCTCCTTCGTCTTGAATCGCCCAGCACAAACGGAACACCGAATCGGATGCGACTTCACCAGCTCCTCGTTCCGAGTTTTCCGCTCGACGTCCCGGTGGCCCTTGGTGTGCCACTTGTACTTGTTCTCTTTTCCGGTTTGGAACTCACATCCACAGCACCGAAACAAATCCCTCGTCTCACCCTTACACGTGTGCTCCTCATAGCGCTCCTTGCTCCCAAATCGGCACTCGCACCGGGGACAAATCCGAACCACCCGTCCCCCAATCTTCCCACTCCAGTGGGCTTCCAAAATCTGCTCGCTCGCAAACAGCGAATAGCAAACCATGCACAACGCTTTGTTGCGCGGTGGATCAACGGGCGCCCCCGGGAAATGAACCTGCTTCGAGTGGTCCATTAGTTCCCGCTCGTCAACGCACGTAAAATTGCAGCCGCAGCAGATGAGCACCTCATCCGGGGAAGCTTCCTCTTCATCGTCCACGTCGCTCAGATCCAGCTTTACCTCGGGGACTTCCGGCTTTGCCTTGACCGCTTCATCCTCCGCGATCAAGCTTTTGGCGGCCAGCGTTTCGTGAGAACGCCGGGCAAGCTGCCTAAGGTTGAAGGCTTCCTCGAGCCGAGATCGGCACTCCAAGCAGACTAGTCTTGGACTGGTGTCCGATTCTGAGAGCTGCAGTTAAACAGAAAAATTTATGAAAACAGATCTTTAAAGTACCGGGAAGAACTACCTCTATTCCACATATTGCTTGTAGAGCGGCCGGGATGCAGAACTTGCGGTTCTGTGCTTCACTGCTCTGCTGGAAAATGTCCACGAGAATTCGATCGAAAGCTTCGCTTTCGTCGCACAAACAAATTCTACAAACGTTCATCGTGTTTTGGCTAACTTCAGCTAATTATTCTTCGATTCATTTAATCATTTAACACTCTATCAACTTAGAAAACTTAGTCAATAAAAGTTAAACAGTTACTGAAGATCAATATTGATATATATGTTTTAGCAGCAACTCAAATAAAAATACTTCTGTCAGCTTTTTATTTATCTTTTCGTACACGTTGATATTTATTTGTTTAACATAGAGGTGGGCAAAATCGCTCTTCTTTAGGAGCCGCTCATTTTCGTTCGCTCATTAAAAAGAGCCGCTCTTTTGAACGTTCGCTCTTTTTCAAAATTTGGATGAAAAGGTTTTTTTTAAGAATCGTGTGATTTTATAAGTTATTTCACATTGGACTTTTATAAATTATTTGATAAAAATAAATAAAACTGAAAACGAGAATATGCCCTTGAAAACCATAGGTCTTGGTGGTCTTCATGTCAAGATTTCTACTCGAACCTACACATTCGAGTAATAGAATGGCTACCAAACTTAAATCTAGGATGCCGGAAAAATTGCTTGTAATTTTAAAATTTTATTTATTTCTACATGAATTGAAATAATGCTAATATTTTATTTGGAAAAAAATACTTTTTCTACATTCTGATTGAATCGATAAAATATTCAGTATTTAGTAAAGTTTGGTAAGATTTTAACAAATCATTTACTTTTGCAGCATTGAAATTTTTGAAATTGCATTTCCAATTCTCAAAAACAAATTTAATACTATTTTTTTTGGAAATTAAATCAATTATATTTTTATCAAAAATCATGCCATCTTGAAACGGTTCTTTCAAAAGACCGGAGATTAAAAAAGAACCGTGGTTCTTTTTTTGTGAGCCACGGTTCATTCGCTCTTTTCAGTGAACCGGCTCTTTGAGCGGCTCGCTCTTTTTTTGCCCACCTCTAGTTTAACACAAACTCTCATATATTATTCGAAACAAGTCTGGAGCAACATTTGAAAGGGGCGGTACGACATTGCTCTTACGGCCTTTCGTCCCATTTAAACGATTGTAATGAAAAGCCGTAAGAGCAATGTCGTACCGCCCCTTTCAAATGTTGCTCTGGAAGTCAAGTCAATCTAGGGTAGAAGCTGTTTTGGCTAATCTCAAACTTGGAATGCTGAATACGAACAAAAAATCAAACTCACTCGAGGCGGGGTTCGAACCAACGTCCTTAGGATTGGTAAACAAAAAGGTGCAGGTGGTAATTCTGGTAAATTTTCGATTATAATGGTGCATGAATTGGACCGGCGACCTCGGAATTGGACCGCAAGGATCTCTGCCATTCTGAAATGGGTCGTTGGAAGCAGCGCGAGGGCTATCACCACCTAATACCCGGGACTGAGAAATTTGTATCAATATTCGGCATATACAAAGTCTGATACAAATTATACTTTTCCTTAAATTCGCTACTGGTTAGCGGGTATTTGATCGGAGCACACACACACACACACACACACACACACACACACACACACAATGGTGCATAGAGTTACCTAAGCCCGAGCTCACGCACACTAGCACCCCATTTGTTTTGCTGGCGGGTACAACATTTAACCACAACATTTAACCTCAATCTTTTTCGTGTACGTACACGCAATACATGCGCACGTAGATAACTCTATGATCGTACCATTTCGATGTGTTCGAATACCTTATTTCTGGTCCAAATTTCCTCATGATTTCCTTAAAATTAGGCAAGACAACTCTTTTGTGATCAATTTCGTGGGCCTGAGGCCATTTAATCGTCACGAGGTTCATGTAGTCTTTTGTTTGACAGGTTGACAGGGCTATATAAACAGGGACTGCTGATGGCAGAGATTTTGTTTATGTTACTTTATTTAAAATCATTATTAATCAGACTTTACTGAAGTAACTTTTGCTCATTTTTGGTGGAGAGGTAGCTTATTAGGAGTACTTTCAGAATATGCAATAAACTAGAGTGTTAAATTGTACATGATGCCTTTTGAAATGTTGCCGTCGATTTCTTTAATTCGACGGTAACATTTCAAAAGGCATCATGTACATTTTGACACTTTCTGAGTTATTGCATATTCTGAAAGTACTCCTTATAAGCTACCTCTCCACCAAAAATGAGCAAAAGTTACTTCAGTAAAGTCTGTTTAATCATGATTTTAAATAAAGTAACATAAACAAAATCTCTGCCATCAGCAGTCCCTGTTTATATAGCCCTGTCAACCTGTCAAACAAAAGACTACATGAACCTCGTGACGAAAAAAAAAGCAACATGAACAAAGCGCCATGTACATTCGGCGAAGAAAAACGAATCATAACAAAGCGTCCCCCTCAATGACAGCAGGGTGATATAGACGTTGGTGATTTCAAAAGAAGTTATGTTTGTTTTTCTAAAATAAAATTACGGAAATGATGTTTTATTGAATTTGGATGATCAAGTATCAATAAAAGCAACGTTTTTCATCGTTTTTTTATCATTAGAACATTTTATTTTTGCTTTTATATTAAAATGGGAATTGAAAATGGATGCTCAACATTCAAATGCGTTTTTCTCAAAACGCATAGTTTGTACATGATGCTTTTTGAAATGTTGGCATCGAATTGTCACTTGTTATTAGGTAAAAGTTTAAAAAAGTGTTTTTTTTAACATGATTTTTGCATCCATTAACCCCTCGGTGATTTCAGTTTGTTTTGGTTTTTTTTACGTTTATCAGCTTTTTAATGGAGCACTTCCATTCGAGCAGTTTTTGCTTTTTTCTACAATGTACACTCAACCCCCGGTGGTTGGTCACTTTTTCGTTTGACACTTTTTTAGTTTGTACCCCGTTGGTTGGTCAAAGTCAAACTAAAAAGTGACGAACTGTCACTTTTTACACGGCGCTCACGCACACTATTAAAACAAGCGTTTGGTAGTGTATGTGAACTCCATGTAAAAAGGGTGTCAAACTAAAAAGTGACCCCGTTCGTTTGACAACAGTTGGTGTCAAACCATCGGGGTTTGATTGTATTTCTCATGGAGCGAACTGTCAAAAACTGCTCGACTGCGGGTGCTCCATTGGGCAACGGCCCAGTTTTCGAGCGCCCAGTTAAACAACGCCCAGTTACCGAAAAACTACTGTATCAACTTCCTACCGAACGAAGGGGACGGAAACTTCTATGCAAGCCGAGCTAAAATAGGAATCGAGGTGAAATCAACCGAATTTCCCTCACGACTCGGGAGTGAAAAAATAGCGCAAACTGGCCCTCATTGAGCTGGTTAAATGCAGCCGCAATTGAAGGAACGACAGTGACGGGACGGTGGTCCCGAGACAGTTTCACCTTTGGTATTTGATTATGCGAGTTCACAATATGATTCAGCAAATGTCCCCCTATCGGAACACCCCTAAGCAAGACTATTTTCAATGTGTAAAAAATTAACACGAATGCTGTGTAGTCTAAATTTTGCGTGTATCCATATGTTTGATGTTTCTTGCCAGTTGACCTAAACACAAAACTTGATCATTTCTGCGTTGACCTAAACAGATTTCGACCTGCCGGCAAAATCCCCTTGGTTTTTTTTGACAGCTGCGCTGTCACTCAAACTTTCTCCCCCGAAAGTTTGTAAAATAGTGCGTTGTTTACAACAAGTTTTTTCTGAATCGTGCCAAAAATTTCCATTTTTTTTTAGCGATATCGTGATTACCAAAAGTTTCGGCGCACCAGCCTGACGATGCGAATCTGCCGCGTTTGTGGCGAATCGTTGCTAGCGCAAAGCCAGCCCCAGAGCTTGGACAGGTACACGGGCATTTACTTCCACCTGACCGCGATCCAGCTGGCGGACCACGAAGATCCCGCCCAGTGCAAGATCTGCGGGCTGTGCATCGAGAAGCTGGAGGACTTTGACCGCTTCCGGAAGGTGTGCCTGGAGGTGCACTGGCGGCTGAGCAAAGTGAAATTTGAACCGATAGATGAGGATGCGCACGAGGAGACGGTTCAGGTGGAGTGCAAGACCGAATTTCAGGAAGATTTTGAGCTGATCCGGAGTGTGATTAAGGAGAAGAACGAGGTGGAATCCAGCGATGAAGAGGAGGACGATGATGGCAATTTGGACGGGAATGACTCAGACTCGGACGATGAAGACGACGATTACATGGATGATGATATCGTAAGTTAGGGCAATGTTGAGGGATTAAGGTTTATTAACAGTAATGAATTGTCTTTAGGTTGCAGACGAACTTCCGTTGTTTCCCAAAACAGAGTCCGGCGATTCTGACTCGGAGGATGAGCCCAAGCCTAAGAAGAAACGAGCCAAGTGGGGCAGTTTGAAAAAGGAGCGCAAGGAACCAATGCAGGTTTACGAGTGCGACCAATGTCCGAAGAAGTTCCGCGTCCTGATGCGATTGAACGCCCACAAACGAACCCACGAAGGTTTGAAACCGTTCGTTTGCGAGCTCTGCGGAAAGGACTTTGCCAAGTGGAACAACCTGAAAACGCATCGCATCCAGAAGCACTCGGACAACAAAATCGCCATGCCGTGCATGGAGTGTGGCCAAACGTTCGCTACCAAGCAGGGCTTGAAGCGACACCGGGAGCGCAACCACGACCCCAACTACGTCGCACCGGAGCCGATTTCGTTCATGTGTGACACGTGCGGCAAGACGTTCACCACCAACGGAACGCTCAAGAAGCACAAGTACATCCACACGCCCAACGAGATGCCGTTTGTGTGTCAAATCTGCGACAAAAAGTTCCCCACCAAGCACAAATTGCACGAGGTGGGTACTCTTTATAACGCTTTTAAAGAAGGAAATAAAATTAATTCTCTTTTGCACTCTATCAGCACACGATGCGACACGAGGGCGTAAAGAATCACACTTGCCCGTGCTGCGGCTTGCGGAAAACGACCATGCATGAGCTGAGGACGCACATGAAGAACGTACACTCCAAGTCGCGGACGATTCCGTGCGATTTCTGCACCACGATGTTTGCCAACATTGGTAAGAAAGCTTTGATATTTTTCTTTTTGTTGCAGCTGACGTGGCCGGCCCACCCATCTTCCCAGTCGGGCAGTACTGCAGATCGAGCAACTTCTTCTTCTTCAGACCACGAATGTAGAAGTATCGGGTTCCGATGTGTTTCGTCCGCTTCTCGATCTTGTTGCAGTTTTGATTGTCCACGTAGATCGGTACAGTTCGGTTGATAAATATTTGACTCACTGTACTTATGCTGGTTCAGCTTGAATCCATCGGCTGCTCACTCAACCTACATTTCCAGGAAATGCAGGTCGTTGAATATCGCATCAAACTTCTCCTCAGTCTCGGCAGCGACCACCATGTCGTCCACGTACATGAAAATTTACGCAGTCGACTTTCCGGTCTTCCGTACAAACTCTTCTTCAATCGACACACAGTGTTGACATGTCCGGTTGTGTATCCAGCAGACAGGCCCAGCTAGATGATCTCCTCTATGTTGCCACGAAGGTACGCTGTCTTGACGTCCACGATCGTCAGTAGGATTCGGAACGTTGCTTGTCTCACCAAAGGAGCTAAAATTTCGTCGAAGTCCACGCAAAACTTCTGGGTGAAGCCATGAGTCTGGCCTTGTGCCACACGATGTTGCCCTTTTCGTCCTTTTTTTTCCACAGCTTCGCATCACCACGTTTCATCGTCTCTGCCGGTGTAACGGTATATCCACCGTTTGTTGACTGATGTCCCACTATTGTATCATCCGAGTTCTCGTCTCCACTAGTTTCAGAGTCCAAAACGACCTTGTCATATCTAGAATACGCATCGTAGACATTGTCCGCCAGCTACTTCAAAAAGTACACAGCGATCCGCCGTAACTTATCGTCAACTCGGATAGTACCGACTACCTCCGAGGGATTGAGCCTCCATGGATCCACAGATGTCGCAGCTCGTAACAGGAACGCTTGCGCGCGGGCCTGCCTTGCTTAACGGAAGACGTATCTGCTTTCTCATGGCGCAAATCTTGCACTTTACAACAGCGGACTCGTTGTTTGTAGTGGGCTTAGGAGACTATTCATTTTTTCAAACGTCTCACGCCGTCGACCTTCTAGACGTTCTTCAAATCTTTCACGTGACAGACATTGTGGCGTTTGGATGCTGAGAAAAGGTGTGCACAAGTCGAGTTCCAGATGATAAAAGAGAACGATTCATTCAATCGGCCGGCGAAGTTGCATCAGAGCGTTACGCTCCGCGTTTGTCATTATTGCGTTACATTTAAGTACAGTAGTTGTTCGGTAACTGGGCGTTATTTAACTGGGCTGCTTTTTAACTGGGCGCTCGATAACTGGGCTGTAGCCCAGTTAAAAAGCAGACAAACGTCAAAAAACCAAAACAAACCGAAATGAACGAGGGGTTAATGGATGCCAAAAGCCTTTTCAACAAATAAAAAAAACTTTTTTCAAACATGTATTACATTTCAAGTCACAATTAAAGAAATATGAAAAGTAAGCATTGTAAATAAATTTGAGTATTTTTAATTTTTATTTTTCATCAGGAAAATATTATGCATCGGTGGTCCCCTCGTTATTTTTCGTTCAGCCCAGTTAGCGAGCAGCATTCGGTGACTGGGCTACGTTCTCAGCCCAGTTACCGAACAACTACTGTACAGCGAACGAATTCGTTATAACTCCTCCCTCTTTTAGTAAGAAAGATTTCCAAAAGAAATGAATGCAGTAAGGGCATCTCCACCGCAGAGATCTAATTGCGTGGCAAACCTATCGGTTGGATCCCCATTTTTAGCTTTGCTCCGTAGCTAATACACGTTTTCGCACCGCTGGGAGCTAATTTGGCTACCGAATCAAGCCCACCGCGGGGATCTAATTTATTTATTTTCAAATTCTAGCCGTTTTGTTGATCGAAATCAATAAAACTACATTCTAGCATGATAGAACATGCTTCTAATTGCATTATATGTCCAAATTGGTTGCGTACATCAATAAAATATCATTTTCAAATTTTTAAAAGAGTTCATCCGATTTGCTCCCGACATGTTTGCACCCCATCTTTCGCACCACGGGTAGCAAAGCTAAAGCTAAATTAGCCTTCGAGTTCATTCAGCGAAGAAAAAGTTCATCGGGGATCCGTCGAGTAGCCAAGATAGGTGCTCGAGAAGTCCCCGAGCTGCCGGTGGCTAATGTTTTCAGAGATTTTAGAATTATTTGTCTCTGTTTGGTTGAAGTTGAATTTATTTTGATTATCAAATTTGAATGGATATTGAAGAAATCAGTAATTTGGTTCAAAACGACTTTATTAAATTGAAAAATTGTGATATTTACCATTTTTTAGTATTTTATAAATAAAAAATAATCAACCACCTATATTTGATATAAGCAAATCATCACAGAAAATTTAAACATTTTTGAATTATGTATTAAAATTCAAATATATTTCAAGAATTTTCCTTTTTGTATGCGACTGAAACTCACAAACGTTTTAATAATATTGTATTCGATATAATAATATTGAAAATCCCCGCCGAATCTCATGCAGAATTTTGAAATTAAATGGACAGATATAGTTTTTTGGTCGAAATGAGTAAAAACAGAAGTTGTCTTTATAGCTGTCGGCCACTATTTCTAGTACCAACCAGCAACCTCTGGATTGTGGGTCCAGTGTGCTGTCCAATTGATCCACACGGATCGAAATGAAGTAAACCAGAGTGAAAACAAACTTAAAAGTTATCATACAAATATCTATTAACTGACTGAAAAACTCAATAGTAAAAAAAATAATTTGGAAATTCTAAATAAAAAGTATGCAGAATTGAATAATAATTTTAATATGAAAGTATTTAATTTATTCAGAAATGACATGTCGAAATAACAAATGCTACAAAATCTGAAATTAAGAAATTCCAAAATATAAATTTACGAAAACCCGAAATTCTAATATTCAAAAACACATTTTTTTTATCAAAAATTGAATTCAAAATCAGGCTTTCAAAAATGTATGAATTTAAGAATTTAAGAATTTAAGAACTTAAGAATTTAAGAATTTATGAATTTAAGAATTTAAGAATTTAAGAATTTAAGAATTTAAGAATTTAAGAATTTAAGAATTTAAGAATTTAAGAATTTAAGAACAGGATTGCTGGGATTGCTTGGAATGCTTGTTTTCAAATCCGTATTGGCTTATTTAAAATGTTATGCTTGAATTTTGCTTTTTACTCAATACAAATGACTTGTCTCTTGCATGTCCGGTAGTAGATCGATAATGCGTTGACCAAAATTAAACAAACACAGCCCCAATCTGCAATTCGCAATTCGCAATTTTCAGTGTAAGAACGGGCCTTGACCGAACTTATGCACTAGGTTCCCGACGAACACGCACTGCCCTTACACCTACATCTCACCCTTGCTCTGAGTCAGTACGAGCAGCACGCTAGAACACGCTTTGAGTGTTCGTGCCAGGCATGCACACCTTCTTTTCCGGTTACGCATTTTAACTCGGCCGGGGGTGGTACATTACGTAGGGTTTGATGTAAGTATAAGCGCCTAACCATTTATAGTGTGCCTATCAACTTTTATTAAAGCAAAAACTGTTTTATTTTTAGTTTGAATTCAAAAACTAGTTGTTATTTTACTGTGTATTGTTTTCTCCTGAAATCTTCCCTATTGTTGAGTCTGTTTATCTGTTGCTATTTCTTTTGTCGCGGTGTTTTGTTACAATTTTAGGTCCTAAGCATGTTATAAAAGTTTACCAAAAATACAATAGTAATATTTGTGTTAATCCTTTAACCATTCCATAAATTGAGTAAGGGCTCAAACCTCACTTGTTTGAAAAAAGGGTGAAGATTGAAAACAATTGACAGTAAAAGAGAATTTATTTTTTAAAAATCAAGTATCAATAGTAAGAGAATGATGAGCGTATTTTGAAGAATACAAATGAGAAGCTAGATGTATTAGATGTAAAATTAGACAATAGTTAATAAATAGAGATACAAAACAAGCTTAGATGATAGTAATGATAATTTATAGGACAGATAAAGAATTACTCAAATAAATAAATTCGCTATAAAATCAAAAAAGATTAGGCGAATGATAAATAGACTTGATATTACTAGTACATTAAGGAAAAGTATATTTTTAAGGAAAAAAAAAGAAAAAAAAACAAAACAAAGTTTGTTACAGCAGTATCAATTGATAGAAAAGAGTGGAAAAGCTTTGAGAGATAAGAGAATCAAAAGTTAGTAAAATTAAAATCAAATGTTGGATATTAAATAGAAGAATCAGTGAAGAATTGGGAATCAGAAGAGCAAAATAAAAATAGGAGATAGGTGGTAGCTGAGAATGAAGAGAAGAGAAACCCCGTTGTGCGATGCTTCAGGTACATCCACAGCAGTTGACTCAACATACTGCGAATCAGAACAATACCGTCTACAATCACAAATTACTTCCCTTTCCCACATTGTTGCGCCCCTTTCTTTTAGCCGTCTCGACTCTGACCCGCGGTGGTCAAAGGTTTACGATCCGTTTCCACAGGCCACCAGCTAGGTCATCATGAAAACCAAGCCAACGTGGAGGTAAGAAAATAGGACACTCGCAAGGAACCAGAGCTATACTGTTCTGATCAAGATAATTCGGATGATCTAACAGAACTACGGATGTAGTTAGTTACGCTCCTTCCAGGATGTTCCTTACGTGGACGTCAACCGAAGAGCACGCAACAAGGTCAGTGCCATTGCATGCTCTTAGGTATCAATCCTTGGCCTGCTAAACAAACACAGCCCCAATCTGACCTAAAAAACTAAACTGCATCACCCCAAATTACCAAAAGTCATTTTTCATGCGTAAATTTGCAGCACGGAAGGGAAAATATCTCCAAACTCGAATAATTGATATCGAAAAATCAATCATCACTCCTAATGTAAACATTTACTGACGTGAGCAGGATAAACTCTATGTTTACAAACTCACATTGGCCCAATCACATTGTTTTGCTTGAAAAAACCATCCGTCAGACGATTTGCTCCCGGTAGATCCTGGAGCTAACCTGAGTTTTGTTTAGATTCGGATGAACACGGATAAACTCGAACCTAAATTAGCTCTCGCACAAGTACCGCGGTGGGCTTGACGCGGGTGCCAAATTAGCTTTGCAACGCAATTAGGTCCCTGCGGTGGAGACGCCCTAAGTGGCGTTCGGCTTCATAGCGGTCCAAAATTCTTCGACTTCAAGGTACGTCTGCATCGCAAATTTCCAGTCGGCCCATTTTTTGCGACCAGCTAGCCGTTCCAAGGATAAGAAACTTCCGGCTTCGCATCTTGCTCCGGAACAAACTTTTTGAATAAATAATGACTGCTTCACAAATTCTTCTAAGAGTTCAGTTTTGAAATCTTTCTGGGCCCATAACCTTTTGACTCCAGAATACGTAGTCTTCTATGAACTAATCCATTCCATGAGATCTGACGAACTTTTGCTCCAACTTTGCGTAGAAAATTCCTTCTTCTCGGCATCTATCACACGAAGCCGCATCTTACCCAATAGCCCAACACTTTGAAGCCGGTCTCCTGCTTGATTTCGGCTCCGCCGCTTTTCGCTCTCTTCCTGCACATTTCCGGCTTTGCTACAACATCGAAGTTGCGGGGTTGAAGCTCGTTCAACAGAGCGTACTCGTACCCGTGTTTCAAATCGGTGTCCTTTCCGTGCCTAGGTATATGCCCTTTTGTTCCGGATCCTTATTTCTTCTTGATGGTTCGTAATTTCTGTGTTTCCAGTTTCCAGCGTCCGGTTTGGGGCTGCGAATACCTAGTCTTGGGGTGGGGTTGCCAACTTGAATCTTTTTCCACAGCTTAAGCAATTCTGAACTTGACTGTCCATCGAAACGCTCTCTTTCCAGGAAACCTCAACCGCCACGTCAAGATTGTCCACCTGGGCGTAAAGCCGTACAACTGCACGGTTTGCGATCGCGCATTCGGCAAATCCGACCACCTCAAACGCCACATGAAGAGTCACAATCGAACTGGGGGGCCCAGCGGAGGAGGAGTAGCTACGGAAGCAGACGATGATCACATTCCAGTCGTGGACGCGGCGGCCACGTTGCCATCCCAACCGGCGGCCCACACTCCGATGGCGCCGATGCTGGCGCAGGCAGAATGAGGACAGCATGGATTGTGTTAACAAATAAAGCATTTTAAACCGTTTCACCCCAAATAAAGTACTCTCTACTGTGGATAAGGCAGTTCTTTTGTGGTGTTCTATCAAGAGGGAAAGAAATGTTTGATCGAGTAACAGTTTATTACTTACGTTTTCGCGACTCGGCGCCGCCAATCACCTTGTCAAACAGCTTGCCGACCTTATCGTTGAGCGGCGCTGCCGCCGTTCCGTTTTTCCACGCGGTGGGATTCTTGCGGTAGCTGTCGACCGCCAGCTTCCGGTTGATGATGACGCCCCAGGGTTTGCTGTTGAGTTGGGCGACCCGTTCGGACAGTTCCTTCACGATGGATTCTTTTTGGGTGGGGCTGGCCGCGCCGTAGAGTAGCTCGAGGGCGCGCGATCCGTGCGAGGACAGCGCCAGGTCCATGTAGCATCCCTCGAGGTGGCGGATCAGCTTCTCGCGGGACTTTTCCCCCACGAATTTGGACGTGATGAAGGCGTTCACGACGAAGGAACCGCGCGGGTCGGTGAAAATCTTGGCCAGGGAGTCGTTTTTGGTTTCCAGAATGGCGGACACGAGCTTGATTGGTTTGTTGAACTCCAGAATCGCTTGCAGGATGACGGAGCCGTGAAGGTGGATTGGGGCGTTTTCCTGCTTGGCAAGCACTTCCGGCGGCATGAGTTTGAGCACGGAGTTGAGCAGCTTTTCTCCGGTGGCGTCGGAGCAGTGGAGGGCGTCTAGTAGAAGTTTGATCAGCTTTCCCTGCTGGCAGCTTAGCCGGTTGCAAGCTTTGGCCAGGTTTGCAACGACTCCGGTGTGACCTTGTTGAAGGACTTCTTCGAGACCCGCGTCGAGTTCGGAAAAGAAAAGCTCCAGCAAGTGTTTGTCGGCAATGTTATCCAGCAACTTTTGGACGGCAAAGTTGGTGGCACGTGTATTGCTCAGCAGAACTATTTTGCCTTGGAAGAGTTGCTTGAAGAGATGGTCCTTTAGGAAGTCTTCACTGGACACGGAGAGAAGCACTTCCAGCAGTCGAATCGAGCTGTCGTGCTGGAAAACCTTCGGAAGCGGTACCGCTTCTGGTTCGTCATCTTCTGCTGGAGGTTCCTCCTTCAGGAAGCTCTCGTTCAGCAGCTTCTCTCCGATTTGTGCCAGTTGAAACTTGTCCTCGCTTCGAGCCAGCGAAGTGAGCAGGTTCTGCAGCAGAACCGAAGTGAACTCGTTGTAAGGCAAATCGGCAAACTGCGGCCACGCCAGCAGCCGCAAGCTAAACTCGTTGATCAGCTTGGTCCACTTTTCCGGCACGGTTAGCCGTTTCACGACCGAAGACTCCCCTTTGCTAATCTTTTGCTCCGCGATTCCAGCCAGGTTCAGAATGCACTGCCGGATCACGTAGTTCCCGAACGAATCCCACACAAAGTCCTCCAAATTGTTCAGCAAAAATTTCGCCACCTTTTTGACGAACTTCCCGCACACCTTCCGGTGCCCTTCTCCAAACTCATGGCCCATGTTGTACTCCAACTCCCGGCCAAGCTCACCCTTAGCCATCTTCTTAGCAGCCGGACCGTCTTCCTCCTGATCCGGCTGACTCCCGCCAACACACCGAACGACCGCAATAAACAGCATCTTCTGCAGCACGTGCGACGCAAACTTGTCGCAACAAACCACCCGAAAGTTCTCCACAAACACCTCCATCAGATGTTCCAGCGTCGACTCGTCCGTAAACCCCAGCAGATTCTCCAACACCCGGCTGCTCAGCTGATTCGACGACGTCTTGATCTCCTTCTCGCGGATCTGCTCGTACACGTTGCAGGCCATCGTGCTCCGCTCGTCCGCGTCCTCCAGCCCGTTCATCGCTTCCAGAATCTCGACGAAATAGTTGTACTCGTCCTGCTCCAGCTCAGCCCCCCTCCCGAAGCTGTTCTTCCGGCCGAAACCCTTCGCGTTCTGCAGGAACCGCTTGCCGGCGGATTTCTTCTTTTTGTTGCGATTCTTGAAGTGGTTCGAGCCACGTTCCGTCTGCGGCTCAATTGCGGTCGATTCTTCCATTTTTGCGTTTTAAATTCAAGAAATTAAACCGCACTAATTTTTCATTCGAGCCGCCGAATTTCTGAAGTTGAAGAAGTAAACAAAAACACGTGCATTTGAGTTACACGCAAAATCAGAAAAAGTAACTTCGAATCGCACTTAATGTTGGACTTGGAGTATTCCCCACTTTTCGTGCACGAACCTGGTTGACCTCATCTATTTAATTTCGACCTTTTCGGTAGATACCCGCGAACACATTTTTGCTCGTTCAAGAAACCGTCCGCGAAAATTTTCCATTTTTCACTTTAAAAAAATGTCCTCCACCAACGCCCTCGTCGAAGTCCTGGAGGAGTACCACTACCTCGCGGAACCGTTCGACCGTGGCCAGCTGAAGGAAATGGCCAGCGCGGTCCCGCCCAAGGATTGCCGCGCCGACGAGGAGTTTCGCGAAAGTTTGACGTCGCGCCAGCGGGAAGTGCTCGACGAGGTGCAGGAGCTGGTGCGCGATCGGATCGGGCGGCGGGCGCGCCAGGAATCGGTCAAGGACGTGGTCGGCATGCAGGTGGACGTGAGCGCCCAGTACCGGGTGACCTGCGACAGCTACAAGGAGATGCTGGGTGAGTTGGAAGGTTTTTCTAAGCGAATTCCGAAAAAAAAATCTTCTGAAAAGACTTTGTTCAAAGAAATCACAAGCTGGCAACTTCACTTGAAAAACTGGCATCAAACACGCAAGCGCCACGGCTTCGAACAAACTTTCAGAGCTGTCAAGCTCAGATGAGATTTTTTGCTAAACGCCAAAACGCATGCCAAGGCGACAACTGAGCTGGCGGTGTTTTAAAAAAGGAACATTCTTAGATCCGGTTCTTGAAGCCCCACAAGACCGTTGCATTGATCACGCTCTGGATGAACAACTGTTCGGGGCAATTGGATCCTTTTGGGTTCCCGATTTTGTTGCACAATTCTGCTGAAACGGACACGAAAACGCGGAACATCAAATACTTTGAGTCAGGACACACATTTATGGCGGTGGGCTCACTCCATCAGCAGCGTAAATCGTCGCCGCCGCCAGTAACGTACACTGACTTTGAAGAAGTGGTACATCGGGGATCGAGTACTTCATCGAACTGGATGTCAACGCTATACACTCTGAACCAACTGAAGCCTGTAGGGCCGAAGCTATCCGACAATATCCGGCTGATTCACAGCCGGACAGGAAAAAAACGATCGAAATCAGTTCCGAAAGGAAAGATGCTCTGATCTCCGTTCTAATAAAAGAATTAACGATATACTGGAAGAACTTGGCGATCAAAGAAACATCATCATTTCCGTTACCAATAAAAAACTATTTAGTTCGTAAATAATAAGCATTAAGGTGCACCATGACATGACAGACATGTCTAAATTCAATGTTGAAAACAGTCTGGAAGTCTGGCTGGTCCGGAGTGTATGTATTCCCCCAAGTTAGGTACTTGACATTCCCGTCCGTGTTTGGGAAGCGCTCATTTTGCTTGCTGCATTTTGAAAATATTTTAAAACATTGAATTGTTTCAATAGAGGAGAAGAGCAACTCACGACAAAATTTTGAGGCTAGGAATTTTGACAGGTATGATTTTCATAAAGTATTCGCCTCCTTTTCTCTCCCACAGAAAACCTGGGAACGAGGTAGCTGTCAAACTAGGCCAAAATGTTAAAGTCACTCACAAAATGAACTTTGAGTGATTTGAGTTCATTTCTGACGTCTCAGCTACATTGTCCCCAGTTTTCTGTGGGAGAGAAAAGGAGGCGAATACTTTATGAAAATCATACCTGTCAAAATTTCTAGCCTCAAAATTTTGTCGTGAGTTGCTTTTCTCCTCTATAGCACTCATGGGAGCTTGCTCCCGAATCCACGATCGATTCTTGCCGTTTGCTGTTGTCCAATAAAAAAGCATACGATTTCTTGACGCTAGCGTTGTCGTTGACTTCCACGTCGTAATCACTCATCTGGGCAATCCACTTTATTATGGCCTTCCTTACCGTATCTGTAGCAGATCAGCTTCCTCTTGAATGCCACTTTGTACCCAAGTTGCGTAACGCAACTGTCGTGTTTCTAGCTTCACCTTCGTTCATCTTGCGCTCCTGGTCAAGAATTTTCCTTTTCACGTAATCCAGCTTAAGATCCTCGTCCTTAATGATCAGCAAATCAGTCCGGACTTAATTGTAGCTCATCAGTAAGCTTCGCAAGAGCATCGCAAACTGGACATCCTCATCCGGATTAGCAGCATTTCCGTTTCGAACGCCCATAGAGATATCCACGCGCGATAGTGTGTTAGTGTTTAACAAAATTACATACAGACATAGGCAAATCGAGTAGAATAATTCGTCTGTCAAAATCAGCTGTGTCCTATGTTATACCATGAGCACGTGGTAAACAGCTGGTTTTTAAAGGCCAGTTCGGCTACTCGATTTGCCTATGTCTGCGTGAAAATAGTGTAAACAAAATCAGCTGCTTGGAATTCAGGCAATCACAATCGATCAAAACCAAAACAATGCTTTAAATACAAATACTAACACAGAATTATGGTGTGCGTGAGAGAAACCGTGGAGATCTCTATTGCGCATTGTTTTCGTTGTTCAGCTTCTCTACTCTAAACCTAAGAGGCTCTAAACCAGAGACGAATCGAGCTCTACAGGCTCAATAAAAACTCCTTACCTGCTCTGTATGGTAGAACAGAGCTAAGCTTTGTATGCAGCGAACAGAGCCAGCTCTGTATGGGGAAAAATAATATTGATTTGCATATATCTCAAAAACGATAAGTTTTAGAAAGTTGACATGTTCTAGAAAGTTGCTGGTACCAAAAGGTTTTATATTATTGCCTCAGACGTAATTACAATTTGGTTGATTTTAGTTGTGCAAAACAAGAAAAAACTATTTATTTTCTAAGATACAAGGTACAGAATATTTTTGTTTTCGACAAAGTTGCTCAACTACCAAAAATGAACAACTCTCTCAAAGAAACCAAAGCTCTATCTTCAATAGATACCGAAATAAAAAATAAAAACTATTTTTATAATAAATACTGCTTGCGACAAACACAAAGCGACCGCGTCGTAGGCACAGGTAATATGAGGCATGTTTGGTAGAGATCGTCTGAAGTGAAAACTAGTATAGCAGAGTGTTCATAGAGAGTTTTTATGTTAAATGCTCTCGTCTGGATGGTTGAAAGAAATTTCAGATAAAATTATACAAATTTATAAAATTATATTCTTTTTATTGTACTGGTAAGTAATTAAGATTAGAAACAACAAAATTATTGCACAGCTATTTTTATGTTTGTCTTGACAAAACAAATGTTTAACAATATTACAAGTTTTGTACAACAAATTAAGATAATTGTACTGGTAAGTAATTAAGATTAGAAACAACAAAATTATTGCACAGCTATTTTTATGTTTGTCTTGACAAAACAAATGTTTAACAATATTACAAGTTTTGTACAACAAATTAAGATAAAAAACAATTTCAAATACGCAAGTTAAAAAAATAAAAAATAAATCTTCTAAAAATTATTTTAATTTTATAAAAAGAAAATCAGTTAACATAAGTTTAACCTTATAAAGATTTCAGGAAACTTTTCTATTTTATTTAATTCAACAGAAAAAACTATATTTTTCAAGCAAGATAACCATAAGAAAGTTTCAAGCTCTAAATAATCTCTATGATATTTTTTTACATTTTGTCACCTTTTTTAAATAAAATAAGAAAATGAAATTAAATAGCAAGAACCATTTTTTCTTTATTTCTCAAGTCAGGAAATCAGTGAAGAGTTTCAACGACGACGTTTCAAGCTCTAAATGCTCTCTATGGAAATTTGCCATTTTATTACCTGTATTCTAAATATTTTTTATTTTTCAAACAAAGGAAAGCAGTGAAGAGTTTTTAGCTCTAAATGCTCTCTATGGAAATTTGCCATTTTATTACCAGTATTCTATTTTTTTTTTTCAAATAAAGGAAAGCAGTGAAGAGTTTTTAGCTCTAATGGAAATTTAGTAAAAACATAATCGACAATAAAATATATTATCGATTTATTTTGTCCAACTTAAATTTAATTACATTTTTCAACTCATTTGATGTTAAAATCTTGTAGCGAGAAAAAAAAATAGCAAAATTTCCATAAAGAGCATTTAGAACAAAAAACTCTTCACTGATTTCCTGAAAAAAATAGAATACATGTAATAAAATGGCAAATTTCCATAGAGAGCATTTAGAGCTAAAAACTCTTCACTGCTTTCCTTTGTTTGAAAAATAAAAAAAAATATTTAGAAAACAGGTAATAAAATGGCAAATTTCCATAGAGAGCATTTAGAGCTAAAAACTCTTCACTGCTTTCCTTTATTTGAAAAATAAAAAAATATTTAGAATACAGGTAATAAAATGGCAAATTTCCATAGAGAGAGCATTTAGAGCTAAAAACTCTTCACTGCTTTCCTTTATTTGAAAAATAAAAAAAAATATTTAGAAAACAGGTAATAAAATGGCAAATTTCCATAGAGAGAGCATTTAGAGCTAAAAACTCTTCACTGCTTTCCTTTATTTGAAAAATAAAAAAATATTTAGAATACAGGTAATAAAATGGCAAATTTCCATAGAGAGCATTTAGAGCTAGAAACTCTTCACTGCTTTCCTTTATTTGAAAAATAAAAAAATATTTAGAATACAGGTAATAAAATGGCAAATTTCCATAGAGAGAGCATTTAGAGCTAAAAACTCTTCACTGCTTTCCTTTGTTTGAAAAATAAAAAAAAAATATTTGGAATACAGTTAATACAATGGCAAATTTCCATAGAGAGCATTTAGAGCTAAAAACTCTTCACTGCTTTCCTATGTTTGAAAAATAAAAAAAAATTAGAATACAGGTAATAAAATGGCAAATTTCCATAGAGAGCATTTAGAGCTTGAAACTCTTCACTGATTTCCTGGCTTGAGAAATAAAGAAAAAATGGTTCTTGCTATTTAATTTCATTTTCTTATTTTATTTAAAAAAGGTGACAAAATGTAAAAAAAATATCATAGAGATTATTTAGAGCTTGAAACTTTCTTATGGTTATCTTGCTTGAAAAATATAGTTTTTTCTGTTGAATTAAATAAAATAGAAAAGTTTCCTGAAATCTTTATAAGGTTAAACTTATGTTAACTGATTTTCTTTTTATAAAATTAAAATAATTTTTAGAAGATTTAGTTTTTATTTTTTTAACTTGCGTATTTGAAATTGTTTTTTATCTTAATTTGTTGTACAAAACTTGTAATTTTGTTAAACATTTGTTTTGTCAAGACAAACATAAAAATAGCTGTGCAATAATTTTGTTGTTTCTAATCTTAATTACTTACCAGTACAATAAAAAGAATATAATTTTATAAATTTGTATAATTTTATCTGAAATTTCTTTCAACCATCCAGACGAGAGCATTTAACATAAAAACTCTCTATGAACACTCTGCTATACTAGTTTTCACTTCAGACGATCTCTACCAAACATGCCTCATATTACCTGTGCCTACGACGCGGTCGCTTTGTGTTTGTCGCAAGCAGTATTTATTATAAAAATAGTTTTTATTTTTTATTTCGGTATCTATTGAAGATAGAGCTTTGGTGTCTTCGAGAGAGTTGTTCATTTTTGGTAGTTGAGCAACTTTGTCGAAAACAAAAATATTCTATACCTTGTATCTTAGAAAATAAATAGTTTTTTCTTGTTTTGCACAACTAAAATCAACCAAATTGTAATTACGTCTGAGGCAATAATATAGAACCTTTTGGTACCAGCAACTTTCTAGAACATGTCAACTTTCTAAAACTTATCGTTTTTGAGATATATGCAAATCAATATTATTTTTCCCCATACAGAGCTGGCTCTGTTCGCTGCATACAGAGCTTAGCCGGCTTAGCTCTGTTCTACCATACAGAGCAGGTAAGGAGTTTTTATTGAGCCTGTAGAGCTCGATGCGTCTCTGCTCTAAACTTCGCTTCCACTTTCCTCGACTTTCTTCAAACTGCAGATTCTGATTACGTTGTCGCCTTGGTTACTGGGCCCATAACCTATAGAGATATCCACGGTTTCTGACACGCACACTATGATGCTGTGTTTATAATACTTTTACGCAGACACTGGCAAATCGAGTAGCTAAACTCGCCTGTAAATACGGTAAATACCAGCTGTTTCCCTGTTTGAAAAATGTCGCACGTCGTACGAGTTGTCGCACGGTTTTGATTTTACCGTTTCGATATCGATTGGTCGAAAGGACGACAAACGTACGACAAACACTCGACATGCCCGACGTTGTTTTTTCCATCGATTTACCTTCAATTCGACGTCGATTATCGTCGACGCAAACAGTTTGACAGTTCTCTTCAGTTGAACTTGTTCGGACTTGATTGCAACCGAGTCGAACAAATTGTTGTTGGTTTTAGGCTTTGGGAGGATTTTGGCCAGTTTAAAGGTAAGTTGTGTTCTAGATTGAATTACTTTTTCTGCCGGAAAGTTCCGGCCGGAGTGGGCGACAACCGAATCAAATTGTCTTGTATTCCAGATTGCGGTCTTCGTGGCGGTATAGGAGGAAGAGGAGGACGGGAAATATGGATTACTCGGCGAGCCATTCCGGAAGACGGGACGGGAAGGAACCAGTTTGCGATCGAGGAAGCCGTTAGTGTTTGGTTTTTTACTTTCCGCGGGAGGTTGCCTCCATATCTAATGGAACTGGTGAGTCATGTTTTAGAAACGATGGAGGAGGTGTGCTGGGAGTGCGATTGGACGATCGAAATTAAAAATTAGATGAACATCACAAATTCTTAACTTTTTAATCCAATAATGCTTAAAAAAAACTTCAACGCTGATTTGATTTGATAATTGTAAAATTAAATTATAAAGTTTTTCATTCTTAATTTAAAATTCTAGCATTCCAGAACTTAAGAATGCAAGAAATTGAAAATTCTAAATTCATTTAATTTCTTGATATTGTGCAAATTGTTAATATTCTTAAATTATACAATTCATTAATTTAAAATTCTCAAAGTCTTCAAATATTAAAAAAAATAAACTCTAAAATATGAAAATTTCCTAATAATTTCCCTAATTCTTAAATACAAAATTTTTCAATTCATAAATACTAAAAATCTAACATTATAAAGTTCATAAATTCCCAAAACGTTAGTCGCACGAGTTGAAATTTTGAATTCTAAAATTCTAAAAATTATATGTTCTAAAATTCCAAAATTGTAAATTCTAAAAATGCTAAAATTCAAATAATTTATATTTTTAAATAAAAATTATCAAAAATTCTATTTGTTATAAATTCTACGCATTTTAAAAATTAGTAAGTTTCTTAAAATTCTAAAAATTAAAAAAATCTCTTTTTTTTGCACATCTTAAATTTTTGATAATTTTAAATAAAACAAATTTAAAAAATTCTAAAAATTAAAAAAAAATAAAAAAAATACAAAAATTTTACAAAATATATTTTTTAAATTTTAAAAATGTTAAAGTTTTTATTTCTTTTAAATATTTTAAACTTTTAAAAATTCTTTTAAAAAAATCTAAAAATTCCTCAATTTTAAAATTGGAAAAATTTTAAATCTATTAACTTTTGAAATTTTTTTTGGTCTAATGAAAAATAGGAGTTAAAAATATCACGAATTGAAGTAAATGATTTTGGTATTGAGGTACTCTCCAATTTTAATATTCAGAAAATTAGAATTTTAGAATTTTAGAATTTTAGAATTTTAGAATTTTAGAATTTTAGAATTTTAGAATTTTAGAATTTTAGAATTTGATGATGAGATGATGATGCTGAAATTTGTAAACGTTTGATCATTAAATATTTTTAGAATTCTCAAATTTGGTACAATTTTTAAATAATAATAATATTGTCGGATTTTTTAATTATTTGCAGTAATTTGAGTTTTATACGTTTTTAAATTTAAATTTTTAAGATGTCTTCAATTAGAATTCTTTTTAAAAAAACCAATGCGCCATGGGTTTTCTATGTACATAGGACATTTTGTAAAAGTAAGCGAGAATAAATAAATTTAGTTTTTCTTTTATGGTTACAAAATATTTGAATATTACATATTTGAAATTGTATTGTTTTGAAATTTTATTATTATTATTATTGAATTCTGAATTTAATTTATGAATTCTTGCCAATTGTTGATTGATGTTATATTTTTTCAGGCAACAAACATATTCTGATCTGATCCTGCCGGAAACCATGCGTCCCCGTGTGGTCCCGCGTGGCTTCCGTAGAACCCAAGGAAGCAGCCTCTCGAACTCCGGTAAACATCAATCCGTCGGAGGTTCAAGATCGTCGCCAAGGTGTCGCATCCGGGTTTTGATCAGCGCGTCGAGGAGCAAAAGTCCAACACGGCCAAGATGCTGCCACGGCCGCCTCCAACATCCAAGCCGGAAGCTGCGGTCAAGGCAAATCCCGAAGGAAGCAAAGTTGGAGAAGAATCGGCGATCCGCAAGTGAAATTAAGTGAACAAGTTGACAGTTGAAATAAAAAAAAACAATAAAAACAAAACAAAAGTTTTTTTCAACTGCAACAAAACCTAAAAATCCGAAATGACAGCACACGACAATAGCACGACATTCTAAATAACAAAACCGTGCGACGTCGGTCGAATGTCGTACGACAATGTCGTACAATTTCGATCATCGATCGCACGACAAATACGACATTTTGGTGCAAAAACGTATGACATTCGCGCGAAAGTCGCACGACATTGTCGAGCGACGTCGTACAATTGCACGGACGACAAACGACAGACGTCTGACGGACTTTTCAGTCAGGGCTGTTTGAAAAATGTCGCACGTCGTACGAGTTGTCGCACGGTTTTGATTTTACCGTTTCGATATCGATTGGTCGAAAGGACGACAAACGTACGACAAACACTCGACCTGCCCGACATTGTTTTTTCCATCGATTAACGTCAATTATCGTCGACGCAAACAGTTTGACAGTTCTCTTCAGTTGATCTTGTTCGGACTCGCCCTGACTGAAAAGTCCGTCAGACGTCCGTCGTTTGTCGTCCGTGCAATCGAACGACGTCGCACGACAATGTCGTGCGACTTTCGCACGAATGTCATACGTTTTTGCACCAAAATGTCGTATTTGTCGTGCGATCGATGATCGAAATTGTACGACATTGTCGTACGACATTCGACCGACGTCGTACGGTTTTGTTATTTAGAATGTCGTGCTATTGTCGTGTGCTGTCATTTCGGTTTTTTAGGTTATGTTGCAGTTGAAAAACTGTTTGTTTTGTTTTTATTGTTTTTTTTTATTCAAGCTGTCAAAAATTTACAAAAAATATTCACTTGTTCACCTAATTTCACTTGCGTTTTGCTGATTCTTCTCCAACTTGGCTTCCTTCGGGATTTGCCTTGACCGCAGCTTCCGGCTTGGATGTTGGTGTTCTTCTGAGGCGGCTGTGGCAGCATCTTTGTCGTGTTGGACTTTTACTCCTCGACGAGCTGATCAGTTGCGATCGAGGAAGCGGTTGGTGAGTCATGTTTTAGAAACGATGACGGAGGTGTGCTGGAAGTGCGATTGGACGATCGAAATTAAAAATAGGATGAATGGAACATCGCAAATTCTAAACTTTTCAGTCCAATAATTCCAAACTGAAAAATAAAAAAATCTAAAATACTAAAGTTTAAAAAACTTCAACGCTGATTTGATTTGATAATTGTAAAATTAAATTATAAAGTTTTTCTTTCTTATTTAAAATTCTAGCATTCCAGAACTTAAGAATGCAAGAATTTGAAAATTCTAAATTTATTTAATTTCTTGATATTGTGCAAATTGTTAAAATTCTCAAATTTCTTGAATTTAAAATTCCCTAATAACTAAATACTAAAATTCTACAATTCATAAATACAAAAAATCTAACATTATAAAGTTCTTAAATTCCTAAAACGTTAGTCGCCCGAGTTAGAATTTTGAATTCGAAAATTCTAAACATTATAAGTTCTAAAATTCCAAAATTGTAAATTCTAAAAATGCAAAAATTCAAATAATTTATATTTTTAAATAAAAAAAATACAAATTCTAAAAATTAAAAAAAATTAAAATGAAAAAAATAACAAAGGACACAGCTGACTTTGACAGACGAATCATTCTACTCGATTTGCCTATGTATGCGTGTAAATTTTGTTACGAACTAACACACTCTCGCGCGTGGATATCTCTATTGGCAGAACACGACTTGCAGGGACAACCAACAGAGCAAGAATGATTTATAAATATATTGGCGAACGGTAAGGAGGTAAGGAATGTCCAAGAGATTGATCAAGCTGACGGATGTGTTGTACATTCAGGGACTCGAGATGAACCTCATTTCGGTGGCTAAGCTGATAGTGAAGGTAGCGGAAATCCAGTTCGGCAAACAAGGCTGCCGGATAATGTCACGAGGAGAGACAGCAGCGGTGGTGGGTACGCAGTTTGTGGGAGTCCTGATCGAAAGCAAACGTCGAAGCAAGAAGACGAAGATAAGGGATGTATTTGAGTATACATTGAGCGGTGTTCCAAATTTGGGTCAAGATCAACGTAAAATGAAGGATCCTGTCCAGTATCACGAGGATGTGGTACAACCGGTTTACTTCTTTCGAGCATTATCCAAACGGCGTGTGAGTTGTCGAACCAAAAGAAAGGAGTGGAGTGTCGAGAACAAAGTGTCCAGGATTCAGGAGGAGATGGAGATCCTGACCACTGGAACTCGCAAAATCGAAGCCCGAAGCTTGATGTTGGCTTGATGTAATTTGTTGAATAAATCATTCTTGTTCTGTTCGTTGCCCCTGCAAGACGTGTTCTTCCAATATATCTTAATCTAAAATCTAAATTTTCCCATCTATTCCTGCAGGCAAAATAAAGATCTACGAACTGGACGTCATGCTCGAGGACCGGCACATCGAGGAGCTGCGCCTGGACAGTTTGGAGGTGAAGTACACCATGACCGATACCCTGTCAAAGGTTGCACTGCTCCAGGAATCAGCTCTTCCGGAAGTCAATACAAGTTAAGTCTTCACAATATGCCAAACATACGATTACATTGCTGTAAATAAGAGCGATTAAAATATACCAATATTAAATATTATTTGTTGGGAAATTAAATATGTTTAAAAATTATCAAGTTCGATTCAAGTGTGAAAATTAACCAAATCGAGTAGTGCTCATAAACGTGTGTGAATAAAATTCTCCACGCTTTCAGCTAACCGTGCATTGTGACAGATTCTGACGTATTGATATTTTTGATGCAGCTGCATCGGTGGCTTTCTTCCTCCCTTTGAAGAGTTTACCGTTTTTTCGACGTGAATTATTTACAATAGTTTTTCGGTTTGAAGAATAGTGCTCAACAAGATGGACATGTGCCGGGCCTGCGGGGAGTTCCCCGACGGGACCAACCAGCTGTCGGAGTACTTGGAAAAGTATTCCGACATTTACTTCAATCTGACATCGATTAAGGTGAGCATTGTTTTGGAAAGGGGTTTGAGGGGGAATTTAATTTTGTTTTTTTGGTCTTTTAGCTGCCTCCAGGGGAAGATTCGGACCGGCAGCGGATCTGCGAGGGATGTCACCTGAAGCTGTTGGAGTACAACCGATTCCGGACGGTTTGCTTGCAGGTTCATTACAAGCTATCGGCTATTGTGAGTGCGAAATTGGTAAAATTTTGAACTCGTTAAGATTGCTTGATTTTCATTTGCAGAAAAAGGAAATTGAACCAGACCAGGGAGATGTCGTGGACTTGGAGTGCAAGCCAAACGTCGACGCGCTGAAGATTGAGCAGTTTGATTTCTCTGACAACGACTTGGCGGAAGATGACGGACGGAATGCGGGAAAAGAAGAAGAGCACTCCGAGGATGACAATTCGTTCCAGGGAGATTCCAGCTCGAATTCCAGCAGCGAGAGTGAATCGGAGGACGAACGACCGATCGCCAGTCGGCGGAAAAATAAGCAGAAGCAGAGCGCCAAGTCCAAACCGGTGGACGACAGCAAGGAGCAGATTTATCCCTGTACGGAGTGTAACAAAAAGTTCCGCAGCGAGACGCGCTTCCAGGGCCACATGCGGATGCACGAGGGTCTCAAACCGGCACTCTGCACGACCTGCGGCAAATCGTTCGCCAAGTACAACAGTCTGAAGCTGCACATCAACCAGAAGCACTCGGAGAACAAGGTCAAGTATCCGTGCGACTTTCCGGGCTGCGAGCACGTCTACTCGACGAAGCAAACGATGCAGCAGCACCGGAAGAAGCACGACCCGAACTACGTGACGCCGGAGCAGAAGCGGTCCGTTTGCGATCAGTGCGGCAAGACGTTCTCGACGACCGGGGCGCTAAAGGTAAGGTGGATGGGTCGTAATTTTGAAGGAGAACTTAAATTTTGCTGCTCGTTTCAGAAACATAGTTACATTCATACTGGCGATATGCCTTTCCAGTGCACAGTCTGTAATAAAAAGCTTCCAACGGCTCACAAGCTGAAGGAACACACAATGAGACATGAGGTAAGATCGAATTAACCTTGAGTTTTCACCCATTTATTTTTTGGAAATTTTTATAGGGAGTCAAAAATCACGTTTGCCCGTACTGTGGAATGAAGAAGACGACTCGTCACGAGCTAAAGGTTCACATGAACTATCACACCCGTGAGAAGCAATTCACGTGTCACGTGTGCGCACAAGTCTTTTCCAACATTGGTAAATTACCCTTGATGCACGACATCAACAATCTTCTCAATTCCGATCCTTCTCCCCTCAAACCCAGGCAACATGAGCCGCCACATCCGCATCGTCCACTGTGGCATCAAGAAGTACTCGTGCACGTACTGCGAGCGCTCCTTTGGCAAGGCCGAAACGCTCAAGCATCACGTCATGATCCACACGGGAGAGAAACCGCACGAGTGCAAGATATGCGGCCGGCGCTTCATCCAGTCGGTGGCGCTGCAAACGCACATGAAAACGCACCGGAAGCATCAACAGCAGCAACAGCAATCGATGCAGCAACAGCAGTCGCCTTCGGTTGGGCCGCAAATTGCACCCCAGCTGGCGCTTGATCCGCAGCAGCAGCAGCAGCAAACTCAGCTTCACCATCCGTCGATGATGATGCATTCGCCACCGCCGCAGATTCCGCTTGGGGCGCCCCAGCAGCAGCATTTACAGTGAGAACATACATTTAAAATGTGAACTGTGTATAAAGTGGCTTGGCGTAGGGAAGGGAAATGATGAATCTTTGTAAACTCTATAATATCTCTTATAACGTAAACTAAGTTATATTTCTGAAAATAAACGTAATTGTGTAATTAATACCAATGTTTCAAATGCTAAAAAATTATTATTTTTATAGAATGCCGCCTTTATCCGTGAACCATTTTTTTCTAAATAGTTCGCAGCAATACCTTAAATTTTTCGCATGATTCCAAATCAAATTCCTCTAAAAGATACAGATTTTCGAATATTTACGTACCGTTTTTGTATGGAAAGTGGTGACAGTGCGGGTCAGAATCGAGACGGCTAAAAGAAAGGGGCGTGACAATGTGGGAAAGGGAAGTAATTTGTGATTGTAGACGGTATTGTATGGATTCGCAGTATGTTGAGTCAAGTGCTGTGGATGTACTTGAAAAATCGCACAACGGGGTTTCTCTTCTCTTCATTCTCAGCTACCATCTATCTCCTTTTTTTTTTTGCTCTACTGATTCTCACTTCTTCACTGATTCTTCCATTTAATATCCAACCGTAACCGGAAAAGAAGGTGCGAATGCCTGGCACGACGCTATCAAAGCATGTTCTAGCGTGTTGCTCGTACTGACTCAGAGCAAGGGTGAGATGTAGGTGTAAGGGCAGTGCGTGTTCGTCGGGAACCCAGTGCAAAATTTATTTATCAAAATTCTATAATTATTTAGTTTTACGTTACGCAATAAAATAATGCTCCCAATTTAAAAATAAAATTAAAACAGTAACACATAAATTAAAAAAAAAATGCATTCTTGATCTGTCGAGCTGTCAAGTAGAATGCTTTCTGTCAAGAAGGGCAGCGAATTTAATTTTAAAAATTGAATTAAAAATTAGTTTTTTATCCATTGCGATCATACAAAGTGTATGATCATACAAAGTGTCATTGCAGGCCAAGTGCGAATGATTCTGATGGATATCCCTTCAGTTGACGCTCAGGCGAGGAACATCCTGGAAGGAGCGTCACTGACTACGTCCGTAGTCCTGTTAGATCTTTCTTGATCAGGACAGTATAGCTCTGGTTCCTTGCAAGTGTCCTATTTTCTTACCTCCACGTTGGCTTGGTTTTCATGATGACCTAGCTGGTGGCCTGTGGAAACGGATCGTAAACCTTTGACCAGCGAGGGTCAGAGTCGAGACGGCTAGAAGAAAGGGGCGCGACAATGTGGGAAAGGGAAGTAATTTGTGATTGTAGACGGTATTGTTTTGATTCGCAGTATGTTGAGTCAACTGCTGTGGATGTACCTGAAACATCACACAACGGGGTTTCTCTTCTTTCCGTTTTTATCTATCATCTATATTCTGTTAATTTTGTTTCACTGATTCTCTAAAGCAGCTTCTGTTTACTATCCTCCATTTGATTTCGATTTTACTTATTTGATTCTCTTATTTCTCAACGCTTTTCTACTCTATTTTACTAATTGATGCTGCTGCAACAAACTGTCTGCTTTCCCTTAATTTGGCAGCGATGTCAATTTTGTTTATCATGTGCCTTTTCTTTATTTATCTATTTAAATAATTTCTCATCTTCCCTGTAAATTGCCCATCATAACAATAATCTAAGCTTGTTTGTTATCTCTTTTCATTAACTATTGTTAATTTCTTTATCTTCTTCATAAATTACTATCTTTCTTTTACTATTGATTCTTTACATAGTATATTTCTTTTGAAACTTCACCTTTTTCTTAAGCAAGTGAGGTTCGAGCCCTGACTCAATTTATGAAATGATTAAAGGATTAACACAAATATTACTATTGTACTTTTGAAAAACTTTTATAAAATGCTTAGGACCAAAATATTGTAACAAAACACCGCGACAAAAGAAATAGCAACAGATAAACACGACTCAACAATAGGGAAGATTTCAGGAGAAAACAATACACAGTAAATAACAATTAGTTTTTGAATTCAAACTAAAAATAAAACAGTTTTTTGCTTTAATGAAAATTGACAGGCACACTATAAATGGTTAGGCGCTTATACTTACATCAAACCCTACGTAATGTACCACCCCCGGCCGAGTTAAAATGCGTAACCGGAAAAGAAGGTGTGCATGCCTGGCACGAACACTCAAAGCGTGTTCTAGCGTGCTGCTCGTACTGACTCAGAGCAAGGGTGAGATGTAGGTGTAAGGGCAGTGCGTGTTCGTCGGGAACCTGGTGCATAAGATCGGTCAAGGCCCGTTCTTACACTGAAAAATTGCATTGCGATCATACAAAGTGTCATTGTAGTCAGAAAAATAAGCCCAAACGCTGTGAACAATAGTATCAACAATTTAGGCTTAATTATATGACTCAATTTAAAAAAAATCTAAAGTATCAAACCTTTTTCAAAACATCAAACATTTCTTAACTTTAAAAAAATCAAAAATAAAAAAAAACTTATTTTAATTAAAAGAAATGTTATTATTTAAAAAAAATCTAAAACTATTTTTTCATAGATTTAGGGGTTTTTCTAAAAAAATATTTTCCCTAAAAGAGCACCCAGCTTGCAAAATCCAAACGTAGAAATATACCCTCCCTCCAAAGGCTTGTGAATTGATCTCAGTTGAAAGGTTCTCCAAATTTCTGAATTGCAAATGTGACATCCTGGAACAGAACTGCTAAACACAAATTGAATTGAGTTGATAAAACTTTTTTATTCAGGACAAAAAAATATAAAATTTAAAATTACTAAGATGTTTACAATGTTTATAAATTTACAGCTAAAAAAATAAAATAAATTTCAGTTTTAATCTAAATTTAAAAAAAAACAGGCCCCGACTACCAAACGTTTGTTTTGATAGTGTGCGTGAGCGCCGTGTAAAAAGTGACAGTTTGTCACTTTTTAGTTTTACTTTGACCAACCAACGGGGTACAAACTAAAAAGGTGTCAAACGAAAAACTGACCAACCACCGGGGGTTGAGTGTACCCAAAAAATTCGTTAACGCTCCCCAGATTTCTAAAACAGAGTCCTGGCTATTTTTTTCTGAAAGAGCACGTGATTTCGAATCAAACTGCATTAATCATTCAAAAAAGATGTAAGTGCATATGGGACATTTCGATGCCAACATTTCAAAAAGCATCATGTACAAACCATGCGTTTTGAGAAAAACGCATTTGAATGTTGAGCATCCATTTTCAATTACCATTTTTATATAAAAGCAAAATAAGATGTTCTAATGATAACAAACGATGAAAAACGTTGCTTTTGTTGATACTTGATCATCCATATTCAATAAAACATTATTTCCGTAATTTTATTTGAGAAAAACAAACATAACTTCTTTTGAAATCACCAACGTCGATATCACCCTGCTGTCACTGAAGGGGGCGCTTTGTTATGATTCGTTTTTCTTCGCCGAATGTACATGGCGCTTTTTTCATGTTGCTTTTTTTTCGTCACGAGGTTTATGTAGCCTTTTGTTTGACAGGTTGACAGGGCTATATAAACAAGGACTGCTGATGGCAGAGATTTTGTTTATGTTACTTTATTTAAAATCATGATTAAACAGACTTTACTGAAGTAACTTTTGCTCATTTTTGGTGGAGAGGTAGCTTATTAGAAGTACTTTCAGAATATACAATAGCCCAGAAAGTGTCAAAATGTACATGATGCCTTTTGAAATGTTACCGTCGATTTATGCGAACAGGAGCTGTTTAGGGGTTAAAATGCCGGTAAAGAGCCCTTCTTTTAAGGTTCCAATTGTCAAAATAGCCGATTTTTTTAAATCTTAATGTATTTTAAAAAATACACCGTGAATAAAAGAAATATTTATTCCTTAATTTCCAGCATAAAAAATATATTTAAAAAAAACAGTTACAAGAAAAAGTTCAAAGGATGCATAAATTTAGAAAAATAAAAGCATTTAAAAAAAAAACAAATAAAATATTCAAAATTTAAAAAAGTCTACCAAAATAAAAAAAAATCATTGCAAAATTAAAAAAAAAAACAATTTAAAATCTTAAACATTTCATAAAAAAATATATCTCAAAAAAATAATAATATAATAATTTGGAAACAAAAAAAATCAGAAATTTTGAATCTTAAAGTTTTTGAATTCCCGGTTTGACATCTTTTGAAATTTCTCAGTTTTAGAATTTTTAAATTTAGATTTTGAATTGGGTACTAAAGCCCTATGCAGGGTGGCCACTCAAGTCGGGAATTCGGGAAAGTCGGGAAAAAGTCGGGAATTCGCCAAAATCCGCCAAAAATCGGGAAAATGTCGGGAATTTATGATTTTTTGTCAAAAAGTCAGGAAAAGTCGGGAATTCTGAGCATATTTGATTGAAAATTATTTTTTAACTCTTGAATAATTTTGTAATATTTTGTAAAATTTTCAAATTGAAATTCACTCATTGCAGCTTTAGTAACTTACTTTAAATTGAGGGTTCTTTTCACTATTTCAATATATTTGAGCATAGAAAAGCTGTTAAAAGGCATTCAAAATCTTAGTGAATATTGGAGGCTTTGACACAGATTTTCATAATATTTTTTTATGAATCAAATGATCGCTTTAATTTCTGTTCATCAAACAAGAGGTAAAGTCAATGAAAAACTAATATAAAAATAGAGCACAATGGCCAGCTTAGAATTATGATTCTATTTCATTTTGTCACATAATTGGATATTTTTTAACAGATTCCAACTTGAGTTTGGCAATGGGGTTTTTTTTTGGTGAATATTTTTAATTGTTTAACTAAATTCATTTAGTAATTTAAAATATATTTTTTCCAAATGTTGCCCTTGAACTTTTTTTTGTGAGTATGGCTAAATTACCTACCATAGATAAAGCTTGATTTTCAGTTTTCGGAAAACCTAAATATCGAATAAAATCCAAAATTGAAAAACTTTTTTACGTTTTGGAAACATAAAGAAAATATTGAAATTGCAAAAAAATAATCCAAGAAATTTTAAGTTATTGCAAAATTGTTTAATAAAATTAATTCTTCAATTATTTTGCTTAAAATATGTGGGAAAACATAAAATAATATATCAAACTTAATTTGCATTAAAAAAAAGTTAAATACCACTAGATAAATTAAAATTGATTAGAAAATTTAATATCAAAAATTCCAAAATTAAAATTAAATTTTATGAATTCCTTGAAATTTTTCTAATTCTTTGAATGAATAATAACAGCAATTATGTTTCAATCATTCTTTGATTTAAAATGATGATGAAGTTTTGAAAAAATAGGAACGCTATTTTAAGTTCAGTTATCTTTAACTTTTTATCATTTTCAGTTGAAACGAAGTATCAAAAACTATACGTTTTCCAATTTAAAAAAATAACATGGAAGTTATAAGTATTTTTGAACTTTTGATTATTTTTTCAAAGACTAATTGTTTGTGTTTCTACTCTGAATCATAATAATGAAATTCCATTTTGAAGTGTTTTTTTATTTATTGTTTAGTTTTTTTATTTATTGTTTAGTTTTTTTATTTACAAAAAATGCCTTTATTTGGATTTTTTTTAAAGTCATTGTGATTTTTTTTTCGCTGGTTAATATTGACTGTTCTTATAGAAAGTTTTTTGTTTGAAATCATTCTTTAGAAATGCCTATTATTTGAGCATTCTGGTAAAGTCAGGAAAAAGTCGGGAATTTGAAAATGGAATTTGAGTGGTCACCCTGCCTATGTAAATTTTTATGTACAACGGTAAAAAACACGATCAAAACCCATTTCGGATCACTTTTTTTCATTTTAATGCAAAAACATTTTTTGACAAGACAACATTTTTTCGATGGATCAACTATGGTCCCCTTGGAACGAGCTGTCAAGTAGGAGCTTTTCTGTCAAGAAGGACCACGAGATTAATTGTTCAAAATTGATTTAAAAATCCATTTTAAACTCTTTGTGGTCTTACAAAGGGTCATTGTACTCAGAAAAATAAGCTTTATCGCTGCAAACAATAATATCAGCAATCTAAGCTTCATTTTAGGACCCAATTGTAAAATTTTGGAATAGAAGATTTTCGGAATTTTAAAATTTTATGATTAGTAAAATATTTCTTAACAAAATAATTTGATTTATTTTTTAATTTAAGATTTTTTTTTTCTTTTTAAGTTGGTTGAATTGTTGTAATTAAGATTTTTTTTAGTTTATGTTTTAGTTTAGAATTCTAGAATAAATTTTCAGAACAACATATGAGTCATGAGTTTTCAACTCTGGAATTTTCGAACACACAGATTTTCTCGATCGACAGTCGTAATTTTTCGTGTGCAATAATTACTCGGTACGTAAAACAAAAGATGCTCAAAATGAACACTTGAACACGAGCAAAAAAAAACAAGGTTTTAGTTACTCTTTGCATCAAATTTTTTTAATTTAGAAATTTTTAATTTGTAATAATATTTTTTTTTAATCATGTGATTTTTAATGAAATAGACTGACGGAAAATAAATTTCACTTTTCCCTTAAAAAGATAAAAAGAAGAATTTTTCAACAAAGTTTGTATGGACAGTTTAGGGCGATAGAGTAAAACACGTTTCAGTTGGGGATGCTAAATAATTACCACGAGTAATACATTTATTAAATGCAATTTGTCACGTACACTAATACACAGTGGGTAGTAATAACAGCTACACATTGTTTTTTGTTCTTCTTTTGTTGGCCACAATATTTCGCCTTTCTTTAACTTCCAATAAACTCTCTAAACTCTAAATTTCGTCGGACTTGCAAAAAACGCTTGCAGGAGATTCTACGGAGGATTTTGTTTTGTGTTCTTTTTAAAGGTACTGAAATTTCCAACGCGCAACCTACTTTTTGCCATCGTGCTGAATGATAATTTTGTTCTTTTCGCGCGTCACCTTCGTCAGCGAGGGCCGGGACGAGTTCTCGAGCTGCTTCAGGTTCTGCTGGGGAATGTCCGACTGGAACACCTTGCGCTTGTCCCCGTTCTGGATGCGCGCGAACATCTGCAGCTTCGAGAAGAGCTTGTTCTTGCGGTCCTTTTCCGCGAGCGGTTGGCCGAGCACGGTCGCGGCCACTCCGGCGGTGGTTTTGAAGTGGGTGAGGTGCTTGCTGTGATGATGATGGTTTGTGGGGGGTGCTTCGCTGTCCGAGTCGAGGCGGGCCAGTTGGTGATGGTGGTGGTGGTGGTAGCGGCTGGAGCTTGGTGCGATGACCAGGTCGGCCGAGGGTGTCGGTGCGTACGGGTGGAGAGCATTTTCCGGCAGGGAGCTGCTGATGGAGGCGGACGTATCGGCGGCGCAGTGTCTCATCATCAGGTTGACCGTCATGTCGTGCTGCTTCTTGAGGGCGGTTATTGTGCGTTCTTTTTCGAGCCGTGTTTGGCGGATCGTGTTGGTGAGGATCTTTTCCTGCCAGGCCCACGCGTCTCGTTCTCGTTCCAGGCTGATGAACTGCAGCTCCAGTTTGCGACTGTTTTCTTTGAGGTCGACCACCTTCTGGAAGTACTTGTACAGCAAGGTTCTCATCTCGTCGGAGGAAAGTTTGTTCAGCCGAGCCATCAGCATTTGTTCGCCCTTTTCACGCTGCAGACTTTCGTCGGTGTCGATGCTTTTGCGGCCGCAGATTAGCTCGTTTTTCATTTCGATCGCGGCGTCAATCGCTTCGATCGCCTCATCACACTCCACGAGTTTGCGTTCCTCGTCAAACGTGGGCATTTTCTCCTCCCGGATCTTTCTGTCCAATGCGCAACGCTGCTCCAGCAGATGATCTCGCGTTCGACGCAGGTTTATGATCTCTTGCCGCAGGGAATCCTTCTCGGTTCCCTTCTTATTGACGTACTTTTTAAGATTGCTTGACTTTTCCTTCAGGACGTGCTCGATGTGTGAAATCCGTTCGTTCATATTTTTGATTTTGCTTCGACCATCCCCCAGTTCCTGGATGGCACTCAGTTTGGATGTTTTCTCCTTCTTGACCACCTCAATCTCCCTCTCGTAAGCGTCCTTTTTCTCCAGCTCTTTCTTGAGCATTTTCTGCAACACTTCCAGCTGCTTCTGCGAATCCTTCACCGACTGCTGCAGCTTCTTTTTCTTAAGTCCCGATTCCCCGGCGATGCGTCGGATCACCTCCAGCACTTCCATCCGCTGCTCCAGCTGGGAAGTTTTCCTTTCAATCAGACTGATTTCCTTTTTGTTGACCTTCTTAACGACCGCATTCGCGAGCTGCTTCTTAGTCTTTTCGTACTCGTCCTCCAGACTGCGTTTCTTGTTGTTGAAGCGCAACTTGGCGACCGACCGGGGTTCGCTGTTTTCGATCAGTTCTTTTATGTATTCCTGTTTGAGTGCGATCGTACAGCGAATCACTTCGATTTGAACGTTCAGCGATTCGATTCCGGCGACCGTGATGCGAAGATTATTGTTGAGGGCGTCCAACCTTTTACTGTTGATGACGGGGATCGGCGCGAGCGACGTTGTCGAGTCACTTCGCAGCTGGGACATGAGCGAAAGCTCGTTGCTGCTGATGGATTCCGCGTCGAAAATGGACTTTCTTCTCGCGGGATTGTGCGTCGACGCTGGCTGCTGCTGCTGCTTCTTTTGCTGTTGCTGGCGAATTTCTTCGTTGAGATCGTCTATCATCTTGGGGTGAGCTTGGAAAAAGTCTTTATACTTTTCATTTATCAGATTGTTTGTTTTGAGCTGAAACGTCCGCATGTAGCCCTGGATGCGGTCGGTCATGTCGGTCAGGTGAGTGCAAATGTCCGAGTCGCTTTCATTGTCCGAATTGCACTGGTCGCTGTTGTTTACTTTGCCGCTGGTTTGCAGCGTGTCGTCCCCTTCGTCAATCTCCTCAATCGGTCCGAGGCACACACGCGCAGGTTGATTTCCAGCGTTAATACTGATTTCCGTCGAACTGAAGCATTCGTCACATTCCGCCTTTAGGTAGAGCCATTCTTCGATTTGTCCACGCTCCTGCTGGTTCAACTCGCCAGCGCTGAACAACTTGTTGAATAGACTTTCGGCGTTCTTAAGTAGCTTGGACCACTGCTGAGATGCAAAGTACAGGCCTTCGTAGTTTGCCGGTGGCATCGCAGCATGAATATCATCGTTCAACGCAATTATCGGAACGTTGTTGTCCGAAAACGTGTTCATAACGACATGATTTAGTATTTCTTGCGCCTTTTCACCAAATTCAAGATTTATCAGCGCATCTTCGCTCTCCAGCGAACCCATGCAAAGAAATATCAACGTCTGAGCTCGACCTCCAAAGGAATCCTTCAGGAAAGCCGTCAAAATTGACTCATTGAAATCATCACTTCGTTTAAGCACAATATCCTCCAACCGCCGCAAACCCGAATCTTTAAGAACACTCTTCCCCTCAATCACTTCCCGTTCCGTGCCCGAAAGGTCGCAGAAACTTATCGTCGACTGCCTATGCTGGTTGAGCCCGTTCAGCGACGTCCACTGCTGCTCCAAAATCAAACTCAAAATGTTGTGATTGTCCGGGTTCTTACTGTGCAAGCCCAAGCTCAGCAAACTGTAAATCTCCTCGATCGTAAAGCACTGCATCAGCGCCGACCCCAGCACATCTATCACGTCCCCCTCAGCGGTAATCTCCGTCCAGGCCACCCCAACGGAGTACATCCGCTCCGGATGCGCCGCCAGCTGACAGAACAAATCTTTCACAAAGCACAGCACGATCCCCTCGCTCGCCGCATTCCCGTACAGTGTGTAACTCTTCCCAACCCCTTTCTCGCCGTAAGAAACCACCGAGAAGTCGTACCCCTCCAGCACCGATTCCGTAATCCCGGCGATCGATTCCGCGTAAATAAACTGCAAGTCCGCCCCCTCGTCGGCGCGAAAAACTCGCGAGAAGCGAAACGCTCTACCGCCATCTACCGTTACCAGTTCGTCCGGTTCAGCAGCAGCAGTCTGTTGGTGGTCCGCAGCTTCGCCTTCCTGGTGGTCCGCTGATGTTGCTGTTGTTGGTGGATTTTGCAGGTGCAGCTTCTCTTTTGGCGTGGCCACTGGAGTTTGCTTCGCCAGTGGCGAAAATCGCACCACCACCTTCAGTGGGATGTCCATTATGATTTGTGCTGGGAAATTTAACGATTTAGAGCCGTTTTAATGGGTAAATTTACAAAAATGTTACCATTTTTAACACGGGAACGCGAATCGTGCAAAATATTGGCTTGTTGTTGTTGTTCTTGCTGTGCGACTGTCAGATTTTTTCCAGCTGTCTTACACGTGGGACCGTTCATAAAAGGAGATACGCGACAATCACTCGTAACATAATTGATGTGGCATTTAGTGTTGCATCGCTGGTGGCTCCTCGGGTGGCCCCGGTGGCACTTATCTGCACTGAAAACTAAAATATTGAACTCTATTTTTTAAGGTCCTTTAAACATATGAAACACAATAGCTTATAGGACCTTTACAAAAAAAACTTCTCTTTCCAATAAAAAAAACCAAAAAATAAAAAATCAAAAATCTAATTTTAAAATTCTGAAATCTGGTCTTTAGGACCTTAGATTGCAGATTTTTTTTCACACTACAATCGAGCTGTCAAATCTGCAACATGGAGTTAAACTTTCTGTGAAGTTGCTATGAAGTTTACCATTGCATTTCGAAAAGTTTAACTCCATGTTGCACGCACACACTCTTCACTTTTAATTCCTCGATAATGCTTATTTTTCTGAGCACAATGCAAGGCACTTGAACGACCACAAAAGGTTGATTATTAAATAAATTTTGCTGCTTTCATGCACCCACTTTACATTACGTGACGTTACAATGCAGAAATTTAAAAAGGTGTTTTTCTAGCGCTGTAACGTCACGTAAATTTTCAATGCTAGGCGATTAATTGCATTCAAAAGACATATGAAAAGACGGGCAGGGGGAGCCAAGGATTTGAACCCAAATTGGATGAAACTTCCCTAAGGTTTGGCACCAACTCAAGCAAAACAATGTAAAAGGACCTAAGTCGAAAATCAAAACAAACGAGATTTTTCATGCAAATGATGCACTAAGTCTTCAACTATCGCTATATATCGAGAAAAGTTCAAAAAGTTGATTTTTTTATTAATAAATCCTAATTTTACTAAGGGCCAAAGTAATTTAGATTGGGTTTGTTTTCAACATCCACATAGCCCCTTTACTATAAAGGACCAATGTGAAAACTGGAGATGTTTTGTTTTGAAATCGTGTTAGCTCAAGGGACAAACAAGATGTTGTTTATAAACAAAATTGAAATCAATTTGGCCCTTTGCTTCAAATTATGTTTTTTATATCGATTTCTGCTTCAAATAAAAGAAAATCCCGGTCATTTTTACAAATCTCGTTAATTTACACGGTACGAAGCAGCTCCGACGTGATGCAACTTGCAGCGATAAAGTGGCGGAGAGCGTTCGGCGGCGGTGAGAAGTCTGCTGTAGGAACGAGCTCATTGGTACCTGTGTCGGGAGTGTCCGCTCCAGGAAAGGGAGCGGCTTGGTAAATGGCCATTCGCGGAAGAGACACTTCATACAACATAAGACGTGATAATAGTAATATTCGTCACAACTGAAATAAATGTAACCCAACAATGTTTGCAAATAGATTTTATTTATTCTGTAACTTCATTTTTCCTTCGATCGGCAGTCTTCGGATCCAATCTTCGGTTGGATAATGATAGAAACTCCATCGTGGAACATTGGCTATCGGATTTTCGATCTTTCCTGAAGCCATTTCTCACATTAGTTTGCATTCCCGTGTCTTACCGTCGCCATCTCGTTCCGATGAAACTCTCCGTTGCTAGTGCTCCGCTTTTTTCTTGGGAGTTGCTAATGACCGTCCACCGACCCAGTAGCTTTTTACGAACGGCCTAGCGATATTGTGACCTGGTTTCAGCGACAATTTCAGCAGCTTGATTCACACAAGTTCGTCCATTATAAGTATATGAAAATCCAGAGAATGCTAGAAGCACCAGCCGAAGCGATCATCTGGATTATGAACACTAAAGGAATTTGTCTGTAAAATAGAAACTTATCTAAGTATTATCATTTTAAAAACCTTAAAAAGTTACTGACCTTGACAAATGCAGAAGGAACATAACACGGCAGCCACGGCAACTTCCCAACCTTATTGCAGAATAAACAACTTTTTCCACTGTAAAATTCTATTTTTCACATCACAATATCACGATTTGCCCTCAATTACTCAGAATTCTATCGAATTGGCCGCGAAAATAAAATAAAAAACCCCTTTCAAAATTAAAACAAAAGTTTGATTGAAAAGGCCCCAACACGAAAGCAGACTCTGTTTTGGTTTGGCCTGCCAGGCCAAAACAAAAGAACAACATAAACAAACCGTCATCGTGTTTGGCCTAGGGTCCAACTGGAAAACGAAACTGTCACTGTTTACAAAGGTGCTATCACGCAAAGGGCCCAGCTCGATCCCGCACTGGTAAAACTTTCGCACGAGGCCTAATTATTTTTTTCATTGATTTTCTTGGGGAAAAAAACTTTTCCCGTGAATTTGAATTTAGCGAAGCATAAGCACACTAGTTTTACGCTATTTGAGTGAATAATCATAGTAAATTGCTCATTTTTCTTAAAATAGGAATTGAATTACTAGTTGCAAATTTCATTTTCGTTTTTCTCAATGTTTTGAAAAATGACAATGGCCGTTTTACAATGTTTTGCTTGAACTGTTGTCAAACTAGAGATCTCCACGGTTTCTCTCACGCACACCATCATTCTGTGTTAGTATTTGTATTTGAAGTATTGTTTTGGTTTTGAACGATTGTGATTGGTTGAATTCCAAGCAGCTGGTTTTGTTTACACTTTTTTTACGCATACATAGGCAAATCGAGTAGACCAATCGTCTGTAAAAACCAGCTGTTTACCACGTGCTCGTGGTATAACAAAGGACACAGCTGATTTTGACAGACGAATCATTCTACTCGATTTGCCTATGTCTGCGTGTAAATTTTGTTACAAACTAACACACTCTCGCGCGTGGATATCTCTCTTCCGGGTCACTTTTTAGTTTGACACCCCTTTTACACGGAGTTCACACACACACACTACCAAACGGTTCTTTGATACTGTGCGTGAGCGCCGTGTAAAAAGGGACAGTTCGTCACTTATTTTTTTTTCTTTTTTTTATCACTTTTACTAACTAACGGGACAAACACAGAACACCCAGAGGAGCTGATGAACGCAGCATCATTGGCCTGATGTTGATGGTTGGAGAAGATTTCGTACTTGCGTGCCGCGACCTACTTGGAATGGGCCTTGCTTGCTTTGATCGTAGCAGGCAGCAAACCGAGCTGAACCAGCTTTGGTCGCGTTTCCATGAATACCATTGCGATATAGCTCAAGATATAGCTTGCCGAGTGCATTTCTGGAGTTTTTTTTTTTTCAAAAAGGTCCAATAAACTAAATTTTCCCGAGATTTGGCCGGAGGTTCATTCACGTACTTGCTTGTGAGATTCACATCGGGGAAATTGCTTGAAGGTTTGCTGTGGCTGTATAGTTTGGTCTCCCCGAGGGGGATGACACTTCGCGATTTGAACGAAATCGTGCCAAATCGCACCACATTCCTTCATCCTTGCTCATCTTACCTTCATCGCGGTCTTTTTTGCTCATCGCGCCCAAATCGCGCCAGATCGCGCTCATCGTGTACATCGTGCTCAGATCGTGCTCGAATGAAATTTTTCATTCATGCAGTCAGGGTTGCCATAAAATATTCGTTCCAGCAGTTTTCCATGAAACTGGCCGCACTGTTGAAATGTTTGTTTTTATGATTTCGAGCAGTCCAAAAAGGTAAATAAACACAATATTTTTTCGGGACGGATTGCCGCCGCTGCCTGTGTTGAATCTTTATTCCCGCGTCCCGTGAACCAGAACCGGAAAATGTTTTCTGCCGGAAGTTTTTCGTTGAGTTTGTGCTGAAGCCTGCCAATTTCGGTATTTGTTTATTATTTACATAAAAAGCTAATAAGCTAATTTGATTAAAACAATGATTATTTTCGTAGATTCATTTTTTTCGTTTTCGGGGGACTGCAACTGCACGCCTAACTGCTACTGCTAACGAGCCGATAGAACTCTGGACCGGTGTTTTTGCAGGGCCATACGCACGAGCCAAAAGCCGGAAACAGGTTTCGGAAGCGAGAGACAGATTCACCGGAACGAAGAGGACGATTGTGGTTAGGAAAACTTTTGAGGACAAGCAACAACTGTAGTCAGTTCAGCAGGAGTGAGCAGGTTGGCTACACACGCCTCTTCGCCGGAGTCCCACCGAGCGATGCCACGCGCTGGTCATCGTGTCACAACCCTCGACGGCAATGGCGATGAGTGCCATCGGTAGAGAATCATTGCAGATGCGCACTTCCGGACCGGTGAATCGACGGGGGCCTTTCCGTCGAAGGTGTTGCCAACCACTCGGCCACCACTGCTGCTAGACTCGGCCGGATTGACCAGCACTTCGGGCTTGACGGAACGGGCCGCGGCTAGCCCAATTCAGGGGGCCTTTAGAGCGAATCAATGAAAGCCTGCAGGGCAGCCTTGCCAATCAATAAGATGTTCTTGGTCGACCCAGGAATGATGTTTCCGAGAGTAGGCGATCGCGTGTAAAGACTTCTCTTGCATGCTTTCAAAAGCTAATTTACTAAAACAATTTTTATATTCGTAGATTTGATAAATTTTTTCTTCGGAGACGGAACACGAACTGGAGGTCAACTGCACGTTCACTTGATGCTTCTAATCCGGTTGATTACTGGACCAAGCTGACGTTTCTGATCAACCATACGCATGAGCCAAGAGCCGGCCACATCAAGTACATGCTTCTTATTTGGGCATGTCCCTGGAAAAGGTGCGCACTTTTTGGGCGGGTGCACTTTTCGAAAACCCTCCGTAAATGCAGAAACCGGTTTCAGATGGTTGTCATCCAAAGAAGGCAGGATTTCTCACTCGGACCCAGTGGACCAAGTACATGGCCGGGCAGCGGTCGAAGAAACATTGCGACATCGCGCACGTTCTGGGCGTTGACGTTGTCGTTGCGCCTCTCCAACTCGTGCAGCGGAATCCGGCGGACACAGGCGCACAGGATCTGGCGGTTAATGTCCTCGCAAAACGGCGTCGAGCCGTCCAGCGGCAGCACCATGTTCGTTATTCGCAGGTTTGGTCAACTTCGCTGTCGATAACCAATGCATTTCTGCAGGCTTGTTTTGCAGGTCAAACACCGTGTCATCGTACTATAGCGGATCGTACATGAAGAAGATGCCCCGGTGTCCTTGTCCTGTCCTGTCCTTGCTGAACAACTGGGAGCTGTGGCACAGATTTTCCTCGGCGAGCTTTGATGCGTTGTTGGCGCCACCATCCTATGAGCGATCCCACGAGCTGATTAGCGTGTTGGGAATCATCAGCGTAACATTGTCCTGGTCGATCCAGCCGCAATCTTGACGGCACTAGCGACGTGCGCCAGCTGTAGCGAATCATCCCAGACGTGCACTTCCGATCCAGTGAATTGGCGGAGGTCCGTCCGTCGAAGGTGTTGCCAACCATTTCGGGACTAAACTCGGCCAGTTAATATAAGGAATATGTGTGTGTGATATTGTGACAGTGTTACTTACAAAAATTAACAAATTTAATATTCACGAAATTCTTTATTCGAATTGCATTTTCACAAAATTAAAAGCGAAATATTTCACGTTTTAGTAGTTGTTTAGATTTTTAGATCGAGCTGCTGCTTGACCGATCAGATTTGTTTAAACGGATGCACCAGCACTGCACTGCTATCTGCCGCTCGAACTGCACTTTTGGACGTCCTTGAAATCTGGGAGTTTTTTTTTCATCAGAACTGCAGAACAGCAGCGAAGCGGACGATTTCTTCATCAGTCTCACCTCTACGGGTCTAACGTCGTCAGCTGGCAAGCTGAAAGCCACACTGCTTGGCGGCGGCTATATTAAGGATACCAACCGCGTCGTCCTCGATCGGCGACGACTTACCGGACGTCACCAGCTGGTTTCGGTGGTCGGCCCAGCGCGTCTTGCAGAACGAGTTTATGCCGATTACGTTCACGTACGCGTCAATGTCCTGGCAGCTGAGAATGGCCGCTATTTCCTGATGACTGAAAAAACTGTTATCAGATTAAGCAAGATTTGTACAGTGTTGGCTTGCTTACCTGCAGGGCAATCGGGATGTCCGTGCAGCCGTTGAGCGCGTGGATTAGCTCATCGATACACTCGACCCACTCGTAATTGTAAATTGCTACCCGCGAACCGTCCACGGCCACCACCAAACCGTCCTTCGGGTTGAACGTCCCGAGCGACTGTGCCAACGTGGGGTAGATTCCGCCGACGCACATGGTTTTGTTCTCCGAGTCTTCAATGTTGAACATCTGCAGATGCTCGTCCGAGCCGTTTTCCATGTCGTGTGCTCCAGGCTTGTGCTGAATGATATTGGACAGGTGCTGGTGTACTTGTACACGCGGGCAGTAGGTTCGACCAGAAGTCGTGCAAGACCTCGCAGAAAACCCACGACAAATCGGCCAGTTCGGCGTCTAAAATTGCACACTTTTCAGATGCCGAACAAGAAGATCAAGAATGTGAGTTACGGCTATCGAGTTGCGCCGGGCTCGCAACGACAGTGTACGCGTGAGTCCTCGCCGTTGGGCAGTCCTTACCCACTGGGCGGTGGCGACGACGATCCGTCCGGATTGGTGGCCGAGCAGCTGATCGGCGGCGTATTCGGCAAGGAGTTGGGCGGGTTCATCATGAACCGTTGATCCACTGCAGGAAATTCTGGTTGCAAAGCGTGTTCAGAGCCTGCTGGTTGAGCAGGTTCTCGTGCTCGGAACTGATGCTGCTGATACTTAAACCAGCCGTGGCCACCGTTACAGCTGCTGCAATCGATACAACCAGACCACTTCTGTTGTTGCTACTGGTTGTTGTCGTGGTGCTTCTTCCACTCGAAATCGAGCTTGAGCTGCATCTGGCCGAGCTGCTACTTCACGAGCTTCCACTGCTACTTCCACCGAAATACTTCTGATCTGGCTCCTCACGGCATTGCTCATGGCCGTGGATCCAGAACTACCAACTCAACCGGCCAGCTCGAGCGATCGTGCGTCCAGCTAACTGATAAGGTTGTTCCTGGTCTGGATGACGTTCGCCGTCACCGATGTTGATGACCGTCGGCGGGTTGGACGAGGACTACATAGGAACCGTATTGTTGGCCGCTGCCGCTACAGTAGAGTTGAGCGCCGCCTCCAAGAAACTTTTGCCAGTGGTGTTGTTGTTGGAAGAGTAGACTTGAGCCTTGATTTCCTCCCGCCAGGCTAAGATTCGAGAGCGACTGCTGCTGGACCTACACGATCTGTTCGGACGTTGGAATCAGAGACTGGAAAAAAACTAAATCAGCGCACGGAACCAAATTCAACCGCAGACCATCAAATTTACCAAGCGTCCACCCGCCACCGGAATTTTTACTAGAAACTCAACTTCGTTCCACGACGACTTCCGGCACAACCTGCGCCGCAGCCACAGGCTCTTTGATTAGGTTTGTTTCCCTAAACTTCAGCGACCAGGACAGGGACCTCATTTTTCTTATCCTCCGGACGCTGCAACCACTTCCTCCTTCTAGTGTTCTGGGACCTTCTTTCGGCCTTCTCGGCCATGGGAACTGGGGCGGCGACAGAGGGTGTCGCTTGGGCTGGCAAATCAACAGCTACGACTTCCTTGCAGCTTCCTCGCCTTTTACAGGAGTCACTCCGGCTTGAATGGTCGTCTTCGGTGGCGCTCGTCGTGGCGGCAACATCATCGGTTGGCTCTTCAGGAACTTTCTCGCAGCCGCCGTCCTTCTCCTTCATGGCGGCTTTTAGTTATCCTTCCTGAACGAGAAACTTTGGAAGGACCATTTTTTTAGACCTTGATCGCGATCGATGGAGAACTTGGCCTACACAGCCGACGGAATTCCGTGAGTCTGGTTATGGAAGGTTATGATAATCCGGTAGAAAATCCGTTCTCCAACAGTCACTTTTCCCACGTGTTTATTTGGTTATGTTTTCCTCTTCCACTGCTCGAATCGAATTTCAGCAACACCTGTCATTTAGTAGCTGTCAAACTCATTCGAGCAGTGAACAGCTGACCAAGGGTTTCCAGAAGCGTTCATTACATGCCAGTCTGCCAATTAATTACTCGAATTACTGGTCCAAAATGATTAATTACACAAATTACTTAATTACTTTTCACTACGATAAAAACATTTTATTTATATTTAAGTATTCATTTCTACGGTTCTTAACTAAATTATAGATAAATAGATCATTCGATAACTCTTTCAAAAATTTTTCTGTTTACTTTGTTTTTTCACGTATAATTTTTATTGATAATAGATATAGGCGATTAAACGTCAAAAATGCCCCCAACTAGAGGGCGCTGAAACTTTGAGTGATGTTTACATGATATCCTACAGCGAGTTGGTTTGAAATTTGGAATTTTTTATTTTATTATAAAATTGACATTCGTATTTAATTACACAATTTTTCGGTAAAAAATAAGTAGCTCAATTGATATCTAGAATTTTTTTAAAAGTCTTATAAACATATAAAACACAATAGCTTAAAGGACCTTTAAAAAAAATATCTGGAAATGACCAATAATAATTGTTTCATGGCCAATTTAACCTGTTCATTATTTGATTCGAAATTTTATTATGTTTCACGTTTCAATCAACCGAACCCTTATCAATCAATTGCAAATGAAGATTATTTAAGTTGACTTACGTTTTTTGAAGTCATGTTTGCCATAAAAGCAAAAAAAATTGTACTACTTTACTTAAATATATGAAATTAATAATATTTTCAGCTTCCAAAGTCGAATGCCATTAATATATAGAATTTGATGTAAAAAAGGCCCCCTGATTATTTGAGCTAAACAAAAACTTTGACAAATATTTGCAGCGGCTTTTCTTGAGAATTGTGAAATTTATCAAAATAACGTTAAGTTTCAAAACGCTTTTCAAACATTGGTTTGACATTACTTTGCATTTTTTTTCTCAAGCAAATTTAAAAAATCTGTTACTGAAAATACAGATTATGTGGAACGTGACATTAACATTGGATTCAATTGCATCTGAATATTAGTTGATTTTAATTTCACTGAGTTTGATTTTTACCATTGAAACATTTGTCTCAGAAATATTTGGAAATTTTTCGGGAAAATTACTGATCTCTTAATAGAGAGATATTACAGGACTGTCAATTTCTGCAGATGATGAAAAAATATTAAAAAAAACATATTTTTATTATTATTGATTTTTAAATGGCCATCACTTGAAAACTTTGTTTATTTCAATGATAATTAAGTACATTTTGGTTTTAAATATTTGATCCACAAAAACTTCAAATTATTTTGACTGCCTATTAGAAGAAAAAGCATAAAAAAATAATCGATTCTAATGTAGTTCTTGCAAAAAAAAACATATTTTTATAATAACTTAATAAAAATAAATAGATTTTAGATTCACAAAACATTTTTCACTGGGTAATATATCATGGCCTTTCGTTGTTAATCAGTTTGATAAACAACATGATAAAAATAAATTTTAGGAAAGTTTTAGTAGAGAACTATGCACACAAAAAAATATTTCCGAATGTTACATCATTTATGATGTAACACTTTTGCACGTCATTAAACATTTAAATTTAAATGGAATTTGATGTAAATTTGCAACAAATTATACGTAAAAACATGATTTCACGTGTGATTCAACTGTTTACATCAAATCTCAAGTTTACATCAACTGAGTTTAAATGTGATTCATCTTTTCCGTGTCGAGTAAATTCACACTTTTTTTCTGTGTGGTGAATAAGGCCTTCTCATACAGAATCAGTTTTTTGTAATCTTTGTGTTTCACTCTTATTTGAAATCAATAAGATTCTGTTATAATAGATTATATGTAAAAGTAAATAGTTTTGTTGAAAAAGTACAATTTAAAAAAAATCAATTACTGTAATTACTCAAAAATTACTTTAATTACCAATTAATTACTTTAAATTACGCTAATTACCGTGAATTACTAAGTAATTAAAGAATTACCTAATTACCAGCTAAAAATCAAAGTAATTATTAATTACTTGCCAGTCTGTGGCCTTGCTGGAAACCCTTGCAGCTGACATCGCGCGATTTTTCTACATCGCGCTCACATCGCGATGAAATCGTGCCAAATCGCGCTCATTCTTGGCAATCGTGGCAGATCGCTTTCATCGAGGGTCATCGCAGTTGAATCGCGAGCTCATCTCGGGAGTGTCATCCCCCTCGGGTCTCCCTTCGCTTGGAAAGGGCCTTGACGAGGAACTGGTGTAGTTCAGTCTAGAGCAGCGATGCTCAACCTTCTTCTAGGCTGGTACCCCCTGCCATGTGGGTCAGGCAATCATTCTGCTTTTTGGCCGCACCCACCGGACGCTGGCACTGCAGGCTGAACAGCACGCTCGAGAGTCACTTCTGTTTGTCTTTGTTGCCATTTTTTGTTGCTCCAGCGAATGCAACTGCAACATAACAACCGCTCTGCAACAACTTCAGTGTTTCACCATTGTCCAGTCCCTCGGCCCTCCAGTCAAACTCCAAAACATTGCACGCACACCAGCTTATTTCGCTGTCATCTTGGATATCCTTTTGCTTGCGACTCTCGTAAATACACAAGCCAGTCGAGTCTGAGGTGTTTGGAGTTCGCGTCGAGGTCCGTCGTGTCGCCGTTTTCGAATCGGTAATTTCCTGTGAAAAGTAGTGCCGTTTCCGGCCAGGTGTGTCCCGTTCGATAGATTAACCCCGGCGGAAGCGATTCTGCGCCAACAGCGGTCGCGAACGGTGAGTTTTGGGGTGGAAAAATGCGATTTTCCGTCGCTGCTTTTGGCGTGTGCAAATCTTCCTGCGTCCCGACATGGAGGAGTGAAAATTTTCCTCCCTCGATCAATAAATTAGAAATGGGTTTTCCAGACCGAAATGCGCCTCGTGCCGGGAAGCTGGACGAAATTGAGCACGCCCCAGACGTTTGGAGCGTGGAGCTGATGACTAATTTGTCCGTTTTTGTCGTTTTTTCACAGGTTTTAGCCGAGTGCAGCGCGCGCCCCAATCCGGAATTGGGGGGTGGCCTCGCGGTAGCACCCTTATCTGTCAGCCAGCAAGGATAAAGACACCCCTTGTCGAAGGCAAAACCCACCCCACCCGGCCGCGTACGTCCGTCGCGTGTATCGCGCAAACGTCGTCGTCGTCGCGTGTTTTAGTCCTGTCTGAAGAACCTGGGTTTTCCGTCGTCCGTGTCCTTCTGGGTGGATTTCACATTGTGAAGAAATTGCTTCTCGGAGCAGAAGGAAGATTTTTGTAAAGTGCAAGTGAAGAAAATAGGATTTTGATCCGATCAGCGCCGTGTGATTTAGTGTGTGTTGGCTTAAAGAGAGAAAGGGTAGTTCGTCGTTGATAATTTAATTGAACCAAGCCCCTGGGCGTGTGAGGAGGTGTTGGCGACCAAACCCGAGTCCGCAATGACTCTTGACCGAGGACGGCAAGCGGCGTCCACAATGTTCGCACTATCTGCTATGCTGCTGCTAAGTGGCTTCAATTGCTTAAATGGTGAGTGTTGCAAGCGAGCGAGTGGAGACCGGCAGCGTGTGGATGTTATTGTTGGTTTATTTTGCCGGGTTGAGGCGTAAAACGGGGCCCAGAAAGAATCAAAGGCGGAAGATGGTTTGGGAAAATATGGCATGGTGTGCGAAGAAAAGGGGACGAAAACATAATTTTATTACTTGTTTGCTCAGGGCTTTCTTTTTAAAAGCTTGCCTGAGAAAACAAGGCGTAGCAAAGAAAAACTGGATTGATTTAAGAATGGCTTTGTATATGAACTATTTTCTTAGAACTACTCAAAATATTTTTTCAAAGGAAAACTTTGTTTGCTAAAAAGAAATACATAAATTAATTTTATTGAAACAACACAAAATTGAATAAGAACATGAGTTTTACACTGTGTGCTTAGTAGAGTTATCCTTCTAGATTTTACTATATTTTTGTCCAAATTTTTCGAGACATTTGAGTTTCAAAATTATTATTTTTTTCTACCGCAAAATTTAAAAAACGGCGACAATGTTGTTTTTTTTAGCTCCAAACTCACCTGTTCGCATAAATGTCCTATATGTATTTTCATCGCTTTTGAGTTATTGATGCAGTTTGATTACATCCAGTACCTTGTTCTAGAATTCTGGATGAATTATGCCTTATGTGTGGGACAAACTTTCTTTGCGGTTTTATCAGCTTGCTGTTTTTGCATATGGGACATTTCTGCGAACATGGGCAGTCAACGTGCTCAGAACATCAGCTTCTCTAACACGTAACCCTGAATTGCTACGCACAATGTTTTTTTTGAAATCTTTGATAAAGTTGGTTGGAAATAATTCTCGAAAGTTAGATTTTCTCAAACACCCTAAAGGTGAACCATTCTTATTTTCAACCAAGCCAAAAGTTACCCCTTTTTATTTGCAACAACTCTTCAGAAGCTCAAAAGTTGCATCATTTTTCGGAAAATTAATTTCCCAAGCAATCATATAAAAGTATGACATCTACTGGATCAAATCAAGATCAAATGTAATGCTCTTTTGATCATTTTTTTATTCTGCGGCACCATTACTCGTTACTTTGATTGCACACCCTAACGTTTTCACAGCGCACAATGTAGGCCGATAGTAGAAGTTGCGTGGGCAACAAGGCATTCTTGTCAGACGGGAATAGGCTTTGAAAATATTTTTGTAAAATGCTTGTAAAAGAAATAGGAATAACTGTTGGTAGAATTTCAATCAACATAAATGTTTACAAAAAGTTTCTCTACTGGTTGGTGTTCTCGGTTTCAGTAAATTTCAAGGAACTCCCCGGATTATCGAGCATCTTTCAGACATCACCGCTTAGAGTGATGGGAATAAGTATATTTTTATTTAAATAGAGATTTGTTAATTTTAAAACCTTTTTGAGTAGATTAGTTTGAAAAATCTGGGCATCTTGTCATGAAATGTCAAACTGTGAAAATTTTTGTTTTTTTTTGTTTCATTTACCATATAAAAACTACAAATATTGCATAATTATACTTTTTCAAACCACTTACTAGGAAACGTTGAAGTTTAGACGGTTTGATTTCTTATCGCTCATGTTCTGTAACATTTCGTCACAAATTGAATACCTAACGAAAATCACATCACATCGAAATGGATATTTGTAACTGTTTCAATACTTAATTTTTTAATCTAATCTAATCTAATCTAACACAAACGCAGCCAGTCCGATGAAAGCATGCTGGAAAGTCTTGTGATTAGATTACGCCCCAAGCACTTTTCTTGTCATTATTAATAATTGCAGTACATCCGAGAACACCCGAAAATGTATTGCAAAAATTAAAGCGGCCAGCCCTACTACGTTGTGTTTACCGCAGAGAGGATTCTGAGAACGGATCACATTTCACAGAACCTACAGGGGAGGAAGGATGCGTGGACATACCGTACCAAACACTCCTGTTTACAGTTTCATATGTGTTTTGTATAATGTGTTAAGTGTAAAAAATAGTGTGGTTATATAATCAATTAAATATAATAATGCAATATAATGATCATTTAATAAAATCCCATCACCTATATATAATAACATGCACCCAAGCACACAAACAGCGACACAAAAGAAATGAAAATGAGCATGCAAAAACAAGACAGCGCGTCCCCGTGGTCAGCGCACTAATCCTGTTTCAGTACTTAATTTTTTAATAAATTTATTGAAAATTGGTTCAAAATGAATCATAATCAGGATATGTAATTTGGCGAAACTTTGTTCAATTCTAGATGCAGATCAAATCATACGATACCAATTATGATATTTTCCTCGTTTTCATACTATACCAAACTTGTTCATTCTATTTTTAAACACCAATTTTAAAACATTTTTTTTTCCACTCCCTTTCTTCCCACCACGCGAACAAAAAAGGCGCCCACGCCGCCACCAAGGTGGACGACTCCAAGGGGCCGGTCTTCCTGAAGGAACCCACCAACCGTATCGACTTCTCCAACTCGACGGGCGCCGTCGTCGAGTGCAGCGCCACCGGAAACCCCCCGCCCGAGATGATCTGGATCCGCAGCGATGGAACGGCCGTCGGCGAGGTGCCCGGCCTGCGCCAGATCCTGTCGAACGGAAACCTCGTCTTTCCGCCGTTCCGCGCCGAGGACTACCGCCAGGACGTGCACGCCCAGGTGTACGCCTGCATGGCCAAGAACCAGTTCGGGTCGGTCATCTCGCGCGACGTCAACGTTAGAGCCGGTAAGTTTGTGCGCGGGGCAGGTAGTTGCCTCTGGTAGAAAAGAACGGAATACGAAACATCTGTGCTGGCTGTGGGTTCGACGAAGGAGCAGCTCGAAGAGGATTACGAAGCAAAGCAGTGATTGTGGGATGCAAAAGTGAAGATTTGGTGCATTTCTCTGCATGAAGAGAATGAAATCTAGAAGAATGGCCTTGTTGCAACGTTGCAAGAGTGTTTGTGTGTCGACTCGGCTATGGAAGTTGCCGAAGAATGAAGAAAGGAATAAAAATGTGTAAAAATAAATAAAGCAAAATCGAATGCTTTGGAAGAATGGGGAGTTGTGGTGGTGGTGTGAAGAGAGTGAATGCATTTTGCTTCAAAAATAACACCAGCGTTCAAAGTGCTGGGGGAAGAGAAGTCACGGAAGCAACTCAGCTGATGCAGAGGAAATGGTGGAAAACGAGGAAATTTAATTTCTCGTAATTACGTTCCTGAGAATGTGAGAAGATAATGCATGGAAATTTCAAATTAAAAACCGCAAGGGTGCGCCAAACAGCTCATCACCATACAAGGATGAGGGGAAAATGGCTCGAGATGAAGATAACAAGTGTACGAAGGGGAGTGTTTTTATTGGTCTGATCTTGCTGAATAGTGCCACCAGCACGTTTTGTCATGTGCTTACGGAAGCGAAACGTGCCCAAAGGATTACCCCGAACGAGAGTCATCGCAGCAACGATTCATCATAACCAAGCACAGACTGTTTCGTATTCGTCCAGCTAACCATTTTTAAGCCCCTGTTTCAGCGGTCTCGTTTGCCGGTAAAGTTCCCTCTCGATCGCAGATTAGGGCCCAAATCCAGATTCTTTCGGTCGTTGCTTTTTGGCTAGGCTCGGTTTAGGTCCAGTCACTTCTCCAACTCATACCACTTTCTCCGTAATTCTCAACCCCCCTCGAAAAAAAAATACAGTCGTCCAGCAGTACTACGAGGCGGATGTCAACAAAGAGCACGTCATACTGGGCAATCCGGCCATCTTCAAGTGTGGCATTCCGTCGTTTGTGGCCGATTTCGTCGACGTGGTGTCGTGGACCGACGAGGAGAACACGTACATCTACTCCGCTGACGCCATCGGTTGGTTTGGAGGGGGTGTCCCAGCGGAGAAAATTGCTTCCTACTAATTTTATGTTTTCTGTCCCTCTTTTATGTTTCGTTTTGTACTGTTCTATTTCAAACGGGCCACTCGAAATAATTAAATTAATTGCCTTTATGAACCAGTTTCGTAAAACAAAAATTGAATCAAAAATTTAAAAAAATTCTAAATTTAAAACTCCAAAATTTATAAATACAAGTTGCGTATTTTAATTACGAAAATTTTGGTACTTCAACAGGTATAGGTCATCGCTGAAATTTTTAAGTTATCGCAGTTTTAGTGAAAAAAGTTGATTTTTTTGCCGATTGTTTTTGCGCGTCAAAACGCCATTTTAAGTTTTCATATGACTTTTTCAAATGTTAAGCTAGATTTTTGAAACTTCTTACTATTTTTCTCAAATAGCCAAACTAATCACCTTTCTTTGCGTCTAAGATAGCTAAAATCGGATGAAATGACGCGGAGATATGATTTTTTGAAAAAAGAGGTTTTTGCGAAAAATAACGAAAATTTCCATTTTTTGAACCACCCTAGCACGATGTAGGTCACCCTAATAGCCAAACAAAAAAATACGGGTCTAATTATTTTGGCCAAGGAACCCCAGAAAAATTTTGAGCCCGATCGGAGAACTTTTTTTCGGTTTAGGCTCTTTTCAAATGGAATTGCTGATTATTATATTTATTTTTTAAATTTGTAAAATCTATAATTTGAATTTTGACTCCTTGAATTGAAATTCTTACAATTTGAAAATTGTAGTTCTAGAGTTTAAAATTTTTAATTTAAGAACTTTTTTTTTTAAATTTTGAAGCTTGAAAATTTAAAAATTTTACGATCTTTAAATTTCCGAATTTTGAAATTTTAGAAATTTTATTATTTTAGAATTTCTGAATATTATAATAAAAAAATGTTTTTTTTTTTAGAATTTTGAAATCATACAATTTAAAAATCTTAGAATTTTAGAATTGTAGAATTTGAATTTTTTTTGAATTTTAAAATTGTAGAATTTAGTTTTTAAGCTCAAATTTGAAAATTTATTCCCTGGGCTTTGTCATAATGAGTGTCATAGGTTTGATGCTTGTTTGGCAAAGAGTATGATTTGATTCGATGTGGAATTAAAATCGAAGTGTTCAGTATATTGCTGAAGCTTCCATTTTTACACATGGACACCACTTCATGCTGCGAGAACCCACTTTGGCGTAGTCTCAGGGCTTAATCGATGGCCGGTAAGCTGTCATCGAGACAAGGAGGTTCTCTGATAGTGGGAATATCACATTTGTACAATGAACCGCTACATATGTGATTTTTCCCTATCTTAATGTGGGTGTCAGGTTAGGATGCGGGTTTAAAAAAATAGTGATTGTAGAATTTAGGATTTTAACTATAAATATCAACTTTTTATACTTTGCCTTTAGTTATTTAGGGACAAAATTAGTAACAGTGAATTTAGTAATTCTATCAGAATCGGTGATTTTCATTCAAGTAGCATAAAAACCATTCTAATTTGTCAAAATTTTCATAGAGTCTCGATCAATCAATAGTGAAATGATATCGGACTAAATTCGTTGATCTGTTGAACTAACGGTTGTCGGATTATGATTGTATCGACCATTGTTGCGAATCGAGGATCTACTGGAATTCTGACGAACAAATGGTCGTCTCTTTTTCAATTGACGACTTGTAAAATATCAACTGTTATTTTTTTTTTTTGTTTTTTTTTTAAGAAGCCAGACAGGTTTTAAAAGAAACGTTTTTTTGGTTAATAATTAAAATGTCGGGGATTTGAGATAAGAGTAGCTTTCGGATAGGTTGCTTTAAATCTTGTATTCAATTCAAGTTAGGTAGTTATCCGCAAATGAATATTTGGACTTATATGAATAATTGAACATTTTGGACTTATGAATAACACACAACTGTGCATTTATTCTAGAGTCAGATCCATACAGCGTCAGTGTTTATTTGGTCGAAGTGTACTAATTCATTGGCAGATCTGATTCTAGTTGTAATGTACGACAAGACTACTGACGGACGTGACAGGACGAGGGCCCAGTTTAGAGGTTTCGACATCAACGATGTGCGGCTGGATCACCCTCCCAAAAAAAAAAAAAAAAAAAAAAGCTCAAATTTGAAAATTTATTAATTTAAAATTTTTCTATCTTAGAATATCAAAATTTTAGAAAATAAAAATTTTCGAATTTTAGAATTTTTATATTGTTTTTTTTTCAAAATTTTAGAATTTTGAATTTTAAAGTCATCTAGGGGAAATTTACCCATTTTAATTAGTCTAAGCCGTTTGACCAATTCTCATCACTTTTAAAGTTTTCCGCTATTAAATCAAAATTTTCAGATACATCAACAATGGAGAGTTGCTTCTATTTATTACTTTAGAACAGTCAAAAACACTTAATGAAAGCTGTAATTGGGTACTAAAGCCCTATGCCAATTTTTATGTACAACGGTAAAAAACACGATTAAAAACCATTTCTGATCACTTTTTTTCATTTTAATGCAAAATTTTTTTTTTGACAAGACAACATTTTTTCGATGGATCAACTATGGTCCCCTTGGAACGACCTGTCAAGTAGGAGCTTTTCTGTCAAGAAGGACCGCGAGGTTAATTTTTCAAAATTGATTTAAAAATCCATTATAAGCTCTTTATGGTCGTACAAAGGGTCATTGTACTCAGAAAAATAAGCTTTATCGCTGTGAACAATAATATCAGCAATCTAAGCTTCATTTTAGGACCCAATTCATGACCAAAGTGCTGATAGGTCGATAATAGAAATGGTATATGGAATGGTATATTTCCCCTAGTTATTGTGCTCAATTTTAGAAATTTTAGAAAAAAATTGAATTTGAAAAAGTTAAAATTTTGGAATTAAAAAAAAAACAAAAATTTAAATCACAGAATTTTAAAATTTTAAAATTTTTAAATCTAAGAATTGCAAAATTTTAGAATATAAGGTTTAAATAATTTAAGTATTTTGCAATTTTAGATTTTTCGAATTTTGGGTCATAGAATATTGTCGGAATTTGTTTGAACCAATTTCACCCCACAGTTATGGAATTTTCGAATTTGAGAAACCTATATTTTTTAATTTTGGTATTTTAGATTTTCTGACTTTTCGAATTCTGGACTTAAGGTCGTAGATGGAGTCTTCCAATCTTGAGGCAATGATGATTCTGAATTCAGGGTAATGAAATAGTAAATAAAAATGAAAAAAAAAATCACTCCTATATGTAAAACGCTTCTAAAAACAACACAAAGAAACCCATTTTTTTGGTTGATACATTCTGATTCAAGATTTGAATGTTTTTCTAAAACAAAGATGGCCGCCAAATAGCCGGTTGGGAATGATTCCTTCCAGGGCCTTAAGATTATTTAAAAATTTGTTTTGAAGATTTTCATAATTTTGAACTTAAGAATTTTAAATTTTTAGGCTTAAGAATTGGAATTTGAGAATTTGACCAAAAAGTTGACATTTTAGATTTTGGAATTTTCAAAATTTTATAATTCTTTAGAATCTTTAAAAGTTTGCATCATAGCTTTTTTGAATTTTAGACATAAGATTTTTTAAATTTTAGACTTAAGAATAATTATTTTTGAAGAATTGCAATTTTTGAAATTTTAGAATGTTATTTCTTTTTCAGTGGAACACTCAGTGGATAGAAGACAGATTCTATCCCATATTCTTCAAACTCTGGTCCCACTTCACTTCTACAAATTAAAAAAAAAGTTGTTTACACGTAATGATTATTTCGAGTGGTTCGTCATCGATAGCAAGTTGATTACTTCAAAAATCGATTGTAAACTTCATTCTATCAGAGGTTTATGAGGTTTCCCTGATGTGTTTAAGTTGACTAATCCTCTACCATATAATTCATATGCAGTTCTTCGTATATCTTATGGAGGTCCTTACGTCTAGAATCCCTATATCGCGAAACTTTTTTCCACTATCTCGATCCGCGATCAATGCATATTCACTTCTGCACCCTTCCAGTAATCGCCCAGTATTACGACGTCGACGTTAACAAAGAGTACGCCATCCGGGGCAACTCGATCCTGATGAAGTGCCAGATTCCCTCGTACGTGGCCGATTTCGTGCGCATAGAGTCCTGGCACACCGACCAGAACCAAAGCTTTTACCTAAACTCCACCGAAAACGACGAGGAAGGTTGGTCCGCACTCGGAGGACTCGTCCGTACATTCCCGCCTTCCTGATTCTTTAGTTTCGTCCTTGCTCTTTTTTTTTATCGATTTCCTAATTGCTGCCAAATTTTCGCTCCCGACAGTTGTCCAACAGTACTACGAGTCCGAGGTGAATAACGCGTACGTGATCCGGGGGAACGCCGCCATTCTCAAGTGTTCGATTCCGTCGTTTGTGGCCGATTTCGTGACCGTAGTGTCGTGGAACGACGATTCCGGCAATGTGTATCAGTATCTGGGGAATAACAGTCACATGGATGATTTTGAAACTGGTTCGGATCTTATGGAATCATTTGGACCGCCCTTTTCCCCTCCTAATTTGTATGATTTTTCTTCGCTCTTTCTTAAGCTATTGTTCCTTAATTTGCAGTTGTAAACCAGTATTACGAAGCGGAGGTAGTCTCAGAGTATGTCATTCGGGGGAACACAGCCGTGCTCAAGTGTAACATTCCCAGCTTCGTGACGGATTTCGTTAGGGTAGATGCGTGGATTGGTAGCGACGGATCCTTGTACAACTCGTCCTCTTTTGATACCGGTATTCAGAATCCTTAGAATGTAATCCCTGAATCTCCTTCCAGAACTTTTTATTTGATCTTTTCCTCGATAGTTATATATTGAATTCGTTCATTTGCACAGTCATCAACCAACACTACGGTGCTGATATCCTTATGGAGTACGTAATCCGGGGTAACTCCGCCATTCTAAAGTGTTCGATCCCATCGTTTGTGTCGGATTTTGTCCGCGTTGAGGCTTGGATCGACGAGGAGAACAAAGAGTTGCTTCCTTCGGAAGACTACGGTTGATATTTGATTGATTTTGAGTCCCCAATTTTCCACGCTTATCCAGTTCTTTCGTTTGATTCTAACCTCAATTTCGTTCTTATCAGTTATAAACCAGCACTATCAGCCGGAAATCCTCACCGAGTACGTTATCCGGGGCAACTCCGGTATTCTCAAGTGTTCGATCCCTTCGTTCGTGTCCGATTTCGTGCGAGTAGAGTCGTGGATCGATGAGGAAGGAACTGAACTGTCTTCTTCGGAGGATTATGGTTAGGCTTTCATAAGCATCTCAAATTGAAAGAAATCCTCATTTTTCATTTCCTAAATCTTTAGTTTCTTCACGATTTGCTTTATTTCTTGCTAATTTTAGTGGTAAACCAATACTATCAAACTGGTTCGGAGGACGAGTACATCATCCGAGGCAACTCTGCCATTTTAAAGTGCAAAATTCCGTCCTTTATCGCGGACTTTGTCTTTGTCGAGACCTGGTTGGATAGTGACGGAAACGAGTACCACTACCACGAGGACGAAAGTTCGGGTGAATGCGCGCTAGGCTCGTCCCGGAAGAATCCCGATTCCCTTAAATCTTTGATTTTGTCCACCCTTCCCTAAGAATAGTTTCTTCTTCTGTTCTTCTACCAACGCACAGTGGTGAATCAGTTCTACCAGACGGACGGTGAGAACGAGTACGTTATCAGGGGCAATTCCGCTATCTTGAAGTGCAAGGTTCCGTCATTCATTGCGGATTTCGTGTTTGTTGAGGCTTGGATCGACAGCGATGGCAACGAGTACCACCACCAAGAGCATGAATTCGGTGATTGGTTTGGCTTTGTTCGCGAAAACTTGCTTCCTGGATCCCCATTTATGATTTTTCCATGATTCTATTTTTCACATATATTGTTTGTTTTTGATCCTCCTGAAATAGTGGTCAACCAGCACTACATTACCGAAGCCGAGAACGAGTACATTATTCGGGGCAACTCTGCCATTCTGAAGTGTAAAATTCCGTCCTTCATTGCCGATTTCGTCTTCATCGACGCCTGGATCGATGATTCCGGCGTAGAGTACCAACTGTCCACCAACGACGACGATGGGGGTTAGGGAGTAGCAACAATTTCTCTAGAGTCCCGATTCCTTCAAGTCCCGTTTATTATTTGAATCTCATCCTTTCGCGTATTGATCCTTACAGTCGTTATCCAGAGCTACGAAGCCGAGGCGGACAATGAGTACGTAATTCGGGGCAATTCGGCCATCATGAAGTGTGAGATTCCCTCGTTTGTGTCGGATTTCGTGGCGGTTGATGTGTGGTCCGACTCCGACGGGAACGAGTTCTACCCCGGGGATGAGAGTAGCTTAGGTGGGGTTGGGGGTTGTTTGAAGATTCCCGGGATCCCTACTCCTTGTTGATTCAGTTCTGTTTGGTTATTTTGGTACTTTCAGTTGTCCAGCAGGTATACCAGATTAGGGTCAACGATGAGTTCATCCTGAACGGGAACGCTGCCATTATGAAGTGTTTGGTTCCGTCGTTTTTGCAAGATTTCATCACGATTGATTCCTGGGAAATTGACGACGAAGTTGTTACCGTTGATATGGAATCGTTAGGTTGATATCGTGTTACTTTAGTGAATCCTTGTCCTTATCCCATGGTTTTGTTTGATCCCTTCAACTTAAAAGCAGTAGTCAGGTCGAATCTCAAGGAATTAGCTTAATTTCTACAACAAGATATCATTTCTTCAGTTGTTCACCAGTTCTACCAAACGCGACTCACGGACGAGTTTGTCCTGAACGGGAATTCCGCCCTGCTGAAGTGTCTGATCCCATCCTTCATTTCGGACTTTGTCTTCGTGGACGCGTGGATCTCGGACGATGGCGAAGAGTATTACGCCGACAACGCTGATATCGGTGACTGCTTGATCCGTACAGAAACCTTACTCCAATCCCAAATCCCACTCGTTTAGTTTGATCCCAACTCCCAAAGTAGTTATCGCTGAATCCTTCTTGCAGTGGTCCACCAGTTCTACAAAACGCGCGTCATCGACGAGTACGTGCTGAACGGGAATTCCGCTCTCCTCAAGTGTCTTATCCCTTCGTTCATCGCTGACTTTATCACGGTCACTTCCTGGGTCGCGGACGATGGCGCCGAGATCGAGATGAACGACGATACCGGTAGTCCGCGGAACAACTCGCTCATACGTGTTCCTTGTCCCGATCCGAATCCTTGATCTTGGTTTCCGTTGTCCTTCTATCTCTCTCCCGCAGTTGTGAACCAGTACTACGAGGCCCAAGTGTACGACGTGTTTGTCATTAAGGGAAATACGGCCCTGTTCAAGTGTCAGATTCCGTCGTTCGTGGCGGATCACGTGGAGATTATCGAGTGGGTTACGACCGATGGGCAAACGTACGGGCTAGACGATAGTTTCGGTAGGCGTCAATATTTCCCCCAAAATCAGAACATCCACCGTGTTTAGTATGCACTCTCTCTCTCCTTCGGTTCGGGACGGTTTGACTGGTAGTTTTGGTTTGCAGTTTTTATTTATTATTTTGTATATTTTTTGTTTCATCCTATCCCCAAGTAATCCTGTCCGTTTTTATTATTTTTAAGTTTGTTTCAATCCCATCCACAACCTCCACGGGTCTAACGGCCTACCCATCCCGAAGATCCTCCCTTCCCTTAGCTCGTAAGATAGGTTAAGGTTCCTAGCACTCGTTCAATGTTCTGCTCTTCATGTGCACATACTTCGACAACAAAAGCGATCACTTTCGACGACATTCAAACGGCAGGTGTGTGTTTTCGATGTTTTCAGCGTTTCTACCCAATTTCTTGTAGCATGTAGAAGTACAAAACTGGTTCGGCAGACAACCGGCAGCATCATCGGTACAAGGTGCAACAGATGATCACCGGCATCAACAGTGTACTCTTGAGACTCTCGGGATAAAAAGAAAGGGCTAAAACCGCAAGAATTCGTCGCACGATGAAAATTCCCTGTTTTGTTTTTTATGCATTTTGAGCGAAGTTGATGATGATGTCGCGCGCGCTTGATCGCGCCGTAATTTACTGTTTTATTAAGGGGGAGCCCATTGGGCCTTGAATGAAGGCAGCTGTAATCGGACGGGCAGCTGAACGGAGCAAATTCCTCCGGTTAGCATGTCTCATCTCGGGGCGTTCGACGAAAGGATGTTGATTAATTGGGGCGGAAACAGTCGCGCAGGATCGTTGCTTTCTTTTTTGCGTGAATTGCAGCTTGTTCCGGCAGCCGGAGGAATTATGTATTCTTAGACTAATCTTGCATTTAATTTGTCAATGTTTAGTTTCTTATTTTTTCAAAAGGTTCTATGTACTTAGAAACTCCATGGCGCTTTGTTGTTTGAAAAAAAGTAATTCAGAATACATCCATAAGCATATTTGAAATTATGTAACAAATACCTACTGCCACCTTGCTCTAGCTAGCAACAATCTTCTCTACGCTGATTTAATAAATTTCCTCCAGCATAGCTTAAAATCCCGAGCAGGGGTAAATAACACGGGAATACCAAATTTTGGTATTACTTGGGCAAATAACAGAGACCAAAATGTGCCCTTGGTTGCCCAGTAATAGATGGTAAAATACCAAAAAATCATACCAAAGTCTTGTGTGTGGAAGGGCACAACAATACCAAACCATGTTATTCCAAGGGTAAAATAATAGCTCAAAATAAAACCATTTAAATACCAAGTTGAGGTCTTCTGGATTTTTCCCTGGGCTTTGTCATAATGAGTATCATAGGTTTGATGCTTGTTTGGCAAAGAGTATGATTTGATTCGATGTGGAATTAAAATCGAAGTGTTCAGTATATTGCTGAAGCTTCCATTTTTACACATGGACACCACTTCATGCTGCGAGAACCCACTTTGGCGCAGTCTCAGGGCTTAATCGATGGCCGGTAAGCTGTCATCGAGACAAGGAGGTTCTCTGATAGTGGAAATATCACATTTGTACAATGAACCGCTACATATGTGATTTTTCCCTATCTTAATGTGGGTGTCAGGTTAGCATGCGGGTTTTTAAAAATTTAGTTTTTGTAGAATTTAGGATTTTAACTATAAATATCAACTTTTAATACTTTGCCTTTAGTTATTTAGGGACAAAATTAGTAACAGTGAATTTAGTAATTCTTCAGAATCGGTGATTTTCATTCAAGTAGCAAAAAAACCATTATGATTTGTCAAAATTTCCGTAGAGTCTCGATCAATCAATAGTGAAATTATATCGGACTATGTTCGTTGATCTGTTGAACTAACGGTTGTCGGATTATGATTGTATCGACCATTGTTGCGAATCGAGGATCTACTGGAATTCTGACGATCAAATGGTCGTCTCTATTTCCATTCACGACTTGTAAAATATGAACTGTTAATCTATTTTTTTTTTGTTTTTAAAAGAAGCTAGATAGGTTTTAAAAGAAACGTACTAGAATTTTTCGCTATTAATTAAAAGTTCGGGGATTTGAGATAAGAGTAACTTTCGGATAGGTTACTTTAAATCTAGTATTCAATTCAAGTTAGGTAGTTATCCGCAAATGAATATTAGGACTTATATGAATAATTGAACATTTTGGACTTATGAATAACACACAGCTGTGCATTTATTCTAGAGTCAGATCCATACAGCGTCAGTGTTTATTTGGTCGAAGTGTACTAATTCATTAGCAGATCTGGTTCTAGTTGTAATGTACGACAAGACTACTGACGGACGTGACAGGACGAGGGCCCAGTTTAGAGGTTTCGACATCAACAATGTGCGGCTGAATCAACCTCCCAAAAAAAAAAAAAAAGGTTGAGGTCTTCTGGATTTTGGAACAATGCTTGAATACCAAAACTTGTGTGTCATTGTTTTATTTTTAGGTATTCCCGTGCCCTTGGAAAATCAGAATTTGGTATTCCTGTGGTCTTCCACATACATGATTTTGGTATGCTTTCATGGTATTTTACCATCTATTACTGGGCAACCAAGAGCACATTTTGGTCGCTGGTATTTGCACAAGTAATACCAAAATTTGGTATGTGAGCAATTCTCTCAGATTTCGGTCATTCGATTTTTATTTGTATTTTTTAATCCGACTGAAACTTTTTTGGTGCCTTCGGTATGCCCAAAGAAGCCATTTTGCATCATTAGTTTGTCCATATAATTTTCCATACAAATTTGGCAGCTGTCCATACAAAAATGATGTATTAAAATTCAAAAATCTGTATCTTTTGAAGGAATTTTTTGATCGATTTGGTATCTTCGGCAAAGTTGTAGGTATGGATACGGACCACACTGAAAAAAAATGTCACACGGTAAAAAAAATGTTGGTAATTTTTTATTTAACTAAACATGATTTGCAAAAAAAAACTATTTTTAATTTTTTTCATTTTTTGATATGTTTTAGAGGACATCAAATGCCAACTTTTCAGAAATTTCCAGGTTGTGCAAAAAATCATTGACCGAGTTATGAATTTTTGAATCAATACTATTTTTTTTCAAAAAATCGAAATATTGGTCGCAAAAATTTTTCAACTTCATTTTTCGATGTAAAATTAAATTTGCAATCAAAAAGTACTTTAGTGAAATTTTGATAAAGTGCACCGTTTTCAAGTTATAGCCATTTTAAGGTGACTTTTTTGAAAATAGTCGCAGTTTTTCATTTTTTAAAATTAGTGCACATTAGGGTGGTCCAAATCCGGACTTTTTTGGGGCTACCCCCTGAAATCAAAGATTGACCCATCACTAGGCTAAATTCCAAATTTGAGCTCATTCTGACCACGGGAACCCCTCCCTCCAATCGCTTAAAGTTTGTATGGGAAAAATCGTCAAAATGTATGGAGAAAAGCAACTGTTTTACTTTTTTACCTGTGGAAGGCGCCATAATTATCCGATTCTTACCATTTCTCAAATGTAGAACCTTCATTAAATTTAGAACAACTTTCCCGAAGACACAATATTTTTAGGATTTTTTCCCGCGAAGTTATTAGCCCCCAAAACTGGCCATTTTTGCGCGGCCAGCTGTAAGGGGCTACCTAACAACGATGTTTATTTCCAATTCGTACACGCACGTGCTCTCTCTCAGGTTCAAACTCTCTCACGAGTTTGCTCGCCTGCCTGCCTGCCTGTTTACCTACAAGCGCGCGCTGTTTCTCTGCTTGGACTTTTGTCGTCGTCGTCGTTTTCGTTTGATATCCGCTACGCTGCGTTCCTGGCATGTTTATTATAATTTTCAACTAAAATAGCAGGATTGTTTTGAGATATATTTAGCATATAATTTCTTAAATTATGTCAAAAATAAAAAAATTGCGCTGAAAAAAATAGTTTAAAGAAAAGACAGCTTAAAACAGCGCAGCGGATAGCAAACGAAAACGACGGCGACGACAAAAGTCCAAGCAGAGAAACAGCGCGCGCTTGTAGGTAAACAGGCAGGCAGGCAGGCGAGCAAGCTCGTGAGAGAGTTTGAACCTGAGAGAGAGCACGTGCGTGTACGAATTGGAAATAAACATCGTTGTTAGGTAGCCCCTTACAGCTGGTCGCGCAAAAATGGCCAGTTTTGGGCGCTAATAACTTCGCGGGAACAAATCCTAAAAATATTGTGTCTTCGGGAAAGTTGTTCTAAATTTAATGAAGGTTCTACATTTGAGAAATGGTAAGAATCGGATAATTATGGCGCCTTCCACAGGTAAAAAAGTAAAACAGTTGCTTTTCTCCATACATTTTGACGATTTTTCCCATACAAACTTTAAGCGATTGGAGGGAGGGGTTCCCGTGGTCAGAATGAGCTCAAATTTGGAATTTAGCCTAGTGATGGGTCAATCTTTGATTTCAGGGGGTAGCCCCAAAAAAGTCCGGATTTGGACCACCCTAGTGCACATGTTTGCCCACTTTTGAAAAAAATATTTTTGAAAAGCTGAGAAAATTCTCTATATTTTGCTTTTTTGAACTTTGTTGATAAGTCCCTTAGTTGCTGAGATATTGCCATGTTTTCTAAGTCACACCCAAACAACCCACCATTTTCTAACGTCGATATCTCAGCAACTAATGGTCCGATTTACAATGTTAAAATATGAAACATTTATGAAATTTACCGATCTTTTCGAAAAAAATATTTTTAAAATTTTCAAATCATAACTAACATTTTAAAAGTGCGTAATATTGAATGTTTGGCTCTTTTAAAATGTAAGTCTTGGTTTAAAAAAATTGAAAATATTTTTTTCGAAAAGATCGAAAAATTTCACGAATGTTTCATATTTTAACATTGTAAATCGGACCATTAGTTGCTGAGATATCGACGTTAGAAAATGGTGGGTTGTTTGGGTGTGACTTAGAAAACATGGCAATATCTCAGCAACTAAGGGACTTATCAACAAAGTTCAAAAAAGCAAAATATAGAGAATTTTCTCAGCTATTAAAAATATTTTTTTCAAAAGTGGGCAAACATGTGCACTAATTTAAAAAAAAAATAAAAACTGCGACTATTTTCAAAAAAAGTCGCCTAAAAATGGCTATAACTTGAAAACGGTGCACTTTATCAAAATTTCACTAAAGTACTTTTTGATTGCAAATTTGATTTTACATCGAAAAATGAAGTTGAAAAATTTTTGCGACCAATATTTCGATTTTTTGAAAAAATCAGTATTGATTCAAAAATTCATAACTTAGTCAAAGATTTTTTGCACAACCTGGAAATTTCTGAAAAGTTGGCATTTGATGTCCTCTAAAACATATAAAAAAATGAAAAAAATTAAAAATAGTGTTTTTTTGCAAATCAAGTTTTAGTGACAAAAAGTTAAATAAAAAATCACCAACATTTTTTTTTACCGTGTAACATTTTTTTTCAGTGTGGTCCGTATCCATACCTACAACTTTGCCGAAGACACCAAATCGATCAAAAAATTCTTTCGAAAGATACAGATTTTTGAATTTTTACATATCATTTTTGTATGGACAGCTGCCAAATTTGTATGGAAAATTATATGGACAAACTAATGATGCAAAATGGCTTCTTTGGGCATACCGAAGGCACCAAAAAAGTTTCAGCCGGATTAAAAAATACAAAAATTAAAATTGAAGAAAAAAGACCGATTTCGTAGAGAATTACTCATGTTCATACCATTTTTAGTGCAGCAGTTGCAGTTAGTAAAAACACGGAAATGATCCATATGCAACAGCCAAATCTACTCACCTGATGATTCCATGTTGTTCTTAGTGATATTCTTCACCACATCGAATGCATTTGTCATTGATGAACGGCCTGTGCTTGAAGTTTTTGAAGCTTCTGAAAAATAACAAGATTGAAATATGAGTGTTATTAAAATGAAACTGGATTGAATTCCACCAGAATTCAATAATCTGTCGATTGACTCGTTTTTCAAAGTATTTGGTTATCCCGAATTAGAGAAATTTCAACGATTTAAAAAAAAAAATCTTAGTGGGTATATAAAAAGTCATTTTTGCGCAAAATTAATTATCTCGCCAAAATTTATAAAATAAATTCCCATAGTTTCAGATGAATTTAATAAAACACTTTAATACCAAAATAATACCAAAATGTGCCATCCTGACTTAGATTTTTTTTCACAATTTCAAGTCATTTCTTTAGGGGGTGTATCAAAAATGTTTAAAATCAAGTTTGAAATTTCCGGTTTTCAATGAAGACATTCGTTTTGAGACATCATTTTAGCGCAAAATTAATTATTTTGTCAAAATTGGTCAAAATTTTCCCATAGTTTCAGAGGAATTACTGTAATACTGTAATACCAAAAGAATACCAAAATGTGGTGTTCGACCATTGACAAATTCTGCAATTTTGCATGATCAAAACAATACCTTAAATTGGTATGATACCACATTTTGCTCTTGCATAAAGGGTCCAGGAATACCAAAATTTGATATTGATACCAGAGAAAGGTATTATTACGCATTTCCCTTGTTATTTACCCATGCTCGGGATGAAACAAAACCATCTTCTCCAGTCAGAAATCTAAAATACCCACCGTCCTGATTGCATTCCCATTTATTCACTTGAGTCTAATTTAGTGCTTGGGTTCAGAATTTGAATTTGCCAACGGTCGGTTTGTCGGTAGGTCGCTACTGATTTCGCCTTATGTCACGCAAAAAAAAAGTCATCGCGTCTATCTTTCACGTTACTGTACCAGATCTAAAGGCACAACCACTGACGCGCGGACTGAATGTAGCAAAACGGGGATCATTTGGTAAACATATGGTCGCGGGAACTATCTCTGCGGTAGATCATCGTGGGCCTGGCGTTTTTTTTTTGCCAGGGAAGATTGCTTATTGGGAGAAATTTCGAGAATCGCGGCTATATTTCATCTTTGTTATGGTTTCAGCCCCAAAAAAGTCAGCTGGAATTGTTTGGATTTACCTCGTATTCTGAGGGATTTGCTGAAAACTAAATTTTACAGGTTGCAAAATTGCTACCGATAGCAATCAGCACGTAAATCTCTAACTATAAAGTCTTTTTGCAGACCTCAAAACATCAGTCGCTATATATCAACACATAACCAAAAGTATAAGTTCATGGCCGATTGTGACAGTTTCTTAATTCACGTAAAACCGTTGGTCACTGAATATAGTCGGTTTTAGAGTCACAAAAAAAACGGCCGCTCGATTTTTAGATATACAACCGAGAGTCGTGTCCCAGACCTTCAATGAACGAGTTCCATTCATATGCGGGACGCGCGCACACACTGTTGAAAGTTTTGGTGGTGGTGGCTGTCAGCGTTCTTTTGCTGCTGTTGGTGGATTGCTTGCGGATAAAAGTTTTTCGGAGGGTCCTTTTAGATTCCCGCTAAAATGCAAAATTCATTCCTACTGCGCATAACGAAAGGATGCGCAGCTAATGAACGGGTCCTTGACGGATGAATGGCGAGTTACAGTCGTGCTTTGAGCAGTTTGGAAGGATAGATTTTGATAAACAAAATTGCAACTTGAAAAAAATATCAAAATGTTGGCACTAACTAATAGAGAAGATTACAAGCTTTGCAAGGTAATTTAGACATTTTTAATCAAATTAAAAGAATGCTAGAGTGTTTGTTACTTAGTGAATCATTTTCCAAAACCAAATTTACCTCAAACATTTTCAAAAACCAAATTTTCCTTAAAAAATTAGCTGGGTTGACCATATTGCTCTATGCATTCGAAAACAAAACAAAAGCTGTGTTTAGCAAATTCAATAGTTTTTTATGCAGAGCATAATATTTTTTGAATAATTCTGGAGATTTTTTTATATTCTTCAATTTGCACAGTTTTTTTTTTTCAATGAATTTCAGTAATTTTGAGTTGAGCTGTTATCAACTAAAATTACAGTATACGATTCAGTAATTTTGATTTTACTGAATTCTCCGGTATTTGATATTTACCACACTGATTTACTGAAATTTTAGCAAAAGAAATGTCATATTGTTTTGCTGAAAATTCAGTAGAGGCAGTACCACAAAGTTGGGGGCCCAAACGATTACTTAAAAAACTAGCAGTCACCGCTTAAATATTAACCCTCTACAACCCAACACCGCCTCTAGACGGGCTTCGATTTAAAAAATCGCCAAGAATCCATTTTTCAACCAATTTTTAATCTGTAAAAAGCATTGGAAAGAAGAACTCTTAAAATTTTAGAAAATTTATGGGTTGGAAGTTTTACTTGTTTTATGTGACTTTGCCAATGTTTTTAAAAATGTCATTTTTTGGGGTTAACTTTGGCTATGTTTTTTTTTTTACTAACATTTCCTATGTTTTAAGTAAAAAGAAGTATGCAGTAATTTTTGTAGTGTCCCAGACTATACCTCTAAGCATTTTTTTTACAACTTAAATGATAATGGTGCCATTTTATAGCAGAAAATGAGAAAAACATGCAAAAAATTGAAAAAGTGACTGTAAAAATATGAAAAAAATAGATAGGCAAAATGTAATGATAGCAGGGGGTAGAATAGGCCAAATACTACCAAAAACAAACATAAACTAAACAAGATAAATGCAAATTAAAATACTAAAAATGAAACGAGAAAACCATAAAACAAGAGAAGTAAAGTTTTTCGTAGAACAAAAGTTGCTCAAAATTACCTCCTAAACATGGGAAAAATAAAAAATTTCGGAAAAAAATTGGGCTGTAGAGGGTAAATAGAATTCTCTTGTCCAATGTTACTTCAAAATTTGGCTAACTTTCGATTTCGAAAAGGCACCAAAAATCAATAGTTATTTAACACTTTCAGGCCAGAATTAAAATAACAAATAGTTTATGATAGGAAAATAATTCTTATGACCATAAAAAAAAAATTGAAGCTGGTTTTGGAAATTTTGATTTTTAAGTCATATAAGACCCATCAGGCCTGAAATGTATAAGATAAACTCTGGGATTTTCAATAATTTTTAGAAACGTAATATTGGCAATTGGTTATATTCAGTTCAGTTTCCTTGTAACTGTAATTATTCCTTTGATTTAATTAACAGTTGAGCACGAAAAACCAACTTTCAAATTATTTGAGCTGAGAAATCGGATTGTGGTTGGACGATCAAAAATATCTTGTCTGAATGATTTACTAAAGGAAATTCCAATGCAAAATTAAATTAAAAAAAACATTCAGATGTTGCTTAGAATCCTTATTTGTTTTATAGCTAAAATCCCGATCTTGCAAATCAAATATTTAAAGCATTGTTAGGATAACGAATAATGGACCTCGAATTCGTGATCAGGGACCAATATTACTTCTTAGAGCAAACTTTCACGAAAATCGAAGAGGGGCATCTGTTGTGTGAGTTGGCAACAAATCAATAATTTTGCTGAAAAGGCTAAAACTCCCGAGTCCCGGGAATTTCAGGTAAATTGCAAAATTCAGCTCTCGATTCCCGGGAAATTTAAAATCCCGAAAATCGTCATTCTCTAAGGCTGACGTTTCTGCAAACAAATGCAGGCAAACAAACAAAGCAGGAAAACTGTCAAAAAGTTTGTTTGTCGTAGTCTAATATCTGCTTAATGTTGTCAGTTTGACAAATGATTTGCAGAAGATTCTGCAATCGTTGCTGGTATTTGTTTCAGTTCGAGTTTTATTTTTCTTGCCTTTAAGGCCGTTGCAAATATTTTTCAAAGTTTATGTCGCCCCCTCCCCTTCGAAGTCGGCCTGGATAATCAGGGGGCAAACAATTTTTTTTTCGAAAAACTTAAAAAATTTTATAAATTTTAATGTTTAATCAACCGAAATACAGTTTAAATGCATTTTCCTGCGTTTATAATCATATTTTGCATGTTTGAACTCCTTTGAAAATATTTAAAATTTTAAAAACACCAATGTACAGTCCCACAAAAAGTTTTTTTTTTAGCGAAAAAAAAAATTTCCATCAATACATCGATATTTCGAAAACTAATGATTGGAAAGTAACTGGACGCGTGTAAAATGCATTTTAAAACACTTTTTCCATCAACACGTTGAAACCTAGGCTTGTAATTTAAATTTTTATATTTTTTTTGCCCCCCTCGACTTTGGTCAGAGCTGAGGGACATAAACTTCAAAAAATATTTGCAACGGCCTTAATAAAATATAATGTTTCCAATTCTTTTCTCACCCACATCTGTTACACAACACATTTGAAAGTAGATTTTGAGGATAGTTCAGTATGACCGATTTAGTGTTATTGATTTTTGAAGCAATGGTTTTGTTAATTGCAGAATTTTAGTAAAAGTTATGATTAACATTCCAACGCCCAAGGCTCCAAAAAAATTGGAACGGTAACATCAACTCACTGGTTCCCGGGCATAACTCAACCAATCAAGATGATTCTTCTTTCCAGTGATTTTTTAGGATGTCTAGATGATTCTAGAACTTTGCAGAATTTAATTTCATCAAATCTGTAATTTTTGCGATCGTTCCAATTTTTTTTTCGCGAGTAAAAAAAAATTCGCCAAAAATTCCGCGGAGGTAGTCGTTTTAAAAAAAGGTGGAACGATGTTTTCGGTCGCAGAAATTACAGATTTGTTCAAATCAAGTTCTGCAAAATTTTAGGATCATCTAGACATTCTTACAAATCACTGGAAACAAGAATCGTTCCGATTGGTTGAGTAATGCCCGAGAACCAGCGAGTTGAAGTTACCGTTCCACCTTTTTTGGGAGGCTTGGGCGTCCGTGTAAGTTGGACATGCGTTGGGCGTTCCAGTGTTAAGGAATCGCATACAGTTATTTATTTTCCAAAAATGGCAATCCAAGATTTTGTGTGGACATAATTATTCAAATCTTGACCTGAGCTCGAAACGCTTCGTTCAAATTAATTTAGCATAGAATAGCCTACAACTTCGCATTGTTATGTAACTAAATAATTTAATTCCCGTTTAAGAAAAAAACCAAAGTATGATACAAACGATGGAAAACGTTATTTTTTTTTATTAATCATCTAGGTTGAATAAATCTCTGGTGACCGATTCTTCAACTCCTTTAAAAAAATCCCAAGTTTTTTTTTCGGCGTTTTGGGAAGATAATTGAATTTCCTACAAAGAAATGTCGTGCAGAATAAACAAGATTGTACCTGTTCTTCTTCTGAAATGAAAATGTAGCGTGACGGGACAACATCGTAAAACTGGTATTTTAAAAGGCACACCTAAACAATTGCTACAGTTTTGCCAGTTTGATTTTTAAAAACTTATGCTACTCTACACATTATCGCAAAATTGAAAAATCTTTTGCTCCTTGTACTGAACGAATTGATTGAAATTTGAGTTTTTGAAGCCATTTCTTTGCGTGACGGGACCTCTCCCATTCAAGGGCTAGTAGACCTTATTTGGTCATATTTTTTGGCTTTTGAGGTATGAAAACGCATTTAAAGCTCATTGAATTTATTGAATCATAATAAAAATTAAATCTTTCATTTAAAAAATCACATTGAAAATTGAAAAAAGTGACATTTTGGTTTAGCTTCGCTAAGAATCAGTCTAGTCATAATTTTTAACAAAAAATTTGCAAAAAATGTTTACAAATTTACGCAATAAAATCTTACATAATTTAAAGAGACCCGAGAAACACAGTGAATTCCCGACTAGAGAAAACGCAGTGAACATTGTTATCAGTTCACGAATGAACCACCCAAACAAGGGTTCATCTCATAACAACAAAAACCCCGTCGTCACCATGCCAACCGGGAATCCGACGAACAAGGACGAACCGTGACACACTTCGTGAAAACCAACTGATTCCGAGTAGCAACAAGTGGACCACTTTCCACTACTATCACTACTACGGCGCTGCTCTCGTACACGCACACAGCTCTGCTTCATTCATGCGATTCATGTTTGTGGGGGCGCGAAGGCAGAATTGTTGGTCAATGTACGATACGGCGGCGTCGCGACGACCGGCTGACTGTCGGTTGCTCCTCGTGTCGTGTACTACATAGAGTCGTCTGCCCACGTGCGCTCGGAATATTTTACGTCTGCACGTTTTGCTTGTGTTTTGTGTACAGCACGAGTAGTGGATTTGGGGTGTTAATTCGGGTTGTGAACTTTGTAGTCGTGAATCGTGGTATCGAAATTGAAATGTTTGAAAAATAGTTGATAAAAATATATACTTGGGTATCAATAAAAACAAATTTCCCCTACACATTCCAGTCAAGTCTCCCAACTTGTCATGTCTTTTTATTGCGTGGATGTTTCGAAACCGGGCCAACTATCTAACACGCCGTTGTTTGCCGATGCTCCATATGATGTGTTGGATGCACTTTCGGTTCACCCATTCAACAAATCCCACCTACTCTGGTGCTGCTGCCCACTGTCTGAAACGATGATCGCCGGCCTAGGCCGGTTGGTGGTGTTTGTTTACAAACAAACCTGTTGTTGTGTTCTGTCATAAGAAGGTTGTTTCGTATATAATACGCTACACTGCGCACCAAGGGTTGTTGTGTGATAGAGAGATTGTGTTTTAATAATACGATAGTGGTCGCTTTTTTTTTGTCGAAACTTTATACAGGTCCCGCATATGCACAAACATTGAACGAGTCTAGAAGGGTGGCTCTGGAGAATGGTGTTATTTATTTACTTTTGAGCAGTTAATAGTGTTACGTCAAGAATTTTATTGCATTGATTTGGGTTAATAGTGATTATACTCAGGTATTAAATCTGAAAAAAAACACCAATCTTCATAAAACCAAAAAAACTCCGTTTCAAATACTAAACAGTCACATACAACATTTGCATTTCATGTTCCGAGGATTTCGCCAATATTATACATTCAAGTCGTCTACCGAGCAGTGAAATGCAAATCTAAATAAACGCACATAAGCACTTCCTATATTTCATGCTTCAGCACCCGTATGCTTAATTGGTCTCTCGTGGGCATCTGCACTGTTCTTTCTGCATAAGGGAGAGTTGTGAATAAATAGGGTAGAGTGTCATAATATAGATTCTTAATTTCTGAAGTGATTTTGAATTCAAAGCGTACCTATCAAAAAATGCCAATTTTTATACAAGGCTCATACAATTTGAATCGAAATCACGTAGAACCTGAATCCACACAGAAAAAAATATGTGAATTTACTCGACACGGAAAAAATGAATCACATGTAAACTAAGTTGATGTAAATTTGAGATTCGACGTAAACGGTTGAATCACACGTAAAATCATGTTTTTACGTATAATTTGTTGCAAATTTACATCAAATTGCATTTAAATTTAAATGTTTAATGACGTGCAAAAGTGTTACATCATAAATGATGTAACATTCGGAATTATTTTTTTGTGTGCAGGATCAAAAGTTTTTGAGCAATTCTCTCAGATTTTGGTCATTCGATTATTTTTGTATTTTTTAATCCGGCTGAAACTTTTTTGGTGCCTTCGGTATGCCCAAAGAAGCCATTTTGCATCATTAGTTTGTCCATATAATTTTCCTTACAAATTTGACAGCTGTCCATACAAAAATGATGTATGAAAATTCAAAAATTTGTATCTTTTGAAGGAATTTTTTGATCGATTTGGTGTCTTCGGCAAAGTTGTAGGTATGAATAAGGACTATACTGAAAAAAGGTGATTTTTAATTTAACTTTTTGTAACTTTTACTTGATTTACAAAAAAAAACACTATTTTTTTCTGATATGTTTTAGAGGAAATCAAATGCCAACTTTTCAGAAATTTCCAGGTTGTTCAAAAAATCATTGACTGAGTTATGAATTTTTGAATCAATACTGATTTAAAAAAATCGAAACATTGGTCGCAAAAAATTTTCAACTTCATTTTTCGATGTAAAATCGAATTTGCAATCAAAAAGTACTTTAGTGAAATTTTGATAAAGTGCACCGTTTTCAAGTTATAGCCATTTTTAGGTAACTTTTTGAAAATAGTCGCAGTTTATCCTTTTTTTCAAAAAGTGCACATGTTTGCCAACTTTTTAAAATCATATTTTTGAAAAGCTGAGAAAATTCTCTATACTTTGCTTTTTTGAACTTTGTTGATACGACCCTTAGTTGCTGAGATATTGCCATGCAAAGGTTAAAAAACAGGAAAATTGATGTTTTTTAAATCTCATCCAAACAACCCACCATTTTCTAATGTCGATATATTAGCAACTATTAGTCTGATTTACAATGTTAAAATATGAAACATTCGTGAAATTTTCCGATCTTTTTGAAAACAATATTTTCAAAAAAAATAAATCAAGACTAACATTTCAAAAGGGCGTAATATTGAATGTTTGGCCCTTTAAATACAAAAATGGCCCCTTAACAAAAAAAAGTGCGTCCATTCAATGACATTTGACCCGTATATTTAAAGTATGCAATAAATTTGATTTATCAATTTTTCTCTCAGAAAACAGAACTTTTCCGTTTTTTTTTTTGTATTTTTTTATGTTCTTTGTGTACAAGTTTCAATACAAATTTGGCAGCTCTCCATGCATAAATGGTATCTAAATATTCTAGAATCTGTAGTTTTAAAACGGATCTTCTGATCAATTGGATTGTGTCTTCTGCAAAGTTTTAATTATAGGTAAGGACAATTTGAGAAATGATAGGAACACCCAAAAAACCCCTTTGTAGAATAACAGATTGTAGAATATTTATTTCTCATTTTGTATGGAAACTTGCATGGACAAACCAATGACGCAAAAGTACAAAGGAATAAAAAATAATTGATGGCCGAAATTTTGGATAGTTGGGAAAGACCAGGGAAAATAGAAAGTAGATTTTTTATTTTTTTACTTCAAGTTTTAAATCTCATAGTTAAAAGGTCCTTAATAAATTTAGACAACTAACATAATCGTAATAACATAGCTTTACCCTAGTGTGAAAAACGAGAATACACAAGAGAGGAAGAACCAAAAAACTGGAATGTTTATGTGACTGTTTATGCCGGCTTAATTTACATACAAGGGAAGCGCTCCGTTTGTACCAGCACCCTCCCGGGACTACCAGCAGCGTCGGATCGCGCAATGGTTAATTTCAACACTTTACGCGCGTCGCACTCGTCAGTCTCGTCACACCATTATAGTGGACCATATACAGGTGACAACATTTCCAAAAAAGTACCCTACCGTAGAAAGATAATGAATTGCCTCCCAGAGTTTGACGTGGACGCCCCAACCTGTAACGGCCTCATTTTTGAGACGTTTCTTAATTAAGTGACTAAGGACAGCAAGATTTGGGCCCAAAAATGCCCCTTATTATCGTTCCATACTGGACGTGAGTCCCTGGGATACTACTGTACAAATGGAGCCTCCCCCTGTGTGTCGTCGAAGCCGCGTTGAAACGCCGTTTTAATTTATTCAACGTGTTGATGTCACATTCCGATAAAAAGCACAAAGTCGAATATTTATGAACTGAACTCTTTGTCTGTTTGCCTTTGCGGAGCCCGGTGCAAGGGGCATTTTTCAAAACAAATATTTTCGAAGAATTGAGTTTCTGGTCACATGATTCCTAATACCTCAAATTTGATTATCTTACGTTTTCAAATATTTGCCTTATCAGAACTGTGGCATCGACACGTTCGGAAATTAGAGGTTAAGCCGTAACAACATTACATAAAACCAACAAATTTATTAACATATTTTTTCTTTGTCTTCCCTTACCCCCCGTTCTAACTATTTAAAACGAATCCAACGAATCCGAACCCCCACAACCACTAGATGGCAAATACATGGTCCTGCCCTCTGGCGAGCTGCATATCCGCGAGGTCGGTCCCGAGGATGGCTACAAGAGCTACCAGTGCCGAACGAAGCACCGGCTTACCGGCGAAACGCGCCTCTCGGCCACGAAGGGACGACTCGTGATCACAGGTAATTTGGTTGTGACAAACCATCGCACTCGCTGCGTCTTCATCAGATTCAAAGGTTTTTGGACGGTTGTTGGTTGCAGTTGGGTAAAATGTGTGTTGCCTTACATATGGTCTGGACTCGGGACTTAATTGTTCCACTTAAGGTATCCGATTATGTTGGCTTCATCTTGTGTGGTGAAGGTCCCCAAGGTTGCACTCTGTATGTAACGTTTTGCACAATTCAGTGTTGTCATTCGAGAGCTCGTGTTACACCTCATATTCCGTACTAACCATCAGGGTTGATTGTGATGAAACTCGATAGCCGTAACGATGATGAGCTTCGGGCTAAATGGTTTCAAGTGTTTTTACATCATACAAATAGTAAAAAACAAGGCTTCCGTTTGTCAATGAATACCATTGACTAAAGTGAAACTATCGTGTAGTAATTATGTAACCGCTGAGATCTTTTAATGTGATCGAGTTCCGGAAGTTTTAATGTTTAAACTGGTTTGAACTGCAAAATACGACAAAATGCAACTTATTTATAGAGCAATTCTCGTACTTTTGTACCCTATCCTCTCCGATTCTAATGCAACTTTGTAGACATGTTATCCTGGGCTTATATAAGCCATTTTTGTGTATATGGAGCCAATTACTGTATCTCGAAGCCATTGCATAGTATCAAAAAAAAAAAAATACACGCTACTTCTATGAATTTTTTTGATTTTCAAGTTTAAAAGTTTAATCCTTCGATGATGTCACTATTTCTATTCGTTCAAATTTTTTGAGGAAATAGCCTAAGATGTTACAAAAAGAATCACGAAAAATGCAGGAACATTTACCGTCAAAATTTTCAAAAATCAATCCAAGTTTTTAAGCGAAAATGGCGTTCGAAAGGTGAACGCCCGAAATGTCAAAATCACGCAGTGGTACCAACATCACGAAAAAAGTGTGCCAAGGCATGATAGCCACATTTTTTTCTAATGTTGGTGCTACTGCGCGAATTTGACATTTCGGACGTTCACCATTCCAACGCCATCTTCGCTTAAGAACCTGGATAGCGGGAGTCGGTACTTCAGACAAAAAGTCAAACAAGTCATCCATAGTCTTGAGTCCAATCCTTGTGAAGATACAGTGGTTTTAGAAATAAAAATGCTGAAAAACAGGGGTATTGGCAATTTTTTTGGTTTTTGGCCATTTCTATATGACAGACTTGATTTTTCAGTCTCGGAAATATTTTAACCGGAAAGCTCGTCCAATTTCTCATAAGTCTTTGACCACTGAACTACACTGAAAAATAATATCCTATTTTCAGTAATGAGCAATATAATTTAGCTTAAATGTGATATAACACTAAATTATTCTTTGAAAAGCATACCAAAAATGTAATAGATTATTCTTATTCCATAATATCGAAATTTCTGTTGCCAAACAAATAAGCATGAGCTATTTCCAGTTTTGAATGCCTCAGACCTAATACATTACGATTAGATATCTTAAATAAACCGTTTTTCGGAAGTGCAAAAAATGTTGTAAGCTACTCGTTGCAAAACATGTTTTTTCGATTTTTTCAGCACTCGTCGTATTTTTCCAACTCGGTTATCCTCGTTGTACGACTGTACGGCTGTACGTGCTGAAAAAAGCATCTTTTTGTAACTTGTTGCATAAACTCAATTTGAGATTGTTTTCAGTTGAATAGACTTCTATTCCCATTGAAATTTTTAAGTTTTTTGAAAAACATTTTTTTTGCCCCCTGGACTAATTTTGAAGGAAGAGGGGAGGATAATATAAATACAGCGGCTATATTCTACCGATAATAATTAAAACCAAATGTCTCAGAATTGTGGAACATAAATCAATTACGATTAGGTATTGTTAATTTTATGTTTATGACATAAAATAAAAACTCTACAAAATGAATTTAAAATAATGCTTTATATCACTGAAACATCAGTTAATCATTGATCAGTAGAATTCCAAAAATATCGGAAAAAATAATTCCTTCCGCCAGAAGCCGAACATTTTTCCCTGGTACTGAAAAAATGTTTTTATATTACTCATAAATTCATCTCTCAGAACATATTTTTTAACACTATATTTTTTGAACACTATTTCAGAGTTAAAATTTAAAAAATAAGTGATTTTTAGGATTTAAAAAATGAACTCAGACTTAGTCACTGAAGGATATATTTTGTGGTAATACATTTTTTTTTCAATTTCGTATAATAAAATGAGGCCATCCATAAACTACGTGACATTTTTTTTTGTTTATTTTTTTCACTTTGTGTTTTTATTAGAATTTAGCAGTTCTGTTCCAGGATGTTACATTTGCAATTCAGAGATTTGGAAAACCTTTCAACTGAGATCAATTCATAAGCCTTTGCAGGGAAGGTACATATTTCTACGTTTAGATTTTGCTAGCTAAGTGCTCTTTTAGGGTTTTTTTTTTGTTTAGTTTCAAAAAATCCTTAACTCCTTTTCAACAATTGGATATGAATAAAAACATTCAGACCATATTTTTTAAGTTATTGATACACAATCTAATATTCGAAATATATGATGTTCAGATTAAAACGAGAAAACGACAAATAATAAAACAAGCATATTTTTTTTGTAAAATAAAATTTTTGAAGTAAAATCTTTACAAACCGAATATATTACAACTCAATAAAAAGAACGTACAAGAGCTCTCGAATGCCCACACACACTGAAACCAACCAACCCGTAACCGTCCAAATGTCGCAAGTGACTGGAAAAAGTGCTGGGCCAGCAATGAACGCTACCGGACGGCATTTAAGCTGAGCAAAAACAGATTACTCGATGCTTTTAATTACAGCACCACCACCACGCATTTCATATTAATCATTCGATCGTAAATAAACGCTTTCTGTGAACCATTCGCGCGTCGGCCTTCATAGACATACCAGCTAGCTTTAAAACAGTAACTTTGCCAGTCACTTGCTAGAACGGAAGGAAAAAAAAAAACTTATTGCAGATAGTATCGAACGGAGAAGAAAACAATATTTGCGTTGCTCTCATTCCCTGGCGACACTCGAGGCATCATGTTGTAAAATAATTAAAAACGAGTCATTTCACGCCCGCTTGAAAATTGTGCGTTTTGCTTAACCATATTGTGATTAACAGATGACGAATGACCCAACTAGATCGATTTGAAGGAGAAATCAACTTTTCATACACGACATTTGAATAAATTTGTTAATCTTCCAAAAACCGTGAATATTGTTTCCCTTTCCATACTATCCCGTAATGTTTTTTTCCTTGAATATTTTAAAAACAGTTTTGCCCCTAATCAGACAAAGCTGTTTTTGAATTTTCAATAGAAAACCTTTGAATCGCATTATCAAAACAAATTGCCTGAATGTTGGGATAGGGTACCCTGTGTTGCGTGTTTCCAAATTTGCAAAATTTCAAGAATCGCGGTCGAATTTGTCGAGAATAAAACAAAGCGTAATCAAAAAGCTATAAAAGCGCGCGCGCGGGAACTGTGCCTGATGATTCAATTTTGATTATTTCATACGTCTCAAAATTCTCGAAAGATTTTTGACGCATGCCAGTGCATAACGCCACTAACGACTCAAAATCGTTTGAATTTGATTTCCGGAGAAAGAAGTATCTGCACTTGGTGATTTGTCGATTTGTTTTGACTAAGACCCCGTGTGAGTGATTCACCTTGTTTTCAAGTCGAAGTAACTAACAATGACCTGTGTACCTAATGCTGTCTCATGGAACCTCCTCATCACGTCATCGCGCACTCATTCCGGAAGTGATCATTCCAATGATCGCCTCCAAACTCGAGCACCTGCTACTGCCGCTGACACATTTGATGCTTATCATCACTGGGTTTTGAAACATGGTAAAAGTCATGCTCATGCAATTACACCCACCCTCCTCCTTGTTTTACTTTCTAGAACCCCTCGGTAGAGTGGCCCCAAAGCTTTCCGCCGCCTCGAAGATTCTCACGGCGGAAACGAAGCGTAAAAAGACAATAGCCCTGTTCTGCTCCGCCCAGGCATTTCCGGTGCCCGTTTTTAGGTAAAGTGTGCCCCTCTCTAGATTTAAGGTGACCAAATGCAAGACACGCTCTATCCCAAAAGCAAACATGCAAATTTGCATTCTAACAAAGCTACACGATCAATCCTAAGATGGGTTACTAATTGCTCGTTCCTTCTCATGCTGCTCCTCCTCCTCGTTTTGCGCGGCGGACTCAGAACCGCTGGCAAGCATTGCACCTCGGCTGACGTCCGGCGACAAGAGCCGCAACCTGGAGGTTAAAAGTCAAGATAACATTACGCTGCTCTGCCCGGCCCAGTCCTATCCGGTGCCGGCGTTTAGGTGAGATTTTTTTTTGTCATCCTCTAGTCATTCTTCTAGATAGGTAGATTGTGTTTCACTCAGTTTGCTTTTAAAACATAGTCCGGGATGCTTAACCATACGGTACCCTATGCCCACCAGAATCTGTAAGATAACCCCCTCGACTTGACGAATCACCTGTTCTTCTGTTACCGTTTTTTTAACCTTCCATCTTCTAAGAACCTGTCGCTAGTGTTGCCCCTCGACTAACTTCTGGCGATACATTGCGTGTATTGCTGGTTAATACTGCCGACAACTTTACGCTTCTGTGCCCGGCACAGTCGTTTCCAATTCCGGCGTTTAGGTAAGACTAAGGACAAGGAGTTGAGCAATAATCTGATGAATTACGAAGTTTTGCCGATTTTCGAGCAGATACGCGTTTTAGACCAGTTTTGAGGATGCTATATCTTTTGACAAGAGTATGATAACATCATACTTTCTTCGGGAAAGTTTTAGAGAATTTTCTCAATTTCAACGCTGTTGGGTTTTGATTTGAAAATAATAGTGGAAAATAAAAATTATATGAATCAAAATGTAAAATAGGAGGTTTCCATACAAAATTAAAAATTAAATGCCCAAAGTGAGGACGCAACCAATCGATTTCAAAATTTAAGGGAGTTGTTTTGAAGCTCAAAAAGCTCCGGAAAAAACCTTGTTCTGGTTTTAATGATCAAAATTAAAAATTTCTAAATTAGAATAAATTATTTTGATAGAATACGAAATTCTTCGAAATATGTTGGAACTGAATTTTTTTCTTAAAAAACTTTTTTTTAACTGCGCATGTTTAAAGAAGGCGAATCTCAGAAAAATTGTTGTAGAAACAAGATTACAGAATTGAGACTATTTCTATTCTATTATTTTGCTTGGTGCTCATGTTTGACAGAATAGAGATACTCACATAAATATAACTAAAACAAGAATATTTTTTTTAGAGAATGTAAAAACTCGCGGAAATAATACAGAAAAAAGAATAATTTTGAAACAATATTAATTAATTATTGCTTTGTCTATTTATTAAACATGCTTGAATTAAAACTGTTCGTATTTGAAAGAAAGGAAAAACTACCATAAATATTATCGAAACAAAAATACAATTATGTTCCAATTTAAACTTTTCCTCTTAAAATATTGATAAAAATGCTTATGTTTGAAAGAATTTTCCTTTCCTTTGGCATATTCAACTTTATTTTGGGTTTTCAAATGACCTTTCCAATGAGCTATAAATCGATACCTCTGTGATCTCTTCTACTAAGCTTGCTGTGATTTCTATCCAGTTAGCATAAGAGGGCACCGAAGTATCGAATAAAAAAATTGGTTTTTGAAAAAATAGCAGAAAAAACCCACAGAAATGTTACAGACACAAAAAATAAATAAAATTTCTTGAATTATGTTCGAATTTAGACTTTTCTCAGCTTATTGAAGAACCATGTCTGGACGAATGAAAAAAAAAATACAAAAAAGCTGACACAAGAATAAATTATTTTTACGGAATGGAAAAACTCATAGAAACAGGAAAAAAAAATTGAAATTCTTAAAAACATGTTAGAGTTTAGACTTTCCACAAAAAAAAAACTCTTTTAAGAAAAATAAAAAACCTTTTGAAATAATATTCAAATATGTTTGATCTGATTATCAGATCCAACATAAGGTCAAATGGACAAATGGTCGAATACTAAAAGGCAGAAAGACAAAAGGTCTAATGTGAACAAAAGGTTAAAAGGGCGAAATGCCGAATGTGTTTTTTAAAGTGCAAACATGCACATTTCAGAAATTTCTTGAATTTTTTAAGCCCAGCAAATGTTATCAAAATAGATCTCAGATCTTATGTTTGATCTTTCATAGGTTGAGATATCAAAAAAAGGATTTGATTGAGTTAAAAAAAACCAAAGATTTGACAATTTTATCTCAAACATTATACAAATTTGTGAAATTAACACAATATTTTAGCTGAATCTCATAAATTGTTGTTATTGTCCGGACAATAAATTTAGATCAACCATAGGTTGGTATAGCAAAAGACCGTTTTAATTGATAAACTGGTGAAATTTACTTCCAGATTTTTTTTATCTTTGAAATTGTTTCGAAAACCCCTTCTCGTTGTCTTTAAAAACATGCTCTGGAAACCCTATCTAAATTTATGACCGCATAATTTATCGCATATCATTTGTTTGAATGAAAATGTTCTCCGGATCCATCGTTGGATACAATCGAAGACATTCCTGACGATTAAAAAAATAAAAAATTAAGATCTTGCAACCCTGTCACAAATAATGACCACCAAATTTGTATTTTTTGAAGCTAATAATTTTAGTTGAAATGGCTTTTAATTTTAGTTTTTTTTTAATTAGTTAAATTTAGTCCTAGATGATAATATTGATCCTTGATAACGAATCCAAGACCGTTTTCGATATCTCGTTATATGGAAAGCTGCTTTAAAAAATGTATTATTGCTGTTATTTTTTTCGAAAGCTGATCAAAAAACGGATTTGTTTACAATTTGGGTCAGCTTTTTAAACTAAGCATATGAAATTGAATTATTCAATAAGGTAATCTTGATCCATCAGCAACCATTTCATGCCTTCGCTGAACACGTTCCATACTCCAGCATTCAGGGCAAAGTCTCGTGTCCGGTAATATTTCATGATATTCGATTTTTGTTTCCCCTAAAATAGAACCCGTTGGCAGTGTAGCACCCCGTCTCACGTCCGGGGACGAAAGTCGAAAACTTTTGGTCAAATCACACGACAATGTCACTATGCTCTGTCCGGCGCAATCCTTCCCGGTCCCTGTGTTCAGGTAATTTGTTTTTAAATGGGTAAATTTGATAGTAAGAGTAGTGCATCCTAAGTTTGTGCCCCTCTAAATTGTTCTAGAACCAATCTCGAGTACTCCTCCGAAGACACCTGCGTTGATGCAGAAACCTATCTTTGCGGATCCCAACGAAGATCTTGCACTGTTGTGTCTGGCACAGGGTTTTCCAGCGCCAAACTTTAGGTGAGAAACGCAACATTCAGTCAATTTGGTATTATGTTGGGGGTAGATTAGCTATATCGTCGGAATACAACGCGGCTCCTTTCTACAGAACCAATCGGTGCGAAACCACCTGTGTTGTCGAGCGATAGCAAAAAGACATGGATGGAACGAAAGCAGAACACCAGCGTAGTGTTCTTCTGCCCGGCGCAGTCCTACCCGGTAGCTTCGTTTAGGTAACAAGACATAGGGTACCTCTCTCCCCTTCATACTGGGTGTTTGATTGTTTGGTAATAAAACATTAACGCAACGACTTGGTTCCCACTCCAGAACCAATCGGTAGCAAAGCCCCGTCATTCGCTACCGAAGCCATGATGATGGGAGTTCGAACGGCCAGCAACACCAGCACGGTTCTGACCTGCCAGGCACAGGCATATCCAGTTCCGATCTTCAGGTACGGAGTTCTTTAATTTCATGCAAATACACGCCCAACGGTGACCCTGTTCCAAATTCAGTGATCGTAATGGGGGTAGCACTGATCGCGTTTAAACATTTCTAGAACCCATTGGTAGCAAATCGCCTTCCTTCTCGAATGATGCCGTAACGGTTGCTGTAAGAACCCATGGCGGAGCTAGTACGGCTTTGACCTGCCAGGCACAGGCATATCCGGTTCCGATCTTCAGGTACGATAGATTTTGGTTGGTACAAAGTTTTGAAACATGCCCGGGGTACTCATTTCAATGTTCAGCTTGTGAAGGTCAAGTCGTTTTAAGTCCGGAATTCCGCTTTCAGAACCGATTGGTAGCAAAGCCCCGTCCTTTTCATCGGAGGCTATCGCAGTACTGCGCGTTGGATTCAACTCAACGATTGCGCTAACTTGTCAGGCTCAGGCATTCCCGGTGCCGGTGTTTAGGTAGGATATCCACACGACCTCCAGGGGGTACCTTATCCCAAATAAAATCGGGTGTGAGAAGCATTTGTTACAATGGGATAAATATTACGTTTCAGAACCCATTGGTAGCAAGGCACCATCGTTTTCGACTACGGTTATAACGATCATGGTTGCTCCTATCAATACAAACATTGCCTTACTTTGCCAGGCTCAAGGATATCCGACACCGGTCTTCAGGTACGTTTGAAGGACAGTGAATCTACACAATTACCCTATCTTCAGCGTTCAGGTTATTTAAGATTTTAATTAGAATCGATCCTAATTTTACGTTCCCTTGGTAGAACCAATCGGGAGCAAATCTCCGTCCTTTTCGACGGACTCGATGGCATTTGTCAGGACCGGACTCAACGGTACACTGGCCCTCCTCTGTCAGGCACAGGCTTTTCCAGTTCCAATTTTCAAGTAAGTTGGTAACTCGACCGGGGGTACCCTAGCTCAGATCATTCCAAGTTGTTACGAGGCGCACATTTTGGTAACGTTTATTCGTCATTTCAACGCAACAGAGCCAATCGGCAGCAAAGCACCCTCGTTTGGTTCCAACATAATGACCTTTCTGGACACAAGTATCAACTCGAGCATTGCCTTACTCTGCCAGGCTCAGGCTTATCCAGTTCCGATCTTTAAGTAAGTAGTTTCGCAGGGTAGATACCCAGTTCCCAATTAGCGTTTGATGCGGTATATCCACGCATCCTTCTTCCCCTGAAGATTATGTGAAATGTGATGCGTTCACATAATCCTCTCTTCAGTTAAATCAACGCAGTAGGCCTGACCGCTTTGATGGCGGAAATGCAGTTCGGGCATGACTAGGTTAGCTTAGCAGGGTATTCCCAAGCATTCAGGCAGGTTGTTGTGCAAATACTCGAGGACCTTTGCTCAACCAATGCCCTCCCCTTTTGTAGAACCTATCGGGAGTAAGGCACCATCATTCGCGACCAATTCGATGAACTACGTGGACGTGTCGATCAACAGTACTGTGGCGCTTCTTTGCCAAGCTCAGGCCTATCCGGTTCCAATATTCAGGTAGTGTAGCGCAGGGTAACCCTGAGGAATCTCAACAAATTGGGCGTAGATTTGTTTTGGGATATTTAAGCTGACGAATGTTGAATGTTTTCCGTAGAACCTATCGGATCGAAGGCACCGGCCTTCAATAACGATGCAACACAGTTTGCTGCCTTTTGCGAACAAGCCTCGCACGTGACGTTGCTGTGCAACGCTCAGGCCTTTCCTGTGCCGATTTTCAGGTAAAGTCCGCTGCTGGAACTTTAAAATTATAACCACAATTCATCAGGCATAATTCTGTGCCTAACAACATAGGGGAACCCTAACCAACAAATTGGTATGTTTCTTGTAAGAAATCTTCAAGTTGAATTAACAAAACTCATGTCCCCAGAACCAATTGGATCGAAAGCGCCAGCTTTTAACAACGATGCATCACAGTTTGTTGCCTTTCGTGAACAAGGCTCACAAATTACGCTGCTGTGTAATGCTCAGGCTTTTCCTGTACCAATCTACAGGTTAGTTCTATCTGTAAAATATTGAATATGTTTTCTTACTATTTGAGTAAACGGCTTCGTATTATGGTACCCTACCCCAACACGACATCATCCTTATTCAGCATTCAACATTAAGTACTGCTTTAAACAACATTTTATTCAGAACCTATTGGATCGAAAGCACCTACATTTCCTTCGGATGAAAACAGTAGATCCTATACGAAAGCTAGTAAGACAAGTTTGGCGCTGTTTTGCCAAGCTCAGGCATTCCCAGTTCCAATTACTAGGTGAGATTCGCTACATTTTGCTTTTCTTGTATTAAATTTTGGGTTATACCAACACAAGGTACCTCTAGATCTGTATGACATTCAGTCATCGAAATTTGTGAGAAATTATATAGAAATCGTGCCATTTTTAGAACCAATCGGATCAAAAGCTCCAACATTCCCATCGGATGCTAGGAGCATTACATACGTCAGGCAGAGCAACACTAGCTTAGCGTTATTTTGTCAGGCTCAGGCATTTCCAGTTCCGATTACTAGGTGAGAATTAGATATCATTTCTGATTAATGGTAGTTTTCCAACACAAGGTACCTATCCCAGGATTCGATCAATTTGAAATGCTTTATCTGTAAGCGTATTATAAGGATATGTCCATTTATAGAACCAATTGGATCTAAAGCGCCAACTTTCACGTCAGAAGCTAGAAGTTCAACCTACGTCAAACAGAGCAACACCAGTTTAGCGTTGTTTTGTCAGGCACAGGCATTTCCAGTTCCAATCACGAGGTAATCATTTCCGGGTGGTTGAAACTTTCAAAATGTTTCATGAACACAGTAGGGGAAAGTGGGGCAAGTGTAACAAGCTAAGGAAATGATCGTTGTAACCCATCAAAAACGTTAAAAATCTGTCGGATTTTTTAATTATCATCTTATTTCAGGTCTTGGCTAAGACTTTGATAGAACAAGTTTAAAAAAAATCCTGTTTTTTAATGCAAAAAAATGATTTAAAAAAAATGATTTTCCGTACGTTCTACTCAACTAGTGGGGCAAGACGAACAACCCGTTGGGGCAAGAGGAACAATGCATGAAAAAACATGTTAATTTGCTAACAATTGAACTGTTATCACTTAGATACATCAGATTAGGATGTATTTGAAACATTTCTTTCATTTTTAGATTAAATAATAGTATGTTACTAAAAATTTGATCGCTTTTACGAAAAAAAAATTACTTTGATGAATAAAGGGAAATTTTCATAATATCACTATATTTTGCATGGACAATTTTTTTAACAATTGTTTACCAGTTTTTAAGTATGTTTTTGTATTTATTTTCCAATAAAATATGTTGTTGCAGCAATTCGTATTTTTTTCCATACTAAAAATGCATATGGTACACTTGCCCCACCTGAACAAGATTTTTTAAAAACTCTCAACAAAAATAACCAAAAGTTAAATCATACTTTAAAATAGGTGCAAGTCATTGGTAGGGACACTACTGATCTAGGAAAAATTGCATTTTGATAAAATGAGCCTTAAAACGAACCCTAAGCCTTATTTTGTACTTTCCAAATATTATAAGAAAACAAAGGGTTTGAAAAAAACTTCATTAAATCTTATGCTCCGTGGCGTTTACGTCGTTTTGGCGGTTATGTGGTAGTAGAATCAGCTAATTGCTTTGTTAGCAACAATTCCTCATACTGGAAATAATCAAAATTGTAAAAATTACGGCCGTACGAGCGATTGTTCCTCTTGCCCCATATGGTCGTCTTGCCCCACCTTCCCCTACTGGTCCAGCATTCAGGCATTAGTATTACAGAGGTTCCTTCTAGTTGAGATCGAATCAAATTCCAATGTTTTCCCCCACTAGAACCAATCGGCTCGAAGGCTCCGACTTTCAACTTTGACTACAAGATGTTTTCATTCGTGAAGCAGAGCAATACTAGCTTAGCTTTGTTTTGCCAGGCTCAGGCGTTTCCAGTTCCAATTACAAGGTATTACATCAAGCTTACTTTCAGTACTACATGAGCTGGGATCACTTAACATTCAGGCATTTTGTCGCACACCATGAAATGCGAAGTTTTACTTATTTGATCCCCCTTCCTGCAGAACCAATTGGCTCGAAGGCTCCCACATTTAACTTCGATTCGAAGACCTTCACTTTCGTGAAGCAGAGCAACACTAACCTTGCACTGTTCTGTCAGGCTCAGGCATTTCCGGTTCCGATCACCAGGTACATGTTCCCTTTTAGGTCATTTAGCTAAGCAACCGACTCAACCCCGTTCAGGCACTTTGTGATCAATTTCAAAGGTAGAATCCATAGCTCAAGTGCATCGTTTCAATTCCTCAGAACCGATCGGATCAAAAGCTCCAACATTCCCGTCTGATTCGAGCACTAGCTCGTTCAAAAAGCCTAGCAACTCCACGTTTGCGCTGCTTTGCCAAGCTCAGGGCTTCCCAGTTCCGATCACAAGGTAAACGTCAAACCCCCAAATATCCAGGCACTTTGTTTATCAAAAGTTTAGAATCAAAATTTATTCTAAAGCAATCTTGTGATGTTCACAGAACCGATTGGCTCGAAAGCGCCTAGCTTCTCGAGTGCTTCCAGAAGTAGTTCCTTCATGGAACCTACCAACTCGAGCCTGGCGTTGCTCTGTCAAGCTCAGGGATTTCCGGTGCCGATTACAAGGTATTGCGATGAATTATCTCTGCGGTAAACATTACGTTAGTAGGTCTGGCCACTTTTTCTCGTGACGCGTATTTTGTCCTGGTATTCTTATACAACAAAAATCAGCATTCAGGCAGTTTGAGCTTTAAAATGATTAGTTTCTAAAATAGCACAGCATATACGACAAAATCCATTTTCAGAACCGATTGGATCCAAAGCACCAAGTTTCTCTAGCTCATCTAAAACCAGTTCATTTGACGAACCAACCAACTCAAGTGTTGCGTTACTCTGTCAGGCACAAGCATTCCCGGTTCCTATTACAAGGTATTTGCAGAAACTATTCTCATCCCCGTTTTATATCGATTTGAATTCAAAAAACTAACTTCCTCACTCTCACTCTTTACCAACAATGTGTGGTATGATGGGTTTGGAGACAATTTCAACTAATTTTCTTAAATTCGGAATAAAATGTACACAAATATCACTAAGTGGTCATTACATGAGATAGGGTTACCAGATCTTTAATGTTTTGGACTCGTTTGAAAGGTATTTCGATTACCTATCCAACAATAGGTCGGATGATGGATCCGGATACAGTTTTCGTACAAATAAGTTCGATCCGGCCTCAAAAAAGTACATTAAAATCACTTAAGTGGTTACAAATTGAGACAGGGTTGCCAGATCTTCGATTTTTTGGACTCGTTTGAAAGGTCTGGACGATAGGTATACGCGAAGGTGGGTCTATGATCTTTATGTAAAAAGTTCATTGTTAGAGCAGGATTATAGCCGTTCCTCAGTGAGGAAAGCAAAAGTACAAAATTAAAAATCTCGATCGCAAAATTTGTATGAAACTTTTAAAGTTAACAGCATTCAGGCAGTTTGTTAGAGAAAGATGTCTACCCTATAACAAAAAGGTAAACATATGCACAATGCAATTTCAGAACCAATTGGATCCAAAGCTCCTAGTTTCTCAAGCTCATCCAGAATAAGCTCTTTCGAGGAACCAACCAATTCAAGCGCTGCGTTGCTCTGTCAGGCACAAGGATTTCCAGTTCCTATCACAAGGTAATCCTAAATTCGTACGAAATCATCACTAGGCACTGAGTTAGCATCTTATCCCAACATTCGGTCACTAGATTATCCATGAGAAGCTTTCTTAGATTCATTCCCCAACAAAATTTTCAGAACCCATTGGATTGAAAGGTCCAACGTTTCCGTCAGCGCAGCTAAGCGGATCATTCAAGTACCCAAGCAACACGACCTTTGCCCTCTTTTGTCAAGCACAGGCCTTTCCAGTTCCGATTACGAGGTACTCTATTCTTATTTTACTTTTAAGCGGAAAAATTCAGGCAGTTTGTTTCATCGTCTTAATATTGTTCAATATACTGAAGCTAGACATTTTGTCCAAACAGAACCAATTGGCTTCAAACCGCCAACATTCGCTTCGGCCCTGCTGAGTGGATCGTTTAAATATCCCAGCAACACGACGTTTGCCCTGTTCTGTCAAGCGCAAGCGTTTCCAGTTCCGATCACTAGGTACTCTATTTTAAGATTCCCTTTTTAGATGTGGGCAACAGTTCAGGCAATTTGTTCTATATAAAGCAGAATTCGTTAGAATATTGAAACATGAATTGTAAATATTCCTAATACAAACAGAACCAATTGGACTGAAGGCTCCATCGTTTTCGTCGGCTGCCCGTAGCAGTTCCTTCGTTGAAGCCAGCAACAGAACGATGGCCCTATTCTGTCAGGCACAGGCATTTCCGGTTCCAATCTTTCGGTAAATCTGCTTTGGGGAAATTTTCAAACATTCAGGCAATTTAAAGACTTAGTAGCTATAGTTCAGTAACACCGGGTACTTGTTCGCAGAACCTATTGGCTCGAAGCCACCGACTTTCTCGACCGATTCTAAGATAAGCATGTTCATGAAGCCAAGCAACTCCAGCTTGGCCCTACTTTGTCAGGCACAGGCCTACCCGGTACCGATAACCAGGTAATCAACGTTGATACGAACCACATTCGGGCAATTTGTTGATTAATTTCGTATGCTAAGAAGACGTACTTAAAACCTTTCAAACTCTATCCAGAACCAATTGGATCGAAAGCTCCTACATTTTCGTCGGACTCGATGGGGAGCATATTCCGTCGACCCAGCAACAGCAGTTTTGCACTGTTTTGTCAGGCTCAAGGGTTTCCAGAAGCGTTCATTACATGCCAGTCTGCCAATTAATTACTCGAATTACTGGTCCAAAATGATTAATTACACAAATTACTTAATTACTTTTCACTACGATAAAAACATTTTATTTATATTTAAGTATTCATTTCTACGGTTCTTAACTAAATTATAGATAAATAGATCATTCGATAACTCTTTCAAAAATTTTTCTGTTTACTTTGTTTTTTCACGTATAATTTTTATTGATAATAGATATAGGCGATTAAACGTCAAAAATGCCCCCAACTAGAGGGCGCTGAAACTTTGAGTGATGTTTACATGATATCCTACAGCGAGTTGGTTTGAAATTTGGAATTTTTTATTTTATTATAAAATTGACATTCGTATTTAATTACACAATTTTTCGGTAAAAAATAAGTAGCTCAATTGATATCTAGAATTTTTTTAAAAGTCTTATAAACATATAAAACACAATAGCTTAAAGGACCTTTAAAAAAAATATCTGGAAATGACCAATAATAATTGTTTCATGGCCAATTTAACCTGTTCATTATTTGATTCGAAATTTTATTATGTTTCACGTTTCAATCAACCGAACCCTTATCAATCAATTGCAAATGAAGATTATTTAAGTTGACTTACGTTTTTTGAAGTCATGTTTGCCATAAAAGCAAAAAAAAATGTACTACTTTACTTAAATATATGAAATTAATAATATTTTCAGCTTCCAAAGTCGAATGCCATTAATATATAGAATTTGATGTAAAAAAGGCCCCCTGATTATTTGAGCTAAACAAAAACTTTGACAAATATTTGCAGCGGCTTTTCTTGAGAATTGTGAAATTTATCAAAATAACGTTAAGTTTCAAAACGCTTTTCAAACATTGGTTTGACATTACTTTGCATTTTTTTTCTCAAGCAAATTTAAAAAATCTGTTACTGAAAATACAGATTATGTGGAACGTGACATTAACATTGGATTCAATTGCATCTGAATATTAGTTGATTTTAATTTCACTGAGTTTGATTTTTACCATTGAAACATTTGTCTCAGAAATATTTGGAAATTTTTCGGGAAAATTACTGATCTCTTAATAGAGAGATATTACAGGACTGTCAATTTCTGCAGATGATGAAAAAATATTAAAAAAAAACATATTTTTATTATTATTGATTTTTAAATGGCCATCACTTGAAAACTTTGTTTATTTCAATGATAATTAAGTACATTTTGGTTTTAAATATTTGATCCACAAAAACTTCAAATTATTTTGACTGCCTATTAGAAGAAAAAGCATAAAAAAATAATCGATTCTAATGTAGTTCTTGCAAAAAAAAACATATTTTTATAATAACTTAATAAAAATAAATAGATTTTAGATTCACAAAACATTTTTCACTGGGTAATATATCATGGCCTTTCGTTGTTAATCAGTTTGATAAACAACATGATAAAAATAAATTTTAGGAAAGTTTTAGTAGAGAACTATGCACACAAAAAAATATTTCCGAATGTTACATCATTTATGATGTAACACTTTTGCACGTCATTAAACATTTAAATTTAAATGGAATTTGATGTAAATTTGCAACAAATTATACGTAAAAACATGATTTCACGTGTGATTCAACTGTTTACATCAAATCTCAAGTTTACATCAACTGAGTTTAAATGTGATTCATCTTTTCCGTGTCGAGTAAATTCACACTTTTTTTCTGTGTGGTGAATAAGGCCTTCTCATACAGAATCAGTTTTTTGTAATCTTTGTGTTTCACTCTTATTTGAAATCAATAAGATTCTGTTATAATAGATTATATGTAAAAGTAAATAGTTTTGTTGAAAAAGTACAATTTAAAAAAAATCAATTACTGTAATTACTCAAAAATTACTTTAATTACCAATTAATTACTTTAAATTACGCTAATTACCGTGAATTACTAAGTAATTAAAGAATTACCTAATTACCAGCTAAAAATCAAAGTAATTATTAATTACTTGCCAGTCTGTGGCCTTGCTGGAAACCCTTGGTCAGGCTCAAGCATTCCCAGTGCCGATAACCAGGTTTGTTCCGTAACTTGAAACATAACGCAAAGGGTTGGCAACTGTCCCAACATTCGGGTGAACTGTCCCATATTTAACCAAGTGTCTAATACCCCCCAATACAATTGTGAATAGAACCAGTCGGATCGAAACCGCCGACATTTTCGTCCGAATCCAAGGGCAGTATCTTTGAGAAGCCGGCCAACAGTAGCTTTGCCCTGCTCTGTCAGGCCCAGGCCTTTCCCGTGCCAATCATGAGGTAAGCAGTTCCCACTAGGCTGTCATGGTGTTACATTCGAGATTTGTCACTCAAAATCGAAAGCAGAAGATCACATCACGGAAGAGGCCACAATTGGATAGGATGTGTCCCAGACAGACTAATGTAAACTGTGAAAAAGATATCAATTACGGAAGTGAAACTCTTCCTTGCCAGTCATTGATCTCCACATTGTGTACCCGTTATACGAACCTGTTTAATCTAAAATGCGATATTTCTTTCTCTTTTTCTTCTTTTTTACTCAGAACCTGTCGGCAGTGTTGCACCGAAAATTTCCGGAGACCGTCTTCAGGAAATGAGTGTAACAAATGCGCAGGATTTCGCAATACTCTGTCTTGGTCAAGCCTATCCAACACCGGCCTTCAGGTGATTGTCGATTGTGCTTCTTACATTGAAATCAACCCAAAAAAATCTCAATCAAACCAATCATGAGCTACGGTAGAGAGTGATCCGGCTGTAGAATTTCCTTGTCCTGACGCAATTTCGAAAACTTTGGCTAAGATTTCCCCGCTCCAAAATTTAGTCACCAAAAGGACATTCTAAGCGAGTCGGCCTCCCGAGTACCTGCCATGATTGATTGATGCCACTTTTATGTGAATTTGTTTCGATTATTTTGCATAATTGGCTATTTTCAAGAACACGCATCACATCTCAACTCACCCCCTCCAAACTCATCCCAACAATCAGTGCAGTTTTGTTTGTCGAAACTTTTAGAAAAAAAGCACACTTTCATCCTAAACCTCATACAATTGTTTTCAAAATAAAATGTCACGCACAGAACCCGTTGGCAGCGTAGCCCCCAAGATCTCCGGAGGTCGTCTGCAGGAGCTTATAGTCCAAGCGAACACCAGCTTTGCCATGCTGTGTCCTGCCCAGTCGTTTCCGGTGCCCGTCTTTAGGTAAACTCGCTTCCGTCAACTATCTTAGACCAACATTCGGGCAGTTGAAGTTTCTTTCCTTAAAAAAAATATCAACTAAAACAAAGCACACTTGCGTAGAACCCGTCGGTAGCGTTGCTCCGAAAATTTCCGGACATCATCTGCAAGATTTGAACGTGAAATCGAACGCTGATTTTGCCATCCTTTGCCTTGGACAGGCGTATCCTACGCCAGCTTTCAGGTAACGAATAGGGGCTCTTTGCGCAACATTTAGGCAATTTTGTTTTGGTTGAAAACTGGTTCAACTTTCAAAGTATTGTTTCGAAATTGTAACAACAGAACCAATTGGAAGCGTCGCTCCGAAGATATCCGGTGGGCTGCTGCAGGAAATGAAGGTTCAACTGGGCCACGACTTTGCCATTCTCTGTCTTGGACAGTCGTACCCGATGCCAAATTTTAGGTAAATTTTGAGAATTTATTCTTGATGGGACATGAATTGAAACAATCAGTATAACTCAAAAATATTTTGAGTAGCTCACTCCACATTGTTTGGAAAAAGTTAGTAGAATATCTGAGTCAAAATAGGGGTTTATAATTTTTGTTATTTTCAGAATCCAAGGTAAGTTTAATTAATACACATAATATAAATAAACACAATGTTCTTGGACTGTTTATTTAAACTATGTGATATGAGCGAAACGGAATCAAATTACATAGATTTATTTATTATTTATTCAGTGCTGTTTACACTTTGATTTTATATTTATTTGCATCTTATAAATATTATTTTTCCATAGATATCCCGTATCATACAAAAAATTCTTCAATTGCGAATTTAATCTTTGAGTTACGGAATAAATAAAGACATGTCATTTTAAGGACAGATAATTGTTCTTGTAAGCAACTTATCTTTTACAAACAACAAATATTTTTTATGTAGGTATTTAAGCCGATGCAAAAAAATTTCAAAGTTTATGTCAGAGTTTAGCTCAAAGTTGGCCTTATCAAATCAAGGGACAGAATTTGTTAAGCTTTAAATTTCAACGAGAAGAGAAGTGCATTCAACTGGAAACATTTTGAAATGGTATTGTTCTGAATTGATCATTATGTTTAGCATTTTAAAACTCATTTTTAAAATGTGTTGGACATTCGTAAAATTGAGATGCACAGTGCGGCAAAAAGATGTATCCGATAAAAAATGATGGCGTACAGTCATCCCACATATTCGGAACACCCACAAATTCGGAACACTTTCGTGATAATTTATCAATAACATGACAAATGCAGCTTTTCTGTCGACCCTAGTATTTTTAAGACCTTCATTTGGACATTCTCTTGCTATTTCACTAGTAAAGGTAGTACTTTTTGAACAAAAAACCTCATTTCAAGACTATTTTATCCAGAGCAGCAAAACACTGCCTCCAAATTGCCTGTTCCATGATTGTGGGATGTTATTGTGCCTCCCACAATTGTGGAACACCTGAATTTAACAGCTATTTTAACAAAAAAAGTTATCAGACCACTTATAAAACATAACTTAACTTGAGTTTCGTTGGTTTCAGTGCGAGAAGTCATTATTTTGTAAAAAATGTGTACTCATGGAGAGAATCAAAGTTTGTTTACATCGGTAAGAAAAAAGTGTTCCGAATATGTGGATTTCAAGGGTCAAAGTTTTTCTTCAAAAACTTGATATAAAAGTTTAAATTTGCTGTTGTTCGATACATCATTCGAAAGATCTCATGAAAAGCTTTCAAATGAAGGTAAAAGCAAATCATTAAGTTCAATGATCGATTTGCTATGATTTTTTGAGCATTGGCCGATCTGTAAACCGTTCCGTATATGTGGGATGACTGTATATATTTTTTAATTCCTTTATTGTAGAGGTTTTAGCCGGTGGCTGGATCAACTTTTTACTGGTGTAAATGCAATTCAAAAAAAGTTTTTTTTATTGAAATGTTGAAACTTGGCTATCTCTATTTAAAATTTACTAATTTACTAAATTTAATTTTTCTAAGTACTTAACTGCCCATGTTCGCATAAATGTCCCATATGCATAAACAGCAAGCTGAGAAAAACGCATTTGAAGTTTGTCCCATACATAAGGCTACGTGTTAAGTTTTCGCTAAAAAACTGGATTTCCTCCTGATTTCTAGAACAAAGTACTGGATGTTATAGGCTCTTTCGAAAGAGCACACAATTTTGAACTAAACTGCATCAATAACTCGAAATCGATGAAAATGCATATGGGACATTTATGCGATCAGGTGCAGTTAATAAGTGTTAAAAATTTCAAGATATAAAAGCATTTTGATACAAATTTGATTTAAAAATTAAATCCAAACAAAAAAATTTTCTGGTAAAATGTAGTTGTTGGAATTTTAAATTAAGGTGATTTTATCCGAATTATGGTAATTTTTCACTAGACTGTGAATGAAATCAGAAGGAACAAAAAGTTGGATCATACTTCTATTCCAGTACAAAAGATTTTTTATTAGGTTAAAATTTCAGTTTTCCTAAGTTTTATCTTCACAAAACCTCTTTTTTCAATAGGGAATCTTTTTCACAAATTTTGTTTTTTTTTGTGTTCATCCCAATGACGCTGATGAAACATTTTTTCTTAAATTTCCAGAAAAATGGCAAAATATAAGCAAGATTACCAAAAGTTTTGTAATTATCGTATTTCAAGTAAATTGGATATTTTTACATCCTTATTTTATTTTTCAACTTAATTTGTAGGAAAAAAACTGGATAGGTTTAAAATGTTATTCTAAAAAAGCTCTCGCACGTATCTGGCTAGAATTCATTTTTAATTCGGTGCAATTTTTGCGCGGATTAGGTTTGAGGAAGGCGCGGATTTAACGTAATATTTTTGGTCTTTTTCGTAACAAACGTGAAATTGCACGAAAAAGCATTTCTGATGCTTTTTGATTGTGTCGATTAAATAAGTCCTTCCTATAGCATCGCTGCTCGGTAGGCACGCCGACGAGTAATTGCGTAAATTTCACTGTAAAGTTTCTAAATTTGCATTTTATTCAACAACTCGTTGGTCGTTTTCGGAGTCGTCCACGATCGGAAAAACCTTCTCATAACTTCATAGCTGGGAAGGCACGCCAATGGGTATTTTGTTAATAAATATATTTTTTATAACAAATTTTATTTTTTTTTAATCACTGTTTCCGTTTCGTTCATAAACAGGTAAGATAAACAAAAAACAGATCAGTTTCTATTAGATTTCGACAATCAATGTTGCAAATCGCCTTTCGATGACTTCTATGATCTAATATGTTGATGTGTTGTTTGTTAAATCACTTAATTTCTTCTGTTATATATTGCTTTCTTTACTATTCTCTCAGTAACAGACTTGTTTGATTTATGTTCATTCATCAAAAGCTTTCAACCATCATCTACGCTTTGAAACAGTTCACACAAAAACATATTGCATTATGGAAGCACCGAACCCCGGGGAAGAACATTCGTTAACCCCCCTCCACTCTCCGCTCTTTACTTCCAGGTGGTACAAGTACATCGAGGGAACGACTCGTAAGCAGGCCGTCGTGCTGAACGATCGCGTCAAGCAGGTGTCGGGCACGCTGATCATCAAGGACGCCGTGGTGGACGACTCCGGCAAGTACCTGTGCGTGGTCAACAACTCGGTCGGCGGAGAAAGTGTGGAAACCGTGCTGACCGTTACCGCTCCGTTGGCGGCCAAAATCGAACCGCGCACCCAGACGGTGGACTTTGGACGACCGGCCGTGTTCACGTGCAAGTTCTCCGGCAACCCGATCAAGACCGTCTCGTGGACCAAGGACGGAAAGTCGCTGGGACACAGCGATGCCGTGCTGCGGATAGAGTCCGTCAAGAAGGAAGACAAGGGCATGTACCAGTGCTTCATCCGTAACGACCAGGAAAGTGCCCAGGCCAGCGCTGAACTGAAGCTGGGAGGACGATGTAAGGACGATGCTGGGTTGAGAAAATGCAGGGGATGTGGCAAGTGATCGTTTTTTTTTTGTTTCCTTTCAGTTGACCCACCGGTGATCCGTGAAGCTTTCCCCGAAGAAACTCGCCACCCCGGACCATCCGTCTTTCTGAAGTGTATCGCCGGAGGTAACCCGACGCCCGAAATCTCCTGGGAGCTGGACGGAAAGAAGATCACCAACAGCGAGCGGTACCAGGTCGGACAGTACGTGACGGTGAACGGAGATGTGGTTTCCCATCTGAACATTAGCTCGATCCACTCGAACGATGGTGGTCTGTACAAGTGTATTGCCAGCAGCAAGGTGGGCGTCGCGGAACATTCGGCCAAGCTCAACGTGTACGGTCTGCCGTATGTGCGCACCATGGAGAAGAAATCGATCGTGGCTGGAGAAACGCTGATCGTGACGTGCCCGGTTGCTGGATATCCAATTGACTCGATCGTGTGGGAACGAGGTAAGCTGAAATGTCTCGAATTTTGAGCTGCCTTTTAACAATCGTACTTTGTTTTAGACAACCGACAGCTGCCCATCAACCGCAAGCAGAAGGTATTCCCCAACGGAACGCTGATCATCGAGAACGTCGAGAGAAATTCCGATCAGGCTACTTACACTTGCGTCGCCAAGAACTCCGAAGGCTACACCGCTCGAGGAACGCTCGAGGTCGCTGTAATGGGTAAGTTGAGCTTTGATTACGTGAACCATACGCGATGCAGTGTTGAAATGATCGTCAAAAGAATCGTTCAGCACAGCACGCAGCAAAACTAGTTTTAAGAGAAGATATAATGGTCGGAAATAAAAACACGTGCGCCACCGACCTGGGGCCAGCTCAGTGTTACCGCAGATCGTGCCGTTTAGCTTCGGCGAGGAGCAGGTCAATCAGTACGACATGGTTTCAACGATGTGCACCGTGAACAAGGGCGACATGCCGATCGACATCAGCTGGGAGTTTAGTCCTTCGTTGCTGGAACCGCGAACCACCCGGAAGCTGCAAACTAGCGATGGAGTTCTTTTGAGCCGAAGTAGTGCGCGGATTAGTATGCTGAGTATCGACTCGGTAAGGGATCGCCACAGTGGAAATTTTACGTGTCGCGCGAAAAATCAGGCTGGATCGGTGGAATTTACTACGACACTATTCGTGAATGGTGATTGATGTTACTCATATGATCAATGCTTTTCATTGTCTCCCCAAATCCTCTTGCTCGTAGTCTTCTCCAGCTTGGATCATCATAAAACTTGTCCACTTTATAGTTCCTCTTCAGATTGTTGCCTTTGACTTTGGTGAAGAATCAGTATTTGCTATGGATATGGTATCAGCTATGTGCACAATCAACAAAGGAGACTTACCAATCGAAATCACTTGGCTGCTGAACGGAAAGCGGATCTATTCTAACGATGGAATATCTGTCAGTAGACCAAACCAACGTATGAGTACATTGAGCATTGAATCGGTCCGAGATAGGCACAGTGGCAATTATACCTGCCGTGCGAAGAATCCCGCAGGAAGCGTAGAACATACGGCACCTCTACTGGTTAATGGTTCGCATTCAAATCAACTTCTATTTTTAGTAACTTCCTTGTATTTCCTAATCCTGATGAATCGTGATTTCAGTCTGCCCAAATTCAGATACTTTAACAGTCTATCTATACAACAGTTGTTCCTCAGATAGTTCCCTTTGACTTTGGCGAAGAAGCGGTATTCGCTATGGAGACGGTATCAGCGATGTGCGCAATCAACAAGGGAGATCTGCCCATTGAAATAACTTGGCTGCTGAACGGGAAGCGGATCTATTCTAACGATGGAATATCTGTCAGTAGACCAAACCAACGTATGAGTACATTGAGCATTGAATCGGTCCGAGATAGGCACAGTGGAAATTTTACCTGCCGTGCGAAAAATCCCGCAGGAAGCGTAGAACATACCGCACCTCTACTAGTCAATGGTTCGCTTTCAATACAACTACTAACGTTTAGTCCCTTCCTTGTTTATCCTAATGATGATCCAATTCTGCCCGACTTCGGATCCTCTAACAGTCTATCCATACAACAGTTGCTCCTCAGATAGTTCCATTCTACTTCGGGGACGAAGCAGTTTTCGCTATGGATATGGTATCGGCGACGTGCACAGTCAACAAAGGGGATCTTCCCATCGAAATTACCTGGCTGCTGAACGGGAAGCGAATCTACTCTAACGATGGAATCTCTGTCAGTAGACCGAATCAACGCCTCAGTACATTGAGCATCGAGTCTGTCCGGGACAGGCACAGTGGCAATTATACCTGCCGTGCGAATAATCCTGCTGGAAGCGTAGAATATGCCGCGCCTCTACTAGTAAACGGTTAGACCTCAACCCAGATACTAACATTTTTCCCTACCACACGTGTCCTAGTAATTCCCCAGATTGTTCCCTTCGACTTCGGGCAGGACGAGGTCTTCCAGATGGATACGGTGTCCGCTTCTTGCACGGTCACCAAAGGGGACATCCCCGTGAACATTTACTGGCTCTTCAACGGTAATCGGGTGGGTTCGAATGATGGAGTGCTGATCACGCGACAAACTCAACGAACCAGCTTCCTAACGATAGAATCGGTCCGTGATCGGCACAGTGGTAACTACAGCTGCGCCGCGAAAAATGCTGCCGGGGAGACCATCCAATCTGCGGAACTTTTTGTTAGCGGTTCGAAAACTCCTTTTTGTGTAATCTCAATGTTCCCCTCTCAACAGTCCTTCCCCAAATCCTCCCGTTCGACTTTGGCAGCGATACGATCTTCGCGAAAGACATGGTCACATCCTCTTGCACGGTGAACAAAGGAGACTTCCCGATCGACATCTACTGGAAGTTCAACGAACGAAGGATCGCGTCGGAAGGCGGTATCACAATCAGTCGCACCAACCAGCGGATGAGCGTTCTCACGATTGAATCCGTACGTGATCGAGACTCTGGCCAGTATACCTGCGTCGCCAAAAATAAGGCCGGACAGGTCGAGCAGATGGCTACGCTGGAAGTTAATGGTTAAAATTTGACGTAGCTATAACTTGCCCCTTTCCTCTCCATCCAGTTTTGCCCCACATTTCCCCGTTCGACTTTGGCAGTGAATCGATCAACGCAATGGATACGGTTTCGGCGTACTGCACCGTCAGCAAAGGTGATCTGCCCATTGAGATCGAGTGGTTCTTGAACGGGCGTCGCCTATCGACAAACGACGGCATCTCGATCAATCGCCTGAACCAAAGGTTGAGCGTAGTCAGTATTGAGTCTGTGCGAGATCGGCACAGCGGGAATTTCAGCTGCACCGCAACGAATGCCGCTGGGTCCATGCAGCAAACTGCGGAATTGCTGGTGAATGGTTAGCTGTTATTATTTTTGATTTTGTTTTGTCCCTCCAAGTCCAACCTTCCGTTTCCCCGTTTGAATTTTGTAAAGAACCAACGGTTTTGATGAATACTAATTTAATAATCGGCCTTATTTTTTGCCGATTGACATTTTCTGCCGTTTGGTGTTCGGCAGTTTGGCCGATTATTTTCCCTAAATCTCTTCTTCGATCTACCGTGCAGTCCTCCCCGTCATCATGCCCTTTGAGTTCGGTGAAGAGCCGTTTGATCTGTTTAGTACAACGATGGTCAGTTGTGCCGTAACCAAGGGTGACCTTCCCATCGACATTAGCTGGATCTATAACAATGTAGAAATACTCAATTCGCTGAATGGGATAACCGTCAGTAAAAGTGGTCAACGAATCAGCATGCTCACGATCGATTCCGTGCAGCCAGCGCATGCCGGTATTTATTCCTGCATCGGACGTAACAAGGCTGGCAGTGCGGAACACTCGTCGGAATTGAAAGTTATTGGTAATTGTTTGATGTTTTTGTTTGATCTTTTACTCCCAAATCCCCTTCCGAAGTTCTACCGATGATTTTCCCCTTTGACTTTGGTGAGGATCCTGTCGATACGCTGGATACGGTGTCGATCAACTGCGTCGTATCGAAAGGAGACTTGCCGATCAAGATCGTTTGGCTTATGGACGGAGAGCGAATCTCGTCCAACGACGGAATCACGATTAGCAAGATGGGTCCCAAGATGAGCACACTTTACATAGAGTCCATACGTCCCCGGCACGCAGGGGTGTTCAGCTGCAGGGCGCAAAACAAGGCCGGATCGGTCGAACACAGCTCGCAGCTCAAAGTGATTGGTAACAGATGCAGTGCTTGGTGTGGTTGGCTTCGCTTCGCTTTGTAAATATATCATGCTGCTGTAAGGAATATCCATTTGTAAAGCTCCCATTACTTCCCCGTTTAGTTCCACCGACAATTTTCCCGTTCGATTTTGGCGAAGAGTCCGTGGATACTGGAACTATGGCCACGATCAACTGCGCAGTTACGAAAGGTGATACGCCTATTTCGATCAGCTGGTTGTTTAACGGAGAACCTGTTCAAAGTGGTTACGACAGCGTAATGGTGACGAAAAGCGGACAACGAATTAGTATGTTGGCGATTGAATCTGTACGTCCGGAACATTCTGGGATTTTTACGTGCATCGCGCGAAATAGAGCTGGAGAAATGCAGCATTCTTCGGAATTGAAAGTCATTGGTATAGAAATCTCAAATCTTTATGTTTATCTCCCATTTCCTCTACCCTAGCTGTTCCCCTGATAAATCCTTTCGAATTTGGGGAAGAACCATTCGATTCGTCCAGTACGGTGTCGGTCCAGTGTGTAATTACCAAAGGTGACACGCCCATCGATATTGGGTGGTTGTTCAACAACCGCAGGATTGACTCCAACGACGGGATAGTGATCTCGAAGATGGGTCAAAAGATGAGTACTTTGTACATCGAGTCGATACGGTCTAGGCACGCGGGAATTTATTCTTGTCGTGCAAGTAATTCCGCTGGAAGTGTCGAGCATAGCTCGGAACTGAGAGTTATTGGTAATGATCATTGGTTTGATTTTGTTTTGTTTCCTCCTTCCTCCATCCATCCCAAGTCATTCCCATCATTCTACCCTTTGAGTTTGGCGAGGAAGCATTCGATAGTGGGAGTACGGCGTCGGTTAGCTGTATCGTAACCAAAGGAGATGTTCCGATTGATATAAGCTGGATGTTCAACGGAAGACGGATTGACACAAACGATGGTATCCTGATTACGCGAGGAGGTGGGAAGATCAGTATGCTTTCGATTGAATCGGTTCACTCGAGGCATTCGGGCATTTTTACGTGCCATGCGCGAAATAATGCTGGAAGTGTTGAGCACTCAGCGAATCTGCAAGTTATGGGTAATTAAATTGGTTTATTTTTTAAATTTATTTCCTCAAGTCCTGCCCCTAATCCTGCCTTTCGATTTCGGAGAAGAACCATTCGACAGTGGTAATACGGCTTCGGTGAGCTGTATCGTGACCAAAGGGGACGTTCCAATCGATATTGGTTGGTTGTTCAATGGTCGTCGGATCGATACCAACGACGGGGTGTTGATATCCAAGAGCGGACAAAAGATCTCTATTTTGTCAATTGAATACGTCCATTCGAGGCATGCAGGCCAGTATTCCTGCTTGGCGAGTAATCAAGCTGGCAGCACTGAGCATACTGCTGAACTGAAAGTGATGGGTAATCTTAGAAAATTGCTTCTTGATTTATATTTCCTATATCCTAAATCCCTCTGTGTAAAATCCTTTTTAAAATTATCTTTCTCCAAAAGTTATTCCACTAATTCTACCATTCGAGTTTGGAGAAGAACCTTTCGACACCGGAAGTACGGTGTCCATAAGCTGTATCGTTACTAAAGGAGACATTCCGATTGATATAAGTTGGTCGTTCAACGGACGTCGTATTGTGACAAATGATGGAGTTTTGATCACGAAAAGCGGACATAAAGTTAGCATGCTCACGATAGAATCAGTTCATTCACGGCACGTAGGCACGTATACTTGCCATGCGGCAAATCAGGCGGGATCAGTCGAGTATAGTTCCGAACTACTAGTGATGGGTATAACTAAGTATTGATTTCCTAACTCTTATTTCTTCCCACTCCCACTTATTCCGTATAGTCCTCCCAGTAATCCTGCCTTTCGAATTTGGTGAAGAACCCCTCGATGAGTCCGACATGGCTACCGTGCAGTGCGCAATCACCAAAGGTGATCTGCCAGTCACGTTCAACTGGCTGTTCAAGGGAGCGGAACTTCCGCCGGATGAGAGTATCGTAATGTCCAAGAATGGTCAACGCATCAGCGTACTGACCATTGAAACTATCCGGGCGTTCCACGCCGGATTCTATACCTGCGTGGCGATAAATCGTGCTGGACAGAGCAATCACAGCTCAGAACTTAAAGTTATCGGTACATGCAGCTTTTCTAGATGTTTAAAGTTTGTTTTGTTTTGCTTACTTTACCCAAAACTGTCCAGTCTACCCTATCCTTCTTCCGTTCGAGTTCGGGGATGAGCCTGCGGATACGTTGAGTACTACGACGGTTAGTTGTACGGTGGCGAAGGGGGATTTTCCCATCGAGATCAACTGGATGTTTAACGGAGCCAAGATTGACTCCAGCGAATCAGTTACAATTACAAAGTCCGGCCCGCGGATGAGCATCCTGTACATTGACAGCGTCCGCCCGGAGCACGCTGGCCTGTATTCTTGTGTTGCCCGTAATAAGGCAGGGTTTACGGAGCACAGTTCCGAACTGAAGGTTATTGGTTAGTTCATAGCATTGTTTTGTTTTTTTTTTATTTCCTCAAATTTCCCCATGTTCCTCCAATCCTGATTCGGTTCGATTTTGGGCAATCTCCGGTTGATGATGATTAAGATACACCGAATTATACATACCCGTCCTCGCCAAAGATTCTACGATAGTCTGATTTGCCGGTCTCAACGTCTTTCTACACATTTAAGCCAAAATAAACGTTAATTTTTATGAAACAAAACCAAAACCAATACAAAAGAGGAACAGGACAAGAAAGAAGGAGAACGAAGAAGGAGAAAGAGCTAAAAAGAGATAAAGATGGAAAGAGAGTGGGAGATAGAGAGAGATAAAGAGAGAGAGAGAGAGAGAGATAAATTAGTAGAGAAAAATATAAAGAAAATATATATGGAAAGAGAGCTCTAGATAAAGATGTAGAGAAAGATAAATAGAGAGGTAATCAGAGAGCGAGAGAGAGAGAGAGATAAAGAGAGAAAGAAGTGAATCGAGAGAGAGGTAAAGTGAGAGAAAGAAAAGTAAAGAGAGGAGAGATAAGGAAATAGAGCGAGGTTATCAGATAGACAGCGAATAATGGATTGAGAGAGATAAAGAACTACAGATAGATAAAGAGTTAGCGAGACGTATATAGATAGAGAGAGGTAAACAGTTACACAGCGATAAAGAGCGATAGGGATACAGACATAGAGAGAGTGATAGAGAGAAAGAAAGAGACTAAGAAAGAGAGAAGGAGCTGCGTTGACCAACTATTTCCATTCTTTTTATAGCCGAAATTGTTCACGGTGAAGCGAAAGTTGCCCTTCTTTTTAGCTACTACTCATTCTTTACGCCGTTGAAAGTGTGCTCGTTTATTTTTTTAAACATTGAGCTGTAACAACTACCTGGCATACGTTTCATTGTTCAAAATATTGCTGAATAAAATTTCGAATTGAAGAGGGCAACAATAGATTTTTAAATCTGATGAGTGACATTTTGGATCAACATTTAGAACTGAAATAAAAAAGCGACTCATGTAAAAAATGGCTGCATTCTTTAACCCCTGCTCTTCCATTAGTATCTCCGATTGTGATTCCGTTCGAGTTCGGGGAGGAACCGTTTGACGTCTACAGTGCTACCACGGTGAGCTGCGCCGTCACCAAAGGTGATCTTCCAATAGAAATTAAGTGGCTCTTCGATGGCCATCATTTGCGTACGAGTGAAGGGATTCTGATCACCAGTGGAGGTCAACGAATTAGTATGCTATCGATAGAGTCCGTACAGCCTAAACACGCTGGCGTTTACAGCTGTTATGCGAAAAATCATGCCGGAGAAGCTCGCCACGATGCTGAACTCAAAGTCATGGGTAACAATGGTTCAAACACAATTTTAATCCTTGGAATCCCTTCCCAGTGCTCCCAATCATACTTCCGTTCGAGTTTGGCGAGGAACCGTTTGACATTTACAGTGCTACTACCGTTAGCTGCACCGTCACGAAAGGGGACACTCCGATTGAGATTTTCTGGCTTTTTAACGGGCAGCGCATTTATAACAGCGACAGCGTTTTAATTACAAAGAGTGGCCATCGGAACAGTTTGCTGTCGATTGAATCCCTGCAGCCGGTCCATGCAGGAGTATACACGTGCGTTAGCAAAAATCACGCCGGAAGTGTGGAACACTCGTCAGTTCTGCGAGTTATGGGTTAGAAATCGAGTTGCTTTGAAAATTATTCCTTTCCTTCTTCCTCGATACTTTCCAGTTGTTCCCTACATCATGCCGTTTGAATTTGGCGACGAACCATTTGATACGTCGAGCATGACTACGGTCAGTTGTGCCGTGACGAAGGGCGATCTGCCGCTAGAGATTATGTGGTTATTCAACGGGTATCCGGTGCATTCCGCCGATGGGATTTCGATCATGAAAAGTGGGCCCCGGGTGAGTGTGCTGACCATCGAGTCTGTCAATTCACGGCACATGGGAAATTTTAGCTGCTCTGCACGTAACAAGGCCGGGGAAACGCGACACACATCGCAGCTTACAGTTTTAGGTTTGCAAACTTTAGACTTAGATTTTAAGCGTATTTTGTCCACCTTTCCAGTTGTCCCTACCATAATGCAGTTCAGTTTCGGTGAGGAGATTCTCAACACGGGGGATAGTGTAGCTGTTCAATGTATGGTAGTCAAAGGGGATTCTCCGCTCCAGATTCGTTGGTATTTGAACGGAGCTCCAGTATCATCCGAAAACGAGGGGATCCTCGTAACAAAGTTATCCGAAAGGCTCAGCTCTTTAAGTATAGATTCGATAGATCCGACACATCGTGGACTCTATGAGTGTAGGGTTAAGAACAAAGCTGGCGAAGCGGTTTCCACCGCCGAACTCATCATCAATGGTACACCATTTTTGGGGAGATTGTCCCACTACAAAGTTTGCATTACGAGTGATTCCATACTACAAACCTTCCGTCCCGCGCTTAATCCCCAGCTCCCCCAGTCATCAATCCGTTCCATTTCGAAAGTGAAGTCGATTCCGAAGAAAGCGTCCAGGTTACCTGTCACGTATCAAAGGGCGATCTTCCGTTGGAGATCATTTGGAAGTTTAACAACAGACCGTTACGCATCAGCTCAAACGTCGAAATTACCTCAATCGGGAAGCGCTCAAGCTCACTGAACATCCCTTCGGTCAGTGCCAATCATTCGGGAGTGTACACGTGCTTCGCGAAGAATATCGCTGGAGTGCGCAACCAGTCGGCTGAACTGTTTGTCAACGGTATTGCTCACTAGGACAAGCACCATCACTGCATGGAAATCCACCTGCATGACCTTTTCATAACCACACCCACACAACCAAAATCAATCTTTCCCGCAGTCCTTCCCCGAATACTGCCTTTCAACTTTGGTGACGAGCCGTCGTTCACCGAAAGCTTTGCCACGGTTCAGTGCGCGGTCACGGTCGGCGATCTGCCCATCACCATCGAGTGGCTGCACAACGGAGTTCCGATTCCGCGGAACAACGATCGTGGAGTTATCATCCAGCACTCGGGACGACGCGTTAGTACACTGACGTTGGAATCAATCCGGGATTTTAATGCGGGCAATTACAGCTGCCTCGCACGTAATGTCGCCGGAAGTAGCGAACAGAGCGCGGAATTGATCGTAAACGGTTCGTCTTTTAGGTTAAGTGTTCACTAATGGCATGCTTTTTCCATTTCCCGTCAGTTCCACCAAAGATATTCCCGTTCAGCTTTGGGGATGAACCCATGAATTACGGGGACTCGGTGTCCATACAGTGTAATGTTCCATCTGGAGATCTGCCGATCGGTATTCGGTGGTACTTTAATGGGGCAACTATCAACGATCCGTCTGTAGTGGTGACGAATGTCGGCAAGCGTTCGAAGGTCCTAACAATAGATTCGGTAACGGGGTGGCACGCCGGCAATTATTCGTGCGAGGCGTCAAATAAGCCTGAAGTGGTGCATTTTACTGCTGAATTGTTCGTCAATGGTAAAGTTTATGAAAAATACTCAACCTTCAATTACTTTCCCACAGTTCCTCCTAGAATCCTCCCGTTCAGCTTTGATCCAATGTAACGTCTTTTTTTTTGTTGAGCCTTGATACCTCTGCGACCAATTAGAGGAATATATAGAATGTAACTTCTACTCCGGAGACTTTCCGCTACATTTAAAAAGGCGCTTCTCTAACAGTACCTAAAATGCAAATAATTTACTGAAGATTGTTAACCATGCCGTGGGGTAAAGTCTCGCCCGTGTGGATCAATAGGACCGCGCACTGAACTTACAATCCAGTGGTCGCCGGTTTGAATCCTGCGGCGGGCGCTCTAAAATTCTAAGTGTAAATATGGCTATCCGGCGCCTTCGACTGAAGTCCTTGTTAAAAGAAAGACACTTGTTGTTGGTACTAGCAAAAGCGGCCGACAGCTGTAAAGTCAACTTCGTTGTTTTTCGCGGGGTAAAGTTGATTAACACTTGGTACTTTTGCAATTGAATTGGAAATCTGTATTAAAAGAATAACTGTAACTATTTTTTTTTTCTGAAAAGTCCTTATCAAAACCTACAACTTTGCCGAAGATATCAATCAAAGCCCCCAAATTTCTATAGAGACTTGTATGAAGAAACTATTGATGAAAAATGGTTTATTTGAACATAGTGAATCGATGGACAATGTTCTATACAAATAAAAAAAAATAAAATGAAAAGTCGATTTGCGAAATTCTAGAGAATTGCTCTGCCTTCCCATTTCTTCAGTCCCTCCCAAGATATCTCCCTTTACCTTTGGGGATGATCCATTGAACTACGATGAGTCCGTTACGATTTACTGCGGCATTACTTCCGGCGATTACCCAATTCTGATCGAGTGGTTCTTCAACGGAACTCCTATCGAGCGGATCGACAACATGGAGCGTATCAGCGTGGCAGCCATCAACAAGCGCACAAAATCGTTGACGATCGAGGGTGTAAACGAGCAGTACGCAGGGAATTATTCGTGCCGGGCATCGAATCTGGCCAGTGCGACCAGCTACACCGCGGAACTGGTTGTGATTGGTAACAAAACTGTTTAATTTCTACTTTTCGCTTTCGTTCAAGTCCCTCCCAAAATTGCTCCGTTTATGTTCGATGAGGAAGCGTTGAATTACGGCGATTCGGCCTCGGTGCAGTGCAGCGTCATCTCGGGCGATATGCCGATCATGATCGAATGGTTCTTCAACGGGACGCCCATTTCGCAGACCGCTTTCGCCGACAGTGTAAACATTGCCGACTTTGGCAAGCGAACCAAGGCTTTGGCTATTGATGGCGTGGACGCACGATACGCCGGCGTGTTCATGTGCAAGGCAACGAATCAGGCTAGCACGGCTTACCATTCGACCGAGCTGATCGTAAACGGTCTGTGTCCGCTTGAGACATGATTTAGATTTAGTCGTTTGCGTGATTCAACTCCCCATCCCTACTGATCCTCTCTCTGCTTAAGTTCCTCCCAAAATTCTTCCCTTTAGTTTCGGTGTAGACCCAATGAACTACGGAGATTCGGCATCGATACAGTGCAGCGTGATTTCCGGAGATTTCCCAATCAAAATTGAGTGGTTGCTCAACGGAAATGCCATTAGCGCGATCGATAGTCTCACCGGATTGACGGCTACTAGTTTTGGGAAACGCGCCAAAGCATTGACTATCGAGGGAATCAATTGGAATCACGCAGGCAATTTTACCTGCCGGGCATCGAATGAGGCTGGAGCAGCAGAATTTACAGAAACTCTTATCGTTAATGGTACATGATTGAATTTGCTGCGTAACAATCCTAACCCCGCTCCCCCGACCTTATCCCACGTTCGTTCCAGAACTTCCCACCATCGAACCCTTCTCCTTCAGCGCCCACGGGTTTAACAGTGGCAGCTCGGCCAAAACGATGTGCGCGGTGACGTCCGGGGATTCGCCCATGGACGTGTACTGGCTGAAGAACGGCCAACGGCTGGACGATTCGTACGCGAAACGGTTGGACGAGTTTTCCTCGTTCCTGTCGTTCCGTCTGGTAACCATTTCGGACGCCGGCAACTACACCTGCCGGGCCAAAAATCGGGCCGGAACGACCGAGTACACCAGCCAGCTGGTTGTGAAGGGTGGGTTAGTGTTACAAAGTGTTGAAAGAAATTCCACACTCATTGCAAAAAAAAACAAGATTAGGGAACCACCCCCAACTTTTTGACGCACTGGTGATTGGCTGCTGTACAAAAAAGTGCTTTCGACCTCCTTTCCCACTCTGCATCCTTGCGCACCCCACACCCTTTCCCTCAAACCAGAAAGCACTTCTTCTTCGCTGGAACCATCTTAGCGCAGGTCGTCAACTCGGGGCTCTTCTCCTAACCCTTGCCCAACCAAAACCCCCGATCCCACAATTTTTCAGTTTGTAGATACGAAGGCGTTCCCGGTTTCGAATAAAATCACCAACTGGTGAAGGTTTACTCCAAACGGACGCAGATTAGTGCATGCTACTAACACCCCCCACCTCCTGTCCCCACTTTTAAGTTGTCCCCGTTTTTTACAAGCTAAAACCATGTGCTTCAATGGGCCTTACTGCATGCATGTTTTCAACGATCGTAATGGTGTGCTGTGGGTTCTTTTTGAAGTCCGGCAAATGGGCAAACTTGAAAGACTTTTTGAAGATGGAGATTTTTGTGTTTGAATTTTGAGACGATTTTTCGTTTTTGAGAAAGAAAAGCATATTTCATTGGCATTGCTGATAAATTGTACAGAATGAGATTGTGGTGTGCAATAGATGTAAGTTACATAAATACAATACTGACAAAGATTTCCCAGAATCATGTGTTACGTATAATATCTTTGGATTTTTAAAAACAATGCATGATTCACTATGTAAAAAATATGTTGATATAAGAAATAATTTTCTGTGCAACTATAATCCTTTCAAACATCATAAAATATTCAAACCTGTAAACCAATTAAAACAAATTTGTACACTTGAAAATATTAGCTCTAAACAGCATGACATTTTATATTATCTATGTAAACCAGATGCAGAAACAATATTTTTTAGTACGAGTTGTACACTTATCCACCGAGGTTTACCGAGTTAGAGAAATACGGCGTGTGCTAAAAAAAAACAATTTTTGCAACATTTTACGCAATTTCAGGTAAAACATTTGAATTGGTTGGTGTCAAACACAAAAACAGTATTGAAAATTATTGTTTTGGCAGAGCCTCGTTGGATAAATGTACGACTCATGCTGAAAAAATCAGAATGACAGGAAAAGTATGTAGTTTTACGGGCAAAAACTACCATTTCAGCTCTTTTAACATACTTTTGACGGAAAATAACATTCAAGGCCAAAATCTAGGTAAAATGTTGTTGTTTTACTCATGCTGAAAAGAGCTTCGTTTTGCAAATCGTTGAATGAATAGGGTGGCCACTCAAGTCGGAAATCCCAAGCATACTTGTTTGAAGCATATTTTCTAACTCTTGAATAATTTTGTAATATATGTACAGTTTTCAATTCAATTGTATCAAATTCCTGTTGAAATCCATTTCACTGTTTTAATCTGTTTGAAAATGAAAAGACTATTGTCGGTTAAGCCAGGAATAATTTCAACGTCTCTATTTATTATTCTGTTTAATTTTGTTATATTGTTTAACCCTCTTCTGGCCAAAATTTTTTTCGACAATTTTTATTTTTCCCGTGTTTAGGAGGTCATTTTGAGCAATTTTTGTTCTACGAAAAACTTTACTTCTCTTGTTTTATGTTTGTCTTGTTTCATTTTTAGTATTTTAATTTGCATTTATCTTGTTTAGTTTATGTTTGTTTTTGGTAGTATTTGGCCTATTCTACCACCTCCTATCATTACATTTTGCCTATCTAATTTTTCATGTTTTTACAGTCGATTTTTTTCAATTTTTTACTTGTTTTTTACATTTTCTGCTAAAACATGGCACCATTGTTATTTAAATTGTATAAAAATGCGTAGAGGCATAGTCTGGGACACTACAAAAATTACTGCATACTTCTTTTGACTTAGAATATAGGAAATGTTAATAAAAAAACACAGTCAAAGTTGACCCCTTAAAAAATGTCATTTTTAAAAACATTGGCAAAGTCACATAAAACAAGTGAAACTTTCAACCCATAAATTTTCTAAAATGTTAAGAGTTCTTCTTTCCAATGCTTTTTTAAGACCAAAAATTGGTTGAAAATGGTTTTTTGTCGATTTTTTAGATCGAAGCCCGTCTAAAGGCGGGGTTGGGTTGTAGAGGGTTAATATTAGAGAATATTTCGAATGGTACAAAATGGAGTGTGGCAATCAGGTAAATATACAAAAAAGGATAATCTGAATTCATAAGGTCATTGCTAATAATTTTTTGTTATTCCCGTAAACTTTTTTATAAGTTTTGGTAAACAATTAATTTTCATTATCGGATAAGCCTAACTATCAAAAAGATTCCAATCATTTTTAGTTTTTAATTGGAGGGAAATGAAAACACAAACAAAAATATGAAAACCATAACTTTTATTTTTTTGTTAAAAGTTATAAAATAAATGAGAGCATAATTTCTTATTAAACTGGATTATTCATTGAAATCAACATGATTTTAAGATTTTAATATAAAAATATATTTCTGGATATTTTGAATGTTTTGAAAGAAAAAAAACAGGCGTCATGTTTAAGTATTGTTTGATAGAAAAAATTGGGAATTAAATTTAAAATTTAGCTTTTTTTCACCTTTTAATAAAGGGATGAATTTTTTTATGGTTTATATTTACTGCTTTACAAACTGTTTTTGATTTGCAATCAAGTAAAAATGCCTATTATTTAAGGTTCTGGAAAAGACGAGAAAAAACAGGATCTCGAAAATTAGATTTGAGTGGCCACCCTGCATAAACTACTATTGTTATGAATTGCACAGTCTGGCATGATTTTACCTCTTATTCCAAAATATGTGTTTTGATGTTGATTTTGCGTCTCGTTCTTTAACAATTGGGATCCACAGGATTACATTTTAGTTCATTGCTGGCCAGTACTGAACAAAACAAATTTCGGGTCTAAATGCTATGAAATCATTTTAAAAAACCAAGCGCCTCCATAGAACATCTTTTTTCTTAGATTGAATTCATGGAGGCGCCTGGCCTGTTATGTTTAGTACTGCCCGGAAATGAGTTAAAATGCATTTCCGTCAATTGGAATGTGTTCAGGGTGCCTATTTCTTACAAAGCTTGGCGACAAATCAACTGAGAAAAACATGTTTTTCAAAATTTAGAGTTATTAAGTTTTTATATATGTAAATTACAAAAATGTAAAGTCTTTCAAGTTTCTCTGCATGGTAACACCATTCTCGTTGGGCCCAACATCAAAAGAAGATTGAAATTAACATATTTTCGTTGTTCCATAAAAAAAACCACCGTTACAACTAAATAGTCCCACCACGTTGGATTCTCGAACCCACTGACAAGGCATTCGCGCAAGGCTCGAACGCAAAGGTTGAATGCAAAGCCGACGGATTCCCGAAGCCGCAGGTCAGCTGGAAGAAAGCAATTGGTAAGATTTTGCCCCTACATGTAGATTGAATTTGGTTTCTAACGAATGATCCTACCCTCAGGCGACACCCCTGGAGAGTACAAGGATCTGCGCTCGAACGATTCGAGCATTCGCGTCGAGGAAGGATCACTGTTCATCAACAACATCCAAAAGTCCAACGAGGGTTACTATCTGTGCGAGGCCATCAACGGCATCGGCTCGGGCCTCAGTGCGGTCATTCTGATCAGCGTGCAGGCACCGCCGGAGTTTACCGAGAAGCTGCGCAATCAAACCGCCCGCCGCGGAGAACCGACCGTGCTGCAGTGCGAGGCCAAGGGCGAGAAACCTATTGGAATCTTGTGGAACATGAACAACATCCGGCTGGACCCCAAGTCCGACAACCGGTACACCATCAGGTAATGGAGGAGAGATTGTGTGGTGTTTGTGTTGGATCTAATCGATTCGTTGTTTTTAGAGAGGAGATCCGTCCGGATGGAGTCATGTCGAGCCTTTCGATTAAGCGCACCGAACGAAGTGACTCGGCCCTGTTTACCTGTATGGCTACGAATGCTTTTGGAAGTGACGATTCGAGCATCAACATGATCATTCAGGAAGCGCCAGAGATGCCCTACGCGCTGAAGGTTTTGGACAAGTCGGGACGCACCGTGCAGCTGAGCTGGGCCAAGCCATACGACGGAAACTCACCACTGAAGCGATACATTATCGAGTTCAAGCGATCGCGAGGAACCTGGGAAAATGACGTCGATCGGTAAGTTGTTGTGGTTGGGTTGTTTAGGTTGCTTATTTATTGAACTTTATTGTTTAGTGTCATCGTTCCCGGTCATACCAACGAAGCTCAGGTACAGAAGCTTAGCCCGGCAATTACATACAACATTCGAATTGTAGCTGAAAACGAAATTGGAGTGTCCGACTCGTCGGAAGTTGTCACGATCATCACGGCCGAAGAAGCTCCCTCGGGCAAGCCGCAAGCCATCAAAGTGGATCCAATCAATCAGACAACGCTGCGAGTAAGCTGGAAGGCTCCTCCGCGTGCCGAATGGAACGGAGATATCCTGGGATACTACGTTGGATTCAAGCAGACGTCGCACAACTCTTCGTACATCTACGAAACTGTCAACTACTCGTTGGAAGGTGGTGAAGGAAAGGAACACAGCTTGGAAATTAACAACTTGAAGACGTACACGCAGTACTCGATCGTGATTCAGGCGTTCAACAAGGTCGGCGCAGGTCCGATGAGCGAAGAAGAAAAGCAGTACACCGCAGAAGGAACTCCGGATCAGCCACCAAGTGACACTGGCTGCACAACGTTGACTTCGCAGACCATCCGCGTTTCGTGGGTCAGTCCTCCGCTGGAATCTGCCAACGGTGTGATCAAGGGATACAAGGTAGTGTACGCGCCAAGCGAACTGTGGAATGACGACAAGAACAAGGACTACAAGAAGACTGCCTCCAGCGATACTGTTCTGCACGGACTTAAGAAGTACACCAACTACACGATGCAAGTTTTGGCAACTACCTCGGGAGGTGACGGTGTTCGTAGCGCTCCCATTCATTGTCAGACCGAACAGGACGTTCCAGAAGCTCCCACCGGTGTCAAGGCACTCGTTATGTCGGAAGGATCCATCTTGGTCTCGTGGCAGCCACCATCCCAGCCCAACGGAGTGATTCTGCAGTACACGGTCTACATCAAGAACGCCGATCAGGATCCCAAGAGCCATAAAGCGCCAGCCTTCCAGATGAGCTACGAAGCCTCGGGCTTGGAGAAGAACCAACAGTACGAATTCTGGGTAACCGCCAGCACAAACATTGGAGAAGGTCAACCCTCAAAGACGTTGTCCGCCATGCCAAGCGACAAAGTTCCAGCCAAGATTGCCTCGTTCGACGATACATTCACCGCTACCTTCAAGGAAGACGCGAAGCTTCCGTGTCTCGCCGTCGGATCACCAACTCCCGATATCACGTGGAAGATCAAGGGCCAGGAGTTTGTCCCGAACGAGCGCATCCGTCAACTGCCCGAAGGTTCGCTCTTCATCAAGGACGTTATCCGCCAGGACGCCGGAGACTACACTTGCACCGCCGAAAACTCGATCGCCAAGGACTCAATTACCCACCGACTGATCGTGCTTGCCCCACCGCAATCTCCTCAGCTAACACTCACCGCCACCACCACCGACTCGCTCGCCGTCAAGCTAAAGCCCCACGAATCGGACACTGCCCCGCTGCAGGGATACACGCTGCACTACAAGCCCGAATTCGGCGAGTGGGAAACCATCGACGTCGCACTGGACGCGCCCAAATACACCATTGAAAATCTGTACTGCGGATCGCGCTATCAGGTGTACTCGACCGCCTACAACATGATCGGAGCCGGAGAACCGTCAGACATTCTCAACACTCGCACCAAGGGATCGAAACCACTGCTGCCGGAAAAGTCACGCTTCATCGAAGTTTCGTCCAACTCGATCACGCTGCATCTGCCCGCCTGGAAGGACGGCGGCTGCCGTATGTCGCACTTTGTCGTGGAACACAAGAAGAAGTATGTTTCGAATCAGCTTTTAAAGATGTACGATTTAACCCTCATGATTGCTTGACCATTTCGCAGAGATCAGATCGACTGGAACCAGATCTCGAACAACGTAAAGCCCGGCGGTAACTTTGTCGTGCTGGATCTCGAACCCGCCACCTGGTACAATCTGCGCGTAACGGCCCACAACAACGCCGGCTTCACCGTTGCCGAGTACGAATTCGCCACCCTAACCATCACCGGAGGTAAGTAGGACGCGTTCTGTCTCCTTTAAGAATTGCTTCTTATGATCAATCATCTTGTTCTTGTTATGACCGGTTCTTAGTTTTTCAAGTTAAAGAAATCATCGGATCGTTGTATCGAGCATTTTTGTGTTTGCTTTACTATGATTTGGCGCGTTATTTTTAATCGTTAACACCTTTAAGTTCCATCATCCACACCATCAAACGATCATCATCTTTTAAGTTGCATAGTTTTGTGTCAGGCATCGACTGTGGTTTTTCCCAGTTTTATTTTCAAACTTCCTACTTTTTAAAAGATCAAACCGAATCTCCTTGTCTCTGAAACAACCTTGAAAGCCAAAATTAGATACATCACTCGTTGAAATGCGATTATTTCGGATTGGCGTAACAAAAAAAAATGCGTGAAGAACAATACCAAGGAAAACATCTGCGGAAACTCCCCCCCTTTCCGAATCGTGCAAATCTGTACATAAACTTAAAAAAAGCAATCGCTTGAGCTGGCTACAGAACAGAAGATAACAACAACACAGGAAATATCCAAAAATTCACCCAATTGGATCGAGTAATGCAAAAAGAAATCTCATTCATCTGTTAAATGCGAAATATTACCTCCTCTAAGAATACGCGAGCAGAGATCGCTAGTCTACTTATAACTTTTCAGTTAGTTGTGTTTATTTTGATTTATTTGCAAACATCCAAAAGTTACGTTTCATTTGATAACCACGCAAATGTAAGCAAATTGGCTAATTTTTCAGTTGTCGCATTTGGAAAAAACAGTTTTGTTCTTGTTAATTCACTTTTTTTTTAATTCATCGTGGTTGTGCTATTTTAACTATGTAAAGATTGATAGCCAGCCAATTTTTCCAGCTGCTTGGAGAAACTTACTATAAAAATGTTTAAAAAGTCTGTATCTTGGGATGATTTTTAAAGATTGCTAAAAAAAATGTTGCACTCTAAGAAATTACAAAATTAAGGTTTCGGTATAATTTATTTTAAAAACTAATTTATGTGTTATGGCTCTCAAGAAGGCCTTAATACTTCGTTTTTTTTTTGAGATGGATAAATTAGTTGTTGAAATAACAGAGCCCAATTTTCGTAACATTTGCGAACTTTAACGTATTTCAGCAGACTTCAAACGGACTAGGACGCAATAATAACTAACAAAGTTAATAATTAAATTCGTCTGCAAAACAAACGAAACCATATTGTCAATGTTGTTCGGTAGCGCATATCAGGCCATCGCCGGGGCCCTGATTATTGTAAATGCTAATTTTATGTACTTTTTTAACGGTTGAGTTACAAAAAATGGCGGACTTTTTTTAAACTACATATTTTGTAATTGTGTTGAAGAAAAATATGTTTTTTTATTTAACTTAAAATTTCCTTTAACTAATCACCATTTTGAGCTAACAATGATTGAAAATCAAATTCTGAGAAAATGCTTGTGTGGACTAACGTAGAAAATTGTTTCTCACTCGATTTTCTTGGAACTGGCTCGACCGTGTTATTCGATCTGGATTGAGAAATATTGTTTTGATGATTTAACATCTTACGATTGGATCAACTTAGGACTTATAATTTGACATATCTAGAGTGTAACTATTGTAATCAATTATATAATTTAAATCAAATACTTTGTCGAAGACACTAAATCAATCTGTTCTCAAGATTAAGAGTTTTGAACATTTTTGTAGCACTTTTGTATGGTTAGCATTCAAAATTTTGTTGAAACTTCCGAGAGTTGCTCACTATTCTTCAAAATAATAAAATACTTAAGTTATGTTCAAGCTACAAAACTGTTTTCCTAAAAAAATTGCTTCTTCAACAATCTTTTCTTTTCAAACACATCTCATTCATACAGTTATTATCCTTGTTGTGAGTTTCATTGCAAGTGAATCATTTATTGTTTTGTTGATAGATTTTCCAACACTTGTATTTCTATAGATTTTATCGTTTCGGTTATGTTTTAACGCTAGATGTATTGTTAGTAGCAGCTTAAACTGTCTTTTGGACAATTCCATGTCTCACTACTCTCCACCGTGCTAATTTTTAATACTTTGTTATAATTATTAGTGTTTTTGACTCTCATCGTAATTGTTCAAAATTGAACATTATACTAATTAACCCGAAGATTACTTTCAAAATTAATATACGGCGTTGTTTTTTATGTCTCAACTGTTTGTTAAGCGAACTCAATGAACTGTTTGTTGTAGTGAAAATCAAAATTGAATGCATCAAGTGCAACCCCCCGAAAAAAAATTAAGGCAGCCAAAGCGACTAACGAATAATATCCCTTCTTCACTTTTTCTCTCTTTCTGATTGGTTGTTTCAGGGACAATCGCACCCACTCGCGATATACCTGAGTTAACGGCCGAGGACACGATCCGTATCATCCTCTCTAATTTGAACCTTGTAGTACCAGTCGTAGCCGCTTTACTCGTTATTATCATAGCAATTATTGTTATTTGTGTGCTCCGTAACAAAGGCAACAATAATAAAGGTATATTTATTCTTTTCTTTCTTTCTATTCTCACAAAAAAAACAACTCTCTACCTACCTACTCATACTACTGGTATCGCGGGCAAATCACACATACACAAATACAAAAAAAACACATGCGTATGACACACGATTCCGACCCGTGCAAAACCACGACCATAATCAGGTACGATCGCACCCAATTTGGGCTCCATTCAGCCGGGGGTCGTGTACCCGCCCTGGATCCCCCATTGGATCGACCTGAACGTAATGGTACCGCTGATCGCGACCATTATCGTAGTGGCGGTAGGTGTCCTAGTGATTTGCGTTGCAAGAAGCAGAAGAGACGACGATCCACGCTGCGGACCCAAGGATGTTTATTGTAGGTTTTGGTTCCATGGTTTGGTATTTTCTTTCCGCTTCACTGTTTTTTACTTTTTTCCGTACTTTAGTTTGTATAATCCTGACTACAAAAAATCCTTCGCGGTTTATCTCTCTTCAAATCCGGCGCGTGTAAAATACAAAAAGTCCATTCTAAGCGCTTCTCAAAATACACACACGATTGGTTTTATTGTTTTATTTAGTGCACTATTCTATTGCCACAAGTTTTACCTTTATGTTAGAGATTTGGTTACTTCAAAACACGTGATTACATACACCAAAAAAAAACAAACAGAAAAAGATCACATCTGCAAAACGCACGTGTGTCCATGAGTGAGCACCTCAAAAGGAAAAAACAGCGCAAAATGTTAAATTCAGTTAGGTTTACCGCCCCCTCCATAACAAAACAACGTAATCGTGTGTTTTTGTGAAAACCGCGCCCGTCCCTCCCATGTCTGATTATGTACATTTTAAAACACTCTATCTAGAACTGCTAAACTCAACGAATCAGACAGAATGTGTATAATATTGGACTGCGATACCTATTGTGTTTCCGTAGATAGCATATCCTTACACCGAAGTCGAACTGTTTGGAAGTAGTTTCAAAATAATCTCTGTAAATATGTGAATTTAAAGTATTACTAGTTTAACTGTAACTTATTTTTAAGTTTGCAGAATTCAATAAGTCTGTACAGAATTGGCCGCATCATCATAACTTTTTTTTAGTTTGAGAAAGTCTCTCACTCTCAGCAGAATTACATTTCTGTTCCTAACGAAAAGAGAGAGTCTCTCTTTCGCTCTCTGTCATTGTGCTAAAAAAGCTGAGAGAGATTCTGTTCTGCTATTACGTTACCGCGTGTATTAACCGATCTAGTCAATTGTAATAGAATACTTGAAATACAAACAAATCTGCTTTTGGTAAAATGTTGATTGAAGTAAATTGTAAACATCAAAAGTTTGATAAGACATTCAAAAGCAATAAAAAACACCAACAGCTCGACTTCGCTGAACCCCAAACAAAAAAGCCCCTCAACCACTAACACTTTCTGACTTTCGAAACTTGCCAAAACCCCCAGACGACGTGGTGTACAACCAATCGATGGGACCGGCCGGAGCCGCCACGCTGGACAAACGCCGTCCGGACATTCGCGACGAGCTGGGCTACATTGCGCCACCGAACCGGAAGCTGCCCCCGGTGCCCGGATCCAACTACAACACCTGCGATCGCGTCAAGCGGGGAACCGTGATAAGTAAGTGTGGGGAAAGGTTTGATCAGATTGCTTTTTCGGATTTTTTTGACAGGAGTTTGATGAAAATTTAAGCTTGAGTAAGTACAACGTGGTACGAGAAGTTATTAGTATTGTTTTAGATGTTCCTTTTTACAACTATTGTTAAACTATACATTTGGTTGTATCGCAAAACCTTTTTAAATCCTTTCAAAATGTAGTAATCACTCATATAAACAATTCATTTATAATTCAATGTCATCATACAACAGTACACAACTCATGTTATTTAGTTACTTAAACTCAACGGCATTTTCCATGATCTATTTTTGTTTTTACTTTATCAGTGATCTACACTCTAAAGAGAGCCGGTATCTCTGACATCAAATGACGCTGATTTCAACATGTTTTAAGCATCGCTATAAACCCATACGAGCAATTCCATGCCAAATAGGGAATCGGTTGTACCCTCTCCGATTTCAATGAAACTTTGTAGACATGTTATCCTACGCTTATGTAAGCCATTTTTGTGTATATGGAGCCAGTTTCACTCGATAATGACATTTGAGAAGGGCGTAAGTGTTTTAAATATTTTTGTATTTCGTAATTTAAATATTGCTGTATCTCGAAGCCGTTGCATCGTATCAAAAAGTGGTCAAAGTTGCCTTGACTTAAAGGAAATTTGAAGGGCTTTTCGAAAAAAATACACTGAAAGAAAAAAACACGCCATTTCTATGAGATTTTCTGATTTTTAAGTTTTAAACACTGAGAATTTTGGCTTGAAGTTCGACTCGATTCAGGCTCGATCTCGAACCAGATCGACTCGAGGCTCGAGCTAAAATTCTCAGTGGGTAGGTTCACGTGTACAAATTAAATAAGTCTTTAAAACGTAAAATTTAAACGGCTGTTTTTTGCAGATTTGGAAATTGTGTTGAACAAAACGACTCTTTTACGGAAAAATACTACCTTCGCCATAACCTGCTACCAATTAGGTTTTACGCCGACTCGATTTGGAGGTTAGGAAGGAGTGCACTGTTTACATGGACTTAGCACAGTTCGATGCGGTCGTCGATTTTGTTCGGGGAAATTCGTCGACAATCGACGAAGACCATGTAAACAGTGCACACGAGCTGTCAAATGACGTCACGGTGTAAAACCTAATATTCTCCAGGGTCCAAAAGACGATAAACAATTAAGACCCGTTTTTTTTGTTTTGCGATTAGGGTGCTCCTATCCAAAATAGGGTGGTCCAAAAAATGGCATTTTTAGATTTTCGCAAAAAGCACATTTTTCAAAAAATCATTTCTCCGGAACGGCTGAACCAATTGCAGAGCGCCACGTTTCAAAAGAAAGGTTATTAGACATTTTCGTTATTGAAAGATGCAAATTTTGGTATCATAACATGTATACTGCCGTTCTAAGCATAATTGTCCCATGTAATTTTTTGACGATTTTAACCTTTTGACATTTTTATGTTTAGTTTGTCGTATACTTTTCGAAAAACTCATAAAATCTAGTACTTTGTTCGGAAACTCATCAAAAACAACACCAAGTCTGTTTGTCCCATCGTTAGACTTCTACGCATAATTGTCCCGCCAAGTATTTTCTCTCACGAAATCATTATTTATACGGAGAATTGAGTCTTGTTTACATACTGTATAGCAAGAGGATCATAAATAAGAGTGATAAACTACTAACTGGGGCGATTGGGGACACAAAGGACGAATAAGAACCCACGGGACAATTATGCGTAGAAACACAGAAATCGATCGAAAAATTTCAATCGCGTTTTTCTCAGTTGCACTTTTTTTTAACATGGGACAATTATGCGTAGAACGGCAGTATAGGTCATCGCTGAAATTTTCAAGTTATCGCAGTTTTAGTGGAAAAAGTTGATTTTTAACCGTTTTCGTTTCCAATCTCCTAATCGTGTTAATGGATATTCGTAATTTTTGGATATGTTCTGTAAAATATTACAAGGAATCAGGGAAAAATACTTTCAAATATGAACTCTTTGGTCCCGAGTCCTTTAAATTAACAAATGCGATTTTCATAGGTGTTACAAGTGGATGCAACGGGAATTTTTTGGATTTATAATCTCGATCAAACACACGCAGGGTTGGCGAATTCAATTGTATTGATTAAGGTAGATTATAAATTTCCTGCAAGGAAAGCCACAAAATGTTTACAAATGAAATCCCAATTATATCTAAACTTAAATAACTACAATGATTCTACTAACTTACGTTTAGTCCCGTTTCGTAGGCCTGGTACTAGCTTAATTAAAATTGATAGCAATAAGAATCGCAGTAACGAAAAAATGCGAAGAGTTTGTAATAACGAACTAGGGGGCAATTACCACCACTAGTTCATTAATTAAAAATTAAATAAAGACCATATCTTGAGACTCTTGGAGATGAGCGAGAGATGTAGAGATCTGCAACTGCTCACATTTTACGTGAGGAAGGAGAATTGTACCTACCCTTTCACAATCCTGGTTCGATTCAGCTAATCGCACTGTCCTGGCAAAAAGAATCACAAAAGATCGTCGCTTTGGGATATGGAGAAAGTCAAGTTTATTGCGTTTAACTGTCCTAATTTATTGATTTTTCGTCTTTTTAAAACTAACCTAACCATGTGTGTGTGTGTTCGTGTGTTCTAATGTATCCCGCGGTGGTCGAGTCAAGTCGGAGGATCTTCCTCCGGCCAGGCCTGGCGCAGCAACGGTTTTGGTGTCTTTGGTTTTGTGTCTATGTCTTGGATAAAAACCTGTACAGTGTTTAAGGCTTGTTTAAGTACTTGTGCTTTGTGTAACAGTGGTAACAATGAACTCACCGGCCTCCGCCATTGCGCTCTAACAGATTCTCGGGTTGGCGCGCTCTGCCAACTTGGAGGTTCTGAGAAAGGAGTTCATCTCTAATAACTTGTTCTAGCTTTAACGTTTTGATTTTGGATATTTACCACATTTTTGTTACCTCCTTGCACCACCAACCAAACGACCACTTTTGACGTAGAGCGCGGTCCTTGACGGTTAGTTTGGATGGTGCGGGTTGGGACCAACTCCCTGACACTACAATAACAATTAAGACACTAATTAGACACGACTCAATAAAATACAAGAACTAATTTTACCATTTCGCCGGCTACAGGAATGCTGGGTACAAATAACAGATATTCACAGCACTTTAAATTACAAAACGTTCACAATTTCTTTGTTTGACCAGAGTATGTGTAACGGACTCTGGTCGGTAGCGGCAAATGAGGACGATTCAAAATGACGAAGTCCCTTTTATTAATTTTAAGTCTTTGTTCTTGCGTGTTTCGAAAATTGCTCAAAGAGATGTGAGTCGTGCTAACCGTTTTAGGAATAGGGATACCATGTTTTGTATGTTGTTTAAGTGTAATGGTTGATTACAATATCCTAACTTGTCCCTACGGTTCAGTTTGACAGGATGATGCGAAGCATTGTGACCAGAGATTGTACTACGTACAAGCGATAGGTTACAAGTTTTCACGCGGGCAATGACTGTCACTGAACAAAAGATGTTAGGCAATCACGTCGAGGTGCCTTCACCGTTCGTGTCTCAGTGTGCGTGGCCAAGTGAGGTTGATGATAAGGTGCGCACTTGCCATCGTGCAAGTAACACATAGGACCTTTTCAAATATTCAGCTAAGTGTTTCGAACCTTCACATATTTTTTCATAAAAGCCCAATAACCTTTTTTTTGAAATGCGGCGCTCTAAAATTGGTTCAGCCGTTCCCGAGATATGATTTTGTGAAAAATGTGCATTTTGCAAAAATCGACGAAAAAAAAACATTTTTGGACCACCTTATTTTGGATAGGAGCACCCAAACCGCCAAACAAAAAAATAAAGGTCTAATTATTTGGGTCAAAGAACCTCCACTCCAAATTTCAACCAAATCGGAGCACTTTCGATGTGGAGACTTCCTGTTTGACGTGGAATAGCTGTATTTTGAGTTAATTTTCAGTTTGGTTCAAAATCGCGTGCTCTTCCAGAAAAAAAATATCCAGTACTTTGTTCTGGAAATCTGAAGAAACACCATTTTTTTGCCTAGAGCCTTATGTGTGGGACAAACTTGCCTTGCGTTTTTCTCAGCATGCTATTTTTGCATATGGGCAGTTTAGTCTAGCGGGATAAATATATATTTCTTGGCAGTGTACTGGCCAACTAGTTTAGTTATTAGTACTTAACTAGTTTAGTGTTCGCATTGTGTGCTAGGTAATGCTATGATTCGATAGCCACGTTAGATGTCAGAGGGTTTTATTTGAGTGTATGCAAACGAAGATTCAGACATTAAAATAAGACTAAAGCCGTTGATCCGGAAAGCGTCGTTGAGCCCTTATCCTCACCACATGTCACCCCTCATCTCATCAAAATTGATTATTATTTGTACCATCAATTAGGCCATAATCCTACCAATAAATCCAACCACTCGACCTGGGATCCTCGTCGACCACTGTACGAGGAGCTGAAAAATGTTGCCCCAACCCTCCCGAGACGATGCAACCATCCGCCGGCGTGTTACGGTAAAGTGTTCCACACTACAAGCTCCCCCACCCACTAGAGTAGCGATTCTGCACGTAATCCACATTAGCAGTAGCACATCGATTTGGTCTAACGTTTGAACTTAACATTTATTTTCTGTTTTTCGAACTGGTTTTGTACTTTGTCGAAATTGTTGCGCGCTTAATTCTCTCCCTCGCGAAACTAACCCTCCCAAATACGGTTCACGTATAACCCATCTTAGACAACGGTAAGATTGATACTAACATTTGAAACGAGTGATCACCGCGAGATGTGTTGGGGGTTTGGTGTATATTGACTGTTTTGTTTTCTTCTTTAAATCACCTAAAACCCAAAAAGGCATGGAGGACGAGATCTGCCCGTACGCGACCTTCCACCTGCTGGGCTTCCGCGAGGAGATGGACCCCACCAAGGCGATGAACTTCCAGACGTTCCCGCACCAGAACGGCATGGGCGGCCCAGGCCACATGGGCACGATGGGCTCGAGCATGGCGATGCAGGTGCCGAACCACGTGCACTCGCGCTCCGGATCACAGTCAATGGTACAGTATGGGCGCGATCGCCGACCATTTTCCCTACGCAAAGCCAAACAAAATCGCCAAATCGCGCCCCCTCGTCGTTGCGCACCTTTTATGAATAATGATTCTTACCTGTTTCTAGCCACGCCAGAACCGGTATGCACGCAAGAACAGCCAGGGAGGACAGAGCAGTATCTACACGCCGGCGCCCGAGTACGACGACCCGGCGAACTGCGCCGAGGAGGATCAATATGTAAGCGAGGGATTGATGACTTATAGCTGGAACTCTTGACCGATGAACTCTATTTTGCAGAGACGATACACCCGCATCGGTTCCCAGGGAGGATCTCTGTACTGCGGACCTGGCCCCGAATACGACGATCCCGCCAACTGTGCGCCCGAAGAGGATCAGTACGGATCGCAGTACGGCGGAAACTACGGCACGCCGTACGATCACTACGGATCGCGGGGATCCGTGGGACGGCGCAGCGTGGGTGAGTAATTCTGAGGGAGTCTGTTACTATAGCAACCGCGTATTGAACGACGTTTTTTCTTCGCAGGATCGCCCGAACCTCCGCCACCACCACCACGTAACCACGACACCAGCAACTCGTCTTTCAACGACTCGAAGGAGAGTAACGAAATTTCCGAGGCTGAATGCGATCGAGATAACGGTCCGCGGGGCAACTACGGTGGTAAGTTTGAAAGTACTTTCTCCATTCCGGTTCCTCACCCAAATCGTTCACCAGAAAATCAGACTCATCCATTTCGATCATTTCGAAATTTGCCTTCCTAATCAAATGTTTCCTGTTTTCAAAATTCCGTTTTTTCTAATTGAATTCCCGATAAACAATGCGAAATCTCCCGTAATATCTTGACAAACTTCCAAAATCAAAACTCAACCGAACCGATAACCCACCAGAACCAGCTGAGGGTGAGTTGTCGAAAGTTAGACCTCTAACGGATATGCTGCAAGCTTCCCATGCGCCAGTGCCAACGCACACCGCGGGTTTGGTTTTCTAGCTTCGGTACGTGCCTGAACCCATTTTTGTATTGGTATCTTGGTACATCGTACCAGCGCACCACGACACTCTCGGCTCGCCCCATCGGTTTTGTGTCTGGCACTCACCCATGGCATGAACCCAGCGTGCCGTGGTACGTGTCGTGGTATTGAACCCGTTTTGTACCGCCAGCGCATACCACGGCACGTACCTCGGCTCGTAACGAGTGAAGCACCTTGGCTCATATACCGGGTTCATGCCATGGGTGAGTGCCAGACACAAAACCGACGCGGCGAACCGTGAGTGTCGTGGTGCGCTGGTACGATGAACCAAAATACCCTCGGTTCGTGTGAGTCGGGTACGGGTGTAAACCGAAGAAAGCAGGCGCAAAGCAAACCCGAGGTGCAAGTGTACCGTGTGTACCGCACGGTGCAGGGAAGCTTGATATGCTGGAACGTTCCGCAACTAGAACTGCGTATAGTAGTCATCCCATAATTTCTCTCTCATGATGATCCTTCCCATTCATCTGTGTTTTTCTCGATAACGATCACAGTTTGATTTGGAATGCAACAACTAGAATAGAGTTATGCATATTCACATTTCGTGCGGTATTTCGATGATCCCTCACAACCATAACATCGATTCTCACTGAAAAGTTCCTTGCATTGCATACGATTTTGTTACGTGTTCATGTAATCTCACCTGTGGTCACTGATGTACTATCCCACGATAAGTACAATCATGACTCCCTTTGAATATATTTTTCAAAAATATTACTGTTTATTTGTTTATGTTCTAATCATTTATATTTTATGTGTGTGTGTTTATGTGATTGTCGATTAATAGCATCCTTATCAAAAACAAAGAAAAAGCATGGTTTGTCTTCTAAATGTCTAGATGTTAAGTTTGTCTACCTTCTAATTTATTGTTTAAGTTATGGAAAATTGGCCTCTTAATCATCGAATGCCCAAACCATCTCCCCAAGACCTCCCAATTCTCATCATAGTTTATCATTTCATCATACCGCTCATCCCACCGCTCCAAAAACCGACTCTTTCTTTATCATTTTTCTTTCTCCTTTGTAAATCAATCAAAATCCAACCAACTCCAACTCCACAGCACCGACGGCCAAGTCTGCTGATGCGCTCGCAGCAGAAGAAACAGAGAAACTGCTGAAAAGGTAATTCTTTATTCTAAACCATCAACTCTTCTTCCTCTCTGCATGCTCACTAGTGTGAACCTCACCAAACAGCACCGCTCTCAGCAAAGTAGTGTAGATTTGCACCCATATTTAACACACTACTAGCACCATTTACTGTGCCATTCGTGCAAAGTTCCACCCAGCAAGCTCACAGGAGAGAGAAACAGAACGAGCTTAGTGCGCCTGAACCACCCTCGCTTTTCACTAACACACACACTTGAAACAAATTCACTAACATGTCTCACTAACAGTTGCGAGTGGGGAGGGTAGAGTGTAAGTAACTGTCTGCGTTTGGTTTTTTTTAAACTTTTGTGTGATTAAACATGGATTGGTGTTCGGTCCTATTTTGCTATACTTAAGGTTGGAGGAGCGATTTTTTTTCTATTTTATTGGTTTCGTTTTTTTATTTTTATTTTTAATGTTATAATGATTTAAATTTTTGATATCGAGCATGAACAATACCGAAATGTCAAAAGAGAACAATCAGTTTTTATTCTTTTTATCTCATTTTATCAAAGATGTTCAAACATATCTGATTAACTTTTATATGATTTTCAAAAATACATTTAGCTCTTAATCAAGTGCAGTCCAGACTCTATTATCCGGAGCCTCCACTATCCGAAGTTTCGATTATCCGAAGGTTTGTATGGGACTTAGGATAATCGAATCACGTGTTTTTTTTATTTTCTTACTTTTAACATCAAATCGAGTTCTGCGACCCCATTTTAGTCAAATTTGAATGGTTAATTGCCTATTAAACTGATAACAATGCATTTTTCAATATTCCATTACCTCTATTTTGGCCGCCATCTTGGATTTAAAAAAAATCTAAATCACTCTGGTAGTTCAGGGGTCATACTTAGTCTCGATAATCAAAAATAAAACAACGAAAAAAATTATAATATTGGTGACTCGAATATCCGAAGTTTCGATTATCCGAAGTGAAATTTTGCCAAGGCCTTCGGATTATCGAGACTGGACTGTAAAAAAAAGAAAAAAATCAAGGATGAAATGCTAGTTTATTTATCATCTCAAAAAAGCAATGTACACAAAAAAACAATTCCCGAAATCGTGAATTCGTCGCCGTCGTGCTAACTTGTCGTACGTGCATTTTGGGCCAAATTGAGTTAAGAACGCCATTTTGTACAGCTCACAATGCCTCACCTTTTGACCTTCACAGATCCCCAAAATTCTATTTGTTCGAGCCTGAACCTTTCAGCTCGAAGACAATTTTGCTTTGTTTTGACAGCACTGCGGTTGCTTCGATCTCAGTCGCAGCGATGTTGGCAACCATGCCTACGCCGTTGTAAACAACGAAGGAAACGCGCACAAAGAGCGCGCGAAACGACGTGCGTGGCAACAGCGCGCCGTTGACGATGGCGAAGGAGAGAAAGAGAGCGGAAACCCGAACGACGACGAAGAGTGGAGAGTTTTTTGGCGCGCAACGGACGAGTTTGCGCGATCGTTCGGGGAAGCGGCAAGTCTATCGCAAGCAGCCGAACCGGTCGGACGTCAAGTCGAGCGCGTCGCGATCGTCGGAAGAGACACGAGTTTTATCCACTTAGTTTAGTTATAGTTATTAAATAGAACTAGTGAGAAAAAATTCTAGTGTTTTTGCTTGTTTGCGATACTTCTGACCCTCCCAGAACCGGTTCCCCAAGTCCGCCGGAAGTTTGAAGTGCAAATCTACAGTCCGCTCCGAACATGGTCCAAACGACCCGGATAAATTGAACCAGAAGTGCCGGGATTTGCGGGGAAAGTAAAGGACAAACGGCGGAGGGTCGTTTCTATCGCGGCAAGTGGGCACAAAGCCCACAGAGAAGAAAAAGACGCTGCGAAGAAAGTGAAAAAGACGCCATCTTGGCAAAACAGCTCAGTGAAAAAAGGCGACGCCATTTTGGAATCGACCAGAATGCGTCCGAAGAGCAAGTGCTAAGTGCTAAGTGACGCCATCTTGGATGCGTCCAGAACCTTCTGAAGCCGGAAAAAGGTTCCGGAAAGAAGGTTCAAGTGAAGTGAAGTTCCGGCCAAGAGGACACAAAGTTCCCCCAAGTACCGTGATTTCAGACTTGGCTGATTTCCGTGCTTGGTTCGGACACTGGGTCCGATCGTTGGTGTCCCTCTTGTGCCGGAAACTGCCATAAAGTGCCTGCAATAATTCCCGGGAGCGGCGCTGAGCAAGGACGCGTCGACTCCAGAGAAGAAGAAGCGGAAGTTGCAGGCAGAGTCGGAAAAAGCTTTCGGGAATTGGTCCTGTAAGTGAACGCTGAAGAAGAGGAACGAAAAACTTGGTCCGGAAGTGAAGACGCTCGAAGTGAGAAGACTTCCGCGAAAGTGGTTCCGGAAAACGCGAAGAACGTTCTGGAAAGTGGTTCCGGATGTTCGACGCAAAGTGAAGTGAAAGCGAACGGTTCCAGCAGCCGTTCCGAGCTCAGTGCTCCGCCACTGTAGCATCGGTGGCCAAAGCGCTTCGCCCGAGGAAGTCACCGGAGAGGCTGGTGAACTCGGAGAAGGCGGCCACACCGAAGAAGAAGACCGGCGGCAAG